>NW_027175920.1:15250376-15292876 GCF_023055335.1 Clinocottus analis | reverse complement strand
GAGCACCCGTTTGTTACCACCTGGCTCATGGCTAGCAACAACGAGGGAGGCCACACATTGATGTCCAACACAAAAAACCTGTTTATTGTCAGGCTCCAAACAATTCATGCAACCAAATACAGACCAAGGCTGGTGCAGCAGGTTCTGCTGAGGGAGAGAGAGTCAGAGACAGAGACACTCCCAATGGTGTCGCCTCTTTTATGCCCTCAGACACGGGACCAGTGACCTCATCTGACCTCCAGTCCAGCAGGCCGTTCTCCTCGACTGCTCCGACTCCCAGAAGTCAATTTATTTCACTTAGCTTAGTAGAAGTTTGAAGAACGCACGGAAAGTGAAAAATAGCTTAAAGCTCCTTCTAATGAAAAGTGGTATTCGTACAGTTTAATTCATTCATTTGTTCTCAATTCTTCCTCTTCTAAGCTATAATGTCACACAGTCAATAGTCAAAGGAGTCACATGAACATACCAGAAACCTGTCAGGAGCAATATTATTTAGTACATGTGAACGCGCCAGCATTAAGTCCAGCCATGTTTCCAGACTTGTACCTGAAGCTGGAGGACGTGACCCGGCGCTTCGTGAAGCCGTGCATCATGGACGTGAAGCTGGGCCGGCGGAGCTACGACCCGTTCGCCTCGCAGGAGAAGCGGGAACAACAGATCAGGAAATACCCGCTGATGGAGGAGATGGGCTTCCTGGTCCTCGGCATGAGGGTGAGTTGGACGTGCTTTTCTTTTAGTTTGTGACCAGAACAACAACCAGGAAGTCTGCACGTAACCAAGGTGTACCAGCTGCATTAAAGCCTCCGATTGCATTCACAATTCATGTGGGCCTATATTTCATGTCTCCCTCACACTGCGTCCGTGTACACGCCGTTGCTTTTTAACGGACGTTTTGAAGTTTGGATTCCTCCCATCGGGAAGCAGATCTTGAGGCCTTTACACACTGAAGTTGTGACAAATAAACAACACGATCAAAGTATTTTATTGAGCCAGATGTTCCGTGTGCACTTGAGTGACACACTGTGTATATCTCAGGCTTTTATTGTGAAAGGTAAGTACAGAAGCAGTGGCTTTGGAGGAAGGGAGTTTCCTGTCTTGATTGGGACTATAGAGACCTCCGTGTTGATGAACAATATGAGTTTTAATGTGTCCGTTCCACACAACGTGATCGGTCGATGCTTCTGTTACGTACTCACTTAATCAGAATCAGAATCAGCTTTCATGCCGCTTCGTACTTCGTACTAAAATATTGATGTGCAATTTAATCTTGAGAAAAAAGAAAACAAATATAAAAAGGGTTTAAACTTTGTTGTATTAATTTGATTCTACTCAGATCACTGTTGAGCTCCATACAGGAAATCTCAACACCTGTTGCACAGATGTTTATTTTCCCAAGCTTTATTAGTTAACTGACATTTTACAACAATTTACAACTCTACCGAGGGAAAAAACAGAAGAGGAACGAGAGGGAGGGAGGGAGGGAGGGAGGGAGGGAGGGAGGGAGGGAGGGAGGGAAGGAGAGAAAGAGGGAGAGAAAGAGGGAGAGAGAGAGAGACAGAGGGAGAGAGAGGGAGAGGCAGAGCTTAGGGGTTGTTAAACCGCCAGGAGGTCGGTCAATGTTTAACTCGTGTGATATGTGAAATATGTTGACTAAGTGGCACAGCCCATAATACATACACACACACACACACACACACACACACACACACACGTTGACGTGCATCTGTTTGTTGAATCTGTAGAATAGGGCTTTGCAGCAGTAAACACGCCTCATGAAGAGTCAGATAGTGGAGCCCTTATCGCTTCATCCGTTTCCATTGTTGTCTCTTCATCGTTGTCTCTTCATCGTTGTCTCTTCATCGTTGTCCTGCCGCAGCAGGAAGCACGCGATGGCTTTCTGTCTATATTCAGCATTCCTACCAAGTTAATGGCGTGCGTTCACGGCGCTGTGGGACCTCGGGCATTCTTGTAAATCACGCTCATACTACGGTTTCCATGTACAAACATGCGTCTTTTATTTAATAAAATATAAGGAGTCCAACTTGTTTGATTGGTTCTGGTCATCAGAATAGATTTTGACAGCGCAGTGTCCCAAAGACGAACACGTCAATGACAGGATTCTTACGGAGACGTTAAGGGAAGCTCCATGAGGCAAATGTGTGGTATTGTGCTGGTTAACTTTTCTTTCCTGGACGCAGGAATAAAAGCTCTAAATAAGAATGTACTGTTTGGCAGAAATGCGTTGCTTCTATTCACCCCTTCAAAGTTGTTACTGCACTTATTGGTCAATCATTCAGTGTGCTCGTCCTTCATCCGATTTCTGTTGCAAAGTCCAAGACCACGCTCAGTTAACCACTCCGTCAAAGTGAGATTTCATTTTAATGGCGTATATTTACATATTTCACATTCACTTATTATTATGAACGGTGTTCTTCTGCTTTATTGTCTGTTGAGCTTTGACACATTTAACATGTCTGTATGTTCAGCTGAGCTGCTGCGCTCCGACCAAAAGACTCATCCAGGCTGAAGTTTCCACTTGTGTTTTCTCTCTGATGAAGCATCATGACACACGTCAACAAATATTCACCACAGCTTTACCTGCCTTATCGTTTTTTACTCAGATTGAATTTAACTTTTCCAATTTGAAAGTCACGGCTTCAGCAGAAAGACATTAGAAAAGAAGATGTTGAATGCGTTAATGGAACCCGTTGGCCGGGACCAGCCTGTCCTGGAGGTCCATACTGCTCAGGCTGTACACATCCACACGCATCACCATGTCCTTACATAAGAGGGAGTCATATGGGGAGGGTGGCTGTTCAGGTTATAAAATGAGTAATGTATTACTAACTGCAAGTCTTGTGTACTTAAACGGCTTATTGATGGAGTGTCTGATCCCATCTGCAGTCCTCCCTTTGCACACCGTGGAGCTCTGACGTTTGCTGGGGATGTACAGAAGGTGACCTCCATGTTCGATGTGTAGACTAAGGGAAGTGGCCGAGCGTTTTACTGTAAAAATTGCACGTTTAGACTAGTTCCCTGCACACAGCCAACCTTTTGCAGCAGGAATGTTTGCTGAGCTCCAGTTTAACCCTGAGCTCCAGTTTAACCCCCGAGCAGTCATCAGATGGTGGGAGAACAGAGATAAATAGGGGTAGTTGGGTGTGGTGCTTTGAGCAGGGAACATTCCCACAATCAGCTGTTTGTTTAGACGGGGAGGAGGATAATTAGCAGTAATGAGCTTCCTGGTGGTGAGTGATGGTATGGGAGGAGGAGAGGCCGAGAAAGATTGAAAGGAAAAGATAAAAAGAAAAAAAAGAGGTGTTAAGAGAATGTTTCCTCCTCGCTTAAGCATGCACCACAAACTTGGGACCCCGTCATACAATTGTGGCTTTTATATTACCCAGCATGCTTTTGTCCGGCTAAAAGGATCTCGTTCGTTCCCGCCTGAAGACAATTTTTAGCTTCTTGAACACATTTTGTTGTCAATCTTGGATGAAGTTGTATTGAATGAAAAAGCAAAACGAGTAGTAGTTGAAACCGTGATCAGTATTCATATGTCGTCATGATCATGTGATCATGTGACTGCCTTACTGTACTCACTAAACCAGTTAGATTGGGTCTTTTAAGGGTTCGTTCAGATTTACAGAAGTCACACATAAGCTAAGAATAGCGGCAGCAACAGTCGCTGTTTCCTTCAACGGAGTCTGGTGGCTCTGGCTTCAGAGCCCCGCTGGCAAGGACTGTCTGGTGGCAAGGTGAGCATCCGAAGAAGACTAAATATAGCGCACACTAAAAGCTCTGAAGCACACGTTACTGCTGCGGAGGCCGGTGTGAGTGCAGCCGTGGACCACTAGAGGGAGTCGGTGTTTGCTCAGTCAGAGCAGCATGCGTCTCCACTGTGAGTGCGTCCCGACTCCCGAGTCTCTAAAATTGCATCCCTGTTCCCTCACTTGCATCCTTTGCTTGCGTCTTAGTCCCTCCCAGCAAGGATGCACGGAGAGACGCGAGGAAACCATGCGAGGATAGAAGACACAAGGAAATATGTTTAAACAGACATGAGAGGTCCTTTCCTCTGAAGCAATGTCAGTTTCTGATGACCGCAGCCGACTGACCACAGCTGTGATCAGCTGTGATCAGCCGTGATCAGCCGTGATCAGCCGTGATCAGCTGTCAGTCACTTCCTGTTCATTCAAGGAGCAAGGAAACGCCAATTTAGAGACTTGAAATGCACCCAATGAGGCGCTGCTGTGAGCAGTAGCAGTTTTGCTATTTCCTGTCAGTTCACAGCCCAATATGACTCGTATGTACAGGAACGCATCATCAGCATATTGTGTGTTTTAGCGACAAGGGACATCATGTCTTTGTTCTTCTTGTTTCAGGTGTACAAGATGTGCAGTGACACGTTCGACTCCTACGACCAGCACTACGGGAGGGGGCTGGTTCAGGACTCCATTAAAGACGGTGCGGCGGGTTTAGTGTGTTTTGATTTCTGAGATTTAACAAGAGATTCAAGTGGAGGAGGAACTCCTCACACTACTTCAAGTATTTATAACTCTCCCCTCTCTGCTCTCCTCTCCCTCTCTACCTCTCCCTTTCTACCTCTCTTCTTTTCTCCTCTTTCTCCTCCCCTCTCTCTCATCTCTCTCCTCCACTTTCTCTCTTCTCCTCCCCTCTCCTTCTCCTTGCTCCTCTCCCTCTTCTCATCTCTCTCCTCCTCTCTCTCCTCTCCTCTCCTCTCCTCTCCTCTCCTCTCCTCTTCTCCTCTCCTCCCTTCTCCTCTCCTCTCTTTTCTCTCTCTCCTCTCCCGTCTCCTCCGCTCTCCCTCTCCTCTCCCCTCTCTCTCTGTCCTCTCCCTCTCATCTCCTTCTCCTCTCCTCTTTCTTTCCTCCCCTCTCCTCCAGGCCTGGCTAATTTCTTCCATAACGGCGTGAGCCTGAGGAAGGATGCCGTGTCGGCGAGCATCCACAGAGTCCAGTGCATCCTCCGCTGGTTTGAGTCTCAGCAGCAGCTGGTCTTCTACGCCAGCTCCCTTCTCTTCGTCTACGAGGGGCTCCCCTCCTCTTCCTCCTCATCCTCGCTGTCGTCCCTTCTCAGCACTCCGTCGGTCAGCCCCACCGCGGGCAACACTGCCACGCTGTCGTCGCCGGGCGACAGCGGTCTGGGCGGCGAGGGGAACGCAAGAGCGGAAGAGGAAGAGGAAGTGGCCGAGTACAACAACAACAACATTCAGGTGCCGGCGCCCTGGGACTGCGGCCTGGCCAGCATCTACACCAACCACAGGAAAGGAGGCCACCACCACTGTGCCAGGGGCCATCTCCGTGGCAACGTTGGGGACTGCGATGCCGCGGGCGCCACCGGAGATAACATCTCAGCGCTGTGCGAGGAGGACAACTCGGCGTGGAAACGAACTGGCGAGTCGCGACAAACGCCGCCAAACGGAAACGTAAACAAATCTCAACTGGAAGGTGAGGACGAGGACGGAGGGAGGGAGGACAGAGGCGAGGGGAGGCAGGAGGAAGAGGAGGAAGACGAGGAGGAGCTTAAAGGACGGGGAGGCAAGGCAACGCGGGAGGGCGGAGGAGACTCGGAGGTGGAGGTCAGGATGATCGACTTCGCCCACGTTTTCCCGAGCGAGAGCCACGATCACGGCTACATCTACGGCCTCAAACACCTGCTGACGGTGCTGGAGCAGATCCTCTGTGACGCCGCCTAGAGCGCGCCCTGTTCCTGCCTCCTCCTGCCTCTTCCTGGCCTCCTCCTGCCTCTTCCTGGCCTCCTCCTGACTCCTCCTGCCTCCTCCTGCCTCCTCCTGCCTCCTCCTGCCTCCTCCTGGCCTCCTCCTAGCCTCCTCCTGCCTCCTCCTAGCCTCCTCCTGGCCTCTTCCTGGCCTCCTCCTGGCCTCTTCCTGGCCTCCTCCTGGCCTCCTCCTGGCCTCCTCCTGGCCTCCTCCTGCCTCCTCCTGCCTCCTCCTGGCCTCCTGCTTTGTGAACTTCCGTCTCCCTTCTGCCAACATTTCTCTCTTCTCAAAAGACAAATACCTTCAGAGGAAAGAGGAAAGAATCAAAAGAGTAAATATTAAAAACAGAGCCATCGTCATCATCATCATCATCATCTCACCTGTTTGAGACGATCAGTCGGTCCTGTGTGTGTGTGTGTGTGTAAGTGTGTCTGAGTAAGTGTGTGTGTGTGTGTCTGAGTAAGTGTGTGTCAGTTGTTGACACTGTCTCCCGTGATCAGCAGCACTACATGCACTAATCAACCCATGAAGACATGGCGACCCGGTACTTAAACACAACATCTTTAGCGGCCGATCTGCTGATACTCAAACGTGAATTCCCATTTAGTGCACATTTAAAAATGCATCCATAAAAGAAATAGGCTTTACATAAAATTGTTCTCATATATGTATATATGAAAGTATATGTGGCGAGCTGATGGGAATCTGTCTGGACCAGTTACACCGAGCAGTTTTATGATAGTATGAACATTGAGGGAAGTATTGCAAAACAGCACTCAATAACTATTTACACGAGTTATGGATCCATTCTTCTGTCACAGTACAAGTAATATTATTCTGACAGAATATGGCGTGATAGAAGATTTGATCCAGAGGTCAGCGGCACCACAGCGTGTCCATCAGCTCCGTGGAGACGATGGGGCCAAGTGAAAACTGTACCGCCCTACTCTGCCTCTGATTGGCTAGTTTGTTGCGTTGACCGGGTTTTAGATTGAGGAGTGAGCGGTTAGGGTCGGACCACGAGGGGAGGCGGGTCACTCCCTCGCCGTCCGAGGGCAAAGAGAGCTACCGCCCACAGGACCGAGTCGGTCCTGTCGGATCACCCTAGAAAACTATCCATGTTCTAAAAGTACCTTTCAGAACACGGCACTCTAAACATGATATCCTCGTATCCACAGTTAACTGGATTGCACACGACTAAGGAGGCCGGCTTCTCATTGGCCGGTGCTCATTGGGCCGAGCGAGGAGTCTGGAGAGTGTTTGTGTTTCAGTCGGGTCGTCATTTTGTGTTTCTGTTTGAACGCTGTCTTCAGGTTTCTAACTCAGGTGAATTTACTGTAAGAGAAAATGCGTAATACTACTACTACTACTACTATTACTACTACTACTACTACTACCCTCTCAGCGAGACGATCCTCATGCTGTCTGGTTGTTTAGTTCTTAACGATTGTTTTATAAAGTCTTTTATCTCATGATTGTCCTTATCTCATCGTCGCTGACCTTCATGTTCACCTGACAATGACCTTCCACATTGTGTGTGTGTGTGTATATGTATATATATATATACACACACACACACATATATTTTTTACCCATGGCTGTTTTATTGTTGTACATGTGTTCGGCTGCCAAATCTCCATCGTGCTCTCGCTGTGTTTATTCCAGCTCTTTAGGAACAGCATCATGTTGCTGCTTGTTATGCCCGCGCCCCCATTTTATTATGTTTTTTAGAAAACTACTAACATCAAAAGGTAACACAGCTCATGGGTTAGTACCCTGTTACTCATGAGCTACTCTATGATTTTAGGTTATTACAATGTAATGAAGTAGTTATAACTTGGCATGAATAGAAAAATCCACCATTCCCCACTCGCATCCTGGAGAGATGATTGTTTCAGAACAGTTTGTTTTTGTTTATCTTTTGTGGGAGAGGAGGGGGGCGTTGACGGATGTATCATGTCACGCTGTGACACACACTGTGACACACGCTGTGACACACGCTGTGACACACGCTGTGACACACGCTGTGACACACGCTGTGACACGCGCTGTGACACGCGCTGTGACACGCGCTGTGACACGCGCTGTGACACACGCTGTGTGTTACAGCGTGTGTCACAGCGTGTGTCACATGCTGTGTGATACATTGTGTGTTACATGCTGTGTGACACATTGTGTGATACATACTGTGTGATACATTGTGTGTTACATACTGTGTGACATGCCGTGTGATACATATTGTGTTACATACTGTGTAATACATTGTGTGTTACATGCTGTGTGATACATTGTGTGTTACATGCTGTGTGATACATACTGTGTTACATACTGTGTGATACATTGTGTGTTACATGCTGTGTGATACATATTGTGTTACATACTGTGTGATACATTGTGTGTTACATGCTGTGTGTTGCATGGTGTGGTTAGGGTTAGGGGGTTGTGTTGTGACACATGGCGTGCTGTGATTGGTCAACACGATCGCATGGCAATACTTCCGTAAGGGTTTTAAGATTGTAGTGAGAAGAAACGTGCTGCTTTAACGCGAGTGGACCGAGAGAGACAGCGACTGAATGGTTCCACGTCTCGTGGACTTTCCTTCTGTCCTTTTAGACGTCGGGGTGCTGGGGTCTTTGACAACGGCTTCATGGTTTCTGTTGCTCGCTCGGTGGGCCGACTCGTTCGGCTTCTTCGGCTGTAGATATTGTGCAGGCATTGGAGCCTCCTGATAGTTCCACACCAGGTATGTTGAGGGTGGTTGAGACCATCAAGACCAAAGCTTTCCACTGAAACCAGTGACGGACGATTCTATTTTTATATCTCCTCCAGTGTTTTTCTTGCAATCATGCCTTCGTCATCTCGTTTTCTCCAGGAAACAAATTGAGCTTATTAGAGAAAAGAGCAGCATTGGATCAGACTCTCCTGGAGCTTTCAGATACATCTCATGGCCTTCATTAGCGGATTGTTTCATCCGCAGTTGAAGGCCACAACATACGGCTGAAAGCTCCGCGGGGAAATAACTAGTAAGCCCAACCTAATGATGAGATTATTTCTCCCTCCAAAGTGCTATTTCCATTTCCTGGATTGAACGTTTAGTCGTCCAAACATCCATTGGACTCTGGTGGGTTTGAACATATTTCCTTGCAGGCTTTTGATTTGCTTTGTGAACCAATGATATGCAGCAGTCTCTTCTGTCCATGTAGCGTGTAATATATGAATATAATGAACAATATGAAATTCACAATCTTTTGTAAACTAACTCCATGAAATTGTATTATGATTTTATTTCGAATCGAAAGAGAACATTTAGAATATACTATTTTCTCCAATGTTGTTTAATTTTTTTTCATAAAACTGATCATTTGTTTGAAATAATCAATGTGACAGTTTTTTTTTTGTTTTAAAGGATGTTTACAGGAGTTAAATAATTGCATTTTTTAATTCTTTTAACTTTTTTTTTTTCAATCACTGCCTTATTTTTGTTGTCTCCATGTCGTCCCTGTGTTTTTGAATATTGATTATTGATCATTCCGGCAGCTTTGTAAATCCCTGTATTGTTAAGGCTCAGCAGCAAAACCACCACATCATGCACGTGTACCCTGAGCGTTAAGAGTGACTGAAGCAGAAGGACTCCATCAGGGTAGAGGTCAGCTATTGGCACAGATGCCGGGGGGTCGATTCTCCAGCAGCGCTCCGAAACAATAGTTTAAGGAGCGTTCCTCCTGTACGCTGCAGCAGCAGAACACCGGGTGCTCTGTTCTCATTATGGTTCATTCCACATTATGTTTTATCGGCTTCTTCAGATGCAGACTGATTAGGAAAAAGCTCAAATCCCTGATTGAACCTGTGTTGAGGGCCCGTGTCCCCTGTGGAGCCTGCAGTGTCCCGTTGAAGCTTCCACCGTGTGTCATCCTTCTAATATCAATTGAAAATAATATAACAAAACCGATTTCATTACATTTGCGTTCAAATGATTCTGAACTCTGTTCCCTTTATTCTGTCTTTAAATGTAATAAAATGACTTTGCAACATATATTTTAAAGGGCTTTTACGTTTGATACGTGTTGAGCCGTTTATTTATGTAATGCCTCTGCCATACGCGCTCCATCAGAGCTCAGTGTTCACACGTCAGTAGGATGACATAAAAGAAAAAGATTCATTCATCATTTAAAAACAGAATAATTCCTTTGTTTCAGAATCCATCAGTTAAATGCTAATCATTTTGTGCTTTTTAATAACCATACATGAGTGAATAGCTGCTAGTGAAGCTCTGCAAAGGTTAAGTCAGTGTCTTTGTGATGTAGACCTGGCTCCTGCGTGTTTACATTCAGTCTGTAGAGAAGCTGGAAGGCCAGAACAATCATGACACTTCATGCAAGATGCAGTCAGTGGGTTCAAATCAAATGTAACTTCTCCTGCCAGAGAACATTCCAGCATGCACCTTACTCATACTGGAAACTCCTGTTGCGTCAATCCATCGCGTCCATGAATATGACACCATGCATGCTTCTGGAGAAGATTCCCAGAGCGTCATGTAGATATGAATATAGATGGAGCAACAGATGTCATTCATTTACATATCGGCTGTTTAACTAAAATACTTTTATTTGTCATTTATTGTTTGTAATGCACGGCAGACTAATGGAGAAAGCTGTTTTACAAATGTATTCCTCCTGTGAGTAGCGACCTGGCCCGTTCCCTGTGGCGTACGGAACAGTGCGGTACGTCACGGTACGTTGTGGTGCAACACGATCTCACCACCAGCTCAACCAACAGCTGGATCGATTCATTTGTCGGCATCAGCTCAGTCATCACGTTCAGAACCGAGATCTCTCTGAAGAGAGCCGGCTTGCTGTTGATGACATGTTTGTTAAGTCATGACACACTGCATATTCCAAGTAAGATAGAGGAAATTCATTTGTTAATTTACAAATTCAAGAGCGGTGAGAATGTTTGTGCCGTCACTAGAAGCTGGTCCCCGATGGAGGAAACTCCTCGCGTGTTACGAATTGTTCTATTCTGGAGTGACCATGTCCTACGAGTGAGCCTGAAGCAGAGGGAACATCCATGTACAGAAGTCCCTCTAAAACTACAAACCTGATACTCATTATTTTTTCAACAATAAAAAATATGAATCAAACTGTTTGACGACGAGCTGCCTCATTCCTGGAGCCCTTTTGTAACGTGGATCCTCTTTGTCTGCTCTCAACACTTCCTATGGATGGTGTGTAAGTGTACACTACATTCAGGTGAAAAATTAAGGACATATATTTTAGTTGGATTTAAGCGGGAAAAAAGTGTGATTAACGACCAGACAACACAAGAAGGAAGCCTGTGAGGAAACCATATTATATCATAGACTAAATGTAAAAGCATACAAAGACACTTTAATAAAGCAGTGGCGGGCCGTCAGGGTGCTAGGCCTCCTCTGCTGGCCTCAACACAATCACAAAGTTATAGCTATTTTATAATTACATTATATATATATATATATATATATATATATATATATATATATATATATATATATATATATATATATATATATATATATATATATATATATATATATATGTATATATATATATATATATATGTATATATATATATATATATATGTATATATATATATATATATATGTATATATATATATATATATATATATATATATGTATATATATGTATGTATATATATATATATATGTATATATATATATATATATATATATGTATATATATGTATGTATATATATATATATATGTATATATATGTATATATATATATATATATGTATATATATGTATATATATATATATATATGTATATATATGTATATATATATATATATATGTATATATATGTATATATATATATATATGTATATATATGTATATATATATATATATGTATATATATGTATATATATATATATATATGTATATATATGTATATATATATATATATATGTATATATATGTATATATATATATATATATGTATATATATGTATATATATATATATATGTATATATATGTATATATATATATATGTATATATATGTATATATATATATATATATATATATGTATATATATATATATATATATATATATATGTATATATATGTATATATATATATATATGTATATATATGTATATATATATATATATATGTATATATATGTATATATATATATATATGTATATATATGTATATATATATATATATGTATATATATGTATATATATATATATGTATATATATGTATATATATATATATGTATATATATGTATATATGTATATATATGTATATATATATATATATGTATATATGTATATATATGTATATATATATATATATGTATATATATGTATATATGTATATATATGTATATATATGTATATATATATATATATATATGTATATATATATATGTATATATATATATATATATATTTATATATATATATATATATATATATATGTATATATATATATGTATATATATATATATATATATATATATATATATATATATGTATATATGTTATTTTATAATAAGCTATTTTATAATTACATTATATATATATATATATAATTACATTATATATATATATATGTAATTATAAAATAGCTATAACTTTGTGCTATATATATATGTATATATATATATATATCATGTAATTATAAAATAGCTATAACTTTGTGATTTATATATATATAGATATAGATCTAGATATATCTAGATATCTATATTTAGATATCTAGATATATCTAGATATAGATATCTAGATATATCTATATATATAGATATATATAGACATATATATATATATACATATCTATATCTAGATATATATATATAGACATATATGTCTATATATAGACATATATACATATATCTATATCTATATATCTATAGATATATATATATATTTCTCTCTCCGCTGGTTAAACAGTGACTATTCAGACAGAATAGACCGTGCACACACTCCAGTACTTTAGGTGGCGCTGTATGCACCTCAATCAGCTGTTAAACTAAACAGCTAGTCTAGTGACCTTTTCCAAAGCTGCCTCTGAATAACATTAATATTGCAGCGAACTAGTATCTATATGATATCTACATGAATATAGAGCCACAAATGAAGTCCTGCTCTGCACTGCTCAGCGGTCACAGCCGATGACATCATCAGAGTAGCGACTGGCCTCCAGGTACGCGCTGTTAACTCTGTCAGCACTGTTAGCATGTAAGCTATGAGCGTCTATCTCTAAATATTCTAGCATTGGTATTCTACTTGGCTGCAATTATTTGTGTGTATTCATGTTTTGTGTACATTTACAGGATTCACTAACAATGCGTCTGGCAGATTAAGACAGCTGTCAGAATGAGCTGCAATACTAAATCCTGCTTTTCATAACCTTGTCATGTCTTCAACTTCATCGTTGATACAATATGGAGCCAACAGTTATGGGAATGCAGGAAGCTTCAGTGATGACGCTTGAGAACATTTCAGTTCATCAGCACATTAATAAACCAGACATCCATGCATGCTGGTGAATTGTTTACTTTATGAACACACAGCCGCTGCAGTAAACACTGGAGCACGTAGAAGCAGCACAGAGACCCCGGACATCCGTTTGAAACCCAGTGAGGAGAGTGTACAGTTCAGGTGTACCCTGCCTCTCACCCAAAGCATGCTGGGACATCTCCAGACTGATCCTGAACACATGGATGTGTAGGTTAATGGCCCAATCTCAGTCTCCACCCCTGCAGACTTGCAGACTTTGGGACGCGCTCCTGCAAAGTCCGGGAGGGTTTAGCGGTGTCCCATTGTCACATGGTGGTGTGCCCGAGGGCTCTGTGGCAGACATGTTGAGCCCTTTATAAACCCTTTCCGTAGGTCTGCATTAGACGCTGACTTTGCCTCAGGGGATTACCCACAATGCATTGCAATGTGAGGTTAAACACATTGCCCAATGGAGACGTAAAAAAAAAAAGGTATACAAAGAGGCACGTGATAAAATACATTTACACTACATTAAGGATTAAAGATGGAACATAAAAACACATGAAATCAGAGGAATGTAAGCAGAACATATATAATACTATTTTACATTCAACAAACATCGTGTTTTGACAAAACGAGTAGTGCTGTAACAGTCATTGAGACAGACACACACACACACACACACACACACACACACACACACACACACACACACACACACACACACACACACACACGATCGTAAGACTTTTATGAAATGCCTGAGTTAAAAGAATCACAACAGATTAACTCATACAAATACAAAAATAGCATTCATTACAATAAAGGAAACTAATATTCAACGTTTCTTGGAATGAATGTATGTTGTGTTAAAATACTAAAGTAACCATTATTCTTCCAAATAGATTTAGACTGTCATTAACCTCTTGTAAACTAAAACTACAGGAATCAAACAGAACTAAATGGGACTCATAGAAATAGAATACATCTTTCAGAAAGCCATTGCTGTGCATGTGATGTGTGACATCAACACATGTTCATATAAAAATATATCTTTTAAAAAACAGAAACCGTGCGCCAGCTTATCGTAGTAATTACTCAGCATTAAACAGATCCACAGAAGCTCATTGTGTAACGAGCCAATCTCTCCGACCACAGAAGCATGAAATTGTAAATTAGGTAGAAACTTTGTTATGCAAGATCAAAGACGAGCACATTGTTTGGGAACTTCAGCACGAACCCACTTGTTCCGGTGTCAGCTTATTCAGAACAAGGCACAATATTCAAATTAACTTCAAACCGACAGACATGAACATGTTCTCTTATTAAAAGGTTAAAGGTCATCCGGGTGGCGGACATGTAAAGGCCCATGTGCAGTTATAGTGCAGCGCCTCGAACTTAAAGGACCAGTATGACATGTCGGGATATGCTTTTGCATTTTTGCTTTCTTCATGCGGCCGATGTGTTCAGATGAGTTTAATGCTGAATCTATTTTCTGTGAACAGCACAGCGAGCAGCTTACTGAAGTCTTGTTTGCCTGTACCGAGACCAAAACCCGGGTTTTCTGACTGGATCTGGGAACCCGGGTTCCAGAAGAGACGCATGGATATACGTATGGTTATTGGTCAAGAAATAGTTTCAGCACCTAACGCTCATTTTTTTCAATTCTGGTGGTGCCCAGGTTCAACAGACGATGTCTGTAAATAACCCGCTGCAGTCTTCATGCTAAGCTGGGCTCAACAAATCCAGACTCCAGCTCCACACAGGCATCAGATTAGAATAATCCCTTCGTCTCACTCTGGGAAAGTGAATAAGCACATTTCCATTTTGTTTTCAGTGGAATCAAAAACAGAAACTCACACATTGCATGTAATCAGTGTGACTGTAAACCTGCAACGTGCCATGACTGTAACTGCATGTGCAAAACAAATTGTTCCTGCAAAATTCGGGCTGTTGTGTTTTCTTCATCTAAATGTTTTGGGACAGCCTGAAGGGGGAGGAGGACATTCTTCTTGCTGCAACTTTGAGACCAGTAAGTTTTTCCTCACCAGAAGGTAGCGTGTGTTCACTATAGCATCTTCAAGGCCTGCGGGTAGTACTTGAGGAAGATCCTGTGGGCGATCTCGTACGTGTCTCCTTGAGGCTTGGTCGAGTACTTTCGGCCGTTGTAAATGAATCCCTTTTCAACCTGGAAGACCGCCTGGTTGAAGGCGTCCTGCTTGAATGGTTGTCCGCTGTTCAGACACTCGACCAGGGTGTGAACGAAAAGGCCCCACCGTTGGGCGTAGTAGTCCTCCATCAGGCCGCCCCACTCTTTGCTGGCGTAGTCCAGGATCTCACCACTGGGACCCCACAGAGTCAGCTGGTTTCTGGCGTTTAAGTCGTAGAGCGCTGCCTCCTTCTCATCTAGGGCGAGGGTTCGGGCCCGCTCCAGCCACGTCCCCAGCAGGAAGTTGCGGTCGCTGCTCAGCAAACGATTGAGTTCAGGCAAGAGATCGTGGATTAGCACCCCGCCTGCAGTCAGCAGGTCTGGCAGCTTATGTTTCTGGAAGGCGTCTACAATATCCTGGTAAAAGGAAGTCGTCAGGACTTGTAGGACCTGCCGAGTCACATCCACGAGGTCGTACCGGAAAGTCTCCTTGGACATAAGGGATGGCGCTGCCTCCATGATCAGCTTCCAGGCTTTGTACAGAGCAGCTGGGTCATACCAGATATCAGTATTCATGTGAAAAGAGGGCCGGCGCACCAGTGGGCTGTGGTTGTGGTTTTTGTAATGTGGCACCGTGCAGTTGTAGACGCTGCCGAACAGAAGCCTCCACGCCGCGGTCAGGTTCTCCTGCGTGCTGCCGTAGCGGCGGATCGCATACAGCGACGCCCACTTGGACAAGTTGACGGGCTCCTTGCGCCACGCCAGCTCGCTCATCAACTCGTACATCACGGGATTCTGCTCGATGCCCTCCGGCGTCATGCCAATGCCCACCATGCTGGAGTTGGGGAAATGTAAGGCTTTGAAGGGCCCTGAATTGATGCTCTCTATCGTGCCAAAGGATCCACTGTTGCCCCCAAAGTTGTGCAGCATGCACCAGATGAAGGGCTGTCCGTAGAAAGACTCTGTGTAGGAGAAAATTGGCTCGGTCTCTGCAAACAGGTCCAGCACGATCATTCTTCCGAGGGGCACTCCGTGCAGCAAGGCCTGAATCTGAGGCGGCCTCCAGAACACTGCGTCACTGAAGAACAGCCAGCCTTGCATCAGCCAAATTGCCTGAGGATCAACTGGGGAGAAGGAAGAACATTTTAAATTTGGATGCGGGACAAGCAGGGCACAATTCTCAAACATGGCTGGAAACCAGCAGGGAGTGTGAGTGTCTGTGAATGAGAATTAGACAACGGGGTCATACTTGGGTCATGAAACTAGGGCAATTATTGTACTTGTTAACGTGCACTACTGGCAGCATCCGATGTGAACTAGATAGACACTTACCTGCAGTCATTGAGGCAAAGACGGAGCGGCTGACTGCTGCCAGGTAGGCGGGGTCAGAGGACGGAGGACTCATCTCGTTGAAGGTGTCAGTGTTGTAGATGTGATCTGTACCAAACTGCTTGACCACCTGGGACAGATAGAGGGAACCGATCTGGAGGAAAAGTGGGTCGCGAGGATCTAAGATGTAGGCGCACGAGTAACTGCAGTTGAAGTGAGACCAGGACCCCAATCTGGTTACATTGGCTTCTGGATGCAGCCTGAAATACAAGAAACACTTCAGAGACACAAAGCTTTTGACCAAAATATTCCAACTAAATGCCCCAACTTAATCTTCCGGGCCATTTCCTCAAGGCTCGAGCATGCATGAAATTAACTAGTTCATACAAAGTGATGTAAAAACAAACTTGAGTCACCTGAGGATGCCCTTGGGAATGTTCCCAGAGAAGGCTGGCAGCACAGGAATCATGCCAAAGGATCTCATTCGCTGCAAGATTTTAAACTGCGAAAGGAAAAAGTGTCGTTCAGTCCAAGGCTCAACGCTGAAAAATGTTAATTAAATATACAGATAAAAAGGAGAAACAAGGCCTTCTAAAGAATAATTGTGGTTAATCGACAACCTGGGCCTTATTTTGGCCATAACTCCGAGTCAAAAAGGGCAAGAAAGATGCAACAGGCTGGAATGAAGTGGTCATAGTCACAACATAGAGCTCAGATCATTAGTGTCGCTGTGAACTGGCAACATTTCAGTTGTGTTCATCAGGTTTGATATGCGGAATAAACAGTAGGAATAACCCAAGTGTTCAAACTGAAGCCACTATATGTAGACAAGTGCTGTGATCATAGTCCTTTTATGTTTTTCTGATGGACAACCCAGGTGACAGCCGGTGCAGTCTACGTGCCGCCTTCAGCCTTCGTGTTTAATGCCACCTCTCGGTGGCGCCAGTGAGACATGTCCTGATTTTACACATAGTGGATTCCAACTGCGTTGACAGGCGAGGAGGCTTTAGTACTTGGAGGTAGAGCTGGTTCACGTGCCAGGACTGAGGCAGAGGCCCACCGAACCGGAAAACGTTGCCCATGCGGTTCCAGGCGAGGAAAGCCGCGCCCGAGAAGAACTCCTCAATCTCCGACTGGTTCAACCCGAGAGCTCGGTAAATCTGGAAGAGGTACACAACTCTAAGAAGATGTCCGTCAACATATCGATCAACACATTATGTATCTGCTCTGAAGAGATCATGTTGCATTGGTCAAACGGAGATATAAATTATCATTCTGCTTGTCTTAAAGCTGAACACCGCCTCAATTAAGAATTCCAAAGTGGGTTTTCCACGGCCGAGGAAACATGAATGTGAACGTGAGCTACTCTCTCCCTCAAGGCCAGGAAGTCAAGTTAAGTTTAAAGTGTGGAGGAGCTCCATAGACAACGCATGGGCGACCCACAGAACGTCTGTTTACTGTTTTTATTCTATTCTAGTATTGTGAAACTCTCTGTGTTTGTCTCATTTTTTTAGAACATCTCTTCCATTGTATGGAGCAGCTCTACTTTACACCTGATGACATCACATATTTCAGCTTTAGCACTCTCTCTTTTAGATTTGGGGGAGTGATTTAATTTTAGAATTGTGTACCACTGCAATAACATGTACATATTTGGAGAATGGGAGTTGTTTCTCTTTCATGACTCACATGATCACTTCGCCTTCTACTGATTCAGCTTATTGCTCTGAGAGTTTTGCAAGTATGTTGCTCGTTAACCCCTGAATCGCCAAACGTAATCCTTCTAGGAGGAGACCACATTGGATCATTAAGAACTCGGATACTAAGAGTCTTTTTCCAGCGCTCTTGTGGTCTAACGTGTAGATTTCAGAGCGATCCCGCTCAACCTTTGCTCGTACCTCTTGCCACAGGGCTTCCTGGCCGGTGAAAGCCAGCGGCAGATTGATCCCATTGAGGGCCATCCAGTCGATCTCTCTCTCCCATCTCGGCCAGTCCCACCACACGGAGGAATAGCTAAAGGTGCAGACGTTCTGGTAATACCGGAATCTAGATACAAACACACAGATATGTAGTTCATTATGAAAGTACAAACAATTTGTATTATTGGGTACATTTATCAATATTAATGGTATTCACCATACTTTTACTTGTTCATGACATGTTTTTTTGCACTGTACAAAAGCAACATGTGGTCTGTCCCTTCTGGCCACCATCTACTTTTGGATTAGGAAATAAGGTCACGAATTGGGAAACGGTTTTAAAAACATCTTATTGAGGGGAAACTGGTGACCAAATGGTTAGGACGCACACCAAATTAGAGCCGACACAATTTGACAATTAATCAATCAACTGAAAATCAATCAACAGCTACTGTCGTACAGCTGCTTGTGTTCTGTGCTTTTTCACACTGACCTCATACACCAGCATTTGTCTAAATTTGTTCTGAGAAAAGGTCACATTCATGACGTTCGCAGCTGTGATCTAATAATGATGAATCCCATTGTGCTCGACCTCCTCCACTGACAGCGTGAGCCAAATCATCCTAATTAGCTCATGAACAGCCAATCTCCAGGACAGGAAATGTAAGTGCAGAGCACACAGACAATGAAAAGAAAGAATCAACAAACAAAGGTCTGAAGCAGGTGAAGCGCCAGATTCAGAAATGTCAAAATATACTTTAATAGTTCTTAAGTGGAGGAAGTTCTTCTTAGTAGCATCAGTCGTAGGTACAAAATAACAGATTTATAAACACTGACTCCTCAGTTACAGCCATGCACCGTTTACTAGGACTCTAACTGAGATTCTTTAGGGAGCGGCCATGTTGCATTTCCTCCAACCTCATGGACAGACTTAACGGTGACAGTGAAGGGCTCCACATGAGCTTCAAAACTAAACAAAGACTACGAGGCTGACAGAAACTGTGGATGTACAATAACAACCAGTTGTTATTAAGCCTTGCCTCCAATTTCTGACCAGTGGCAACTGCCAGTATTGCAGCATACATTTACAGTTTTACATCTGTAAAGTTGTTTACAGGGCTAGAAGTAAACCCAAACGATAGAAGAAAATATGTTCCAGTATATCCAGTAATTCTAATACATCCATGTGTGAGATCTCGTGCACCTTATGTCACTGTTCTGTGAGAACAGAGATGGCAAAAGAGATAGACAATAGAACCTTTTCTCAATGTTAAAACCAGGTTTATCAATTGATCCAGTTTCACAATAAATAAGTCACTATCACTGCCAAGTTTACTCATTCCTCTTACTGCATACATGTTTGTGTATTTATGATATGTGCATATTGCTTCGGATTCTAATAACTGTCAATTTTCTATTGAAGTGGTTGTCATATAAAACTGCACAGAGTCACGCTGTTGTAGTCCAAACCTTAGTTTCCTTCAAATGGTCAACAGCTGAAGCTTCCCCCCGGCTTAAAAGTTATAGTCATGGGAAAACTAAAGTGTGCCATGCTCGCCATGGCTTGTTCAATCTAACTGTGCACATGGCATAACTGGGGTGAGCTGATGCAGCTCTAATGCACAACAGATAATTGAAAGGAAAAGGGTCCTTTAAAAAGGGCCCGGCTGTGGCCCAAGTGTCCATAGTGGTCACAATAAACAATGAAAAGCAAAGTGTGTCTCAGCTCCATTTGTCACATTGGAGTTACAGAACAGACAATTCAAACACAGACATGGCATGGCTCCTTCTTCCATAAAGTGTAATATCAGAAGCAGTCAGGATCAATCTACTTTATTATAATGGTTTTGCTTTGATGGTCTTTGCTGCTCCTAATTAAAACCATGAAGCCATCAGGCAGCTTGGTATTGAGGACGTAAACAGGAACGGCTGTTCTGTCTGGGAAAGTAATGCAGCGACCACTGTTACTGGTGTTTTGCTCATTTGCAATCAGAGCATGCGCATGCGCACACGTTTACAGCTCAAGAGCCTCCCTCCCTCTTCCTATATGGAACAATCTAAATGTCACATGACAATTACGATATTGTTATTATGTTATTGTTGCAATCATTAAAGTATCCACCTGTGCATCTATGGACAGACAGACCTAAACTAGATACTACACAATTAGTGCATTACTCTAGAATAAAGTATTTACATTTTTTGATTAAATAATGTAATGTGTATATCTTGTCGAAGTAAAGTGCTTAGAAATAACCAAGAACAAATTAGTCCCTTAGCTGGCAGTAACTAAGGTGTAGTAGTCTGCCTACTCACTCGCGAGAGGCATGAATCACAGCGCGCGCTCGGTCCCCATGACGTATTGCCAACGGAAAACAAACTTCAGTTTCTCATGTGAAAACTTGAACATTTTCACTGAATTTCAACGCAGTAAGCTCTGCTGCGTGTTCTGGAAACACGCAGCAGAGCTTACTCGTGCTACTGCTTCTTTGAAGCGCACGTGACCGGACCACAGTAGTACTCGCGTGGGTCACTGACCTATGCGGGGTTTTGATGCGCAGGACGCCCGTGAGCTTTGGCAGAGGACGAGGCACGTCCAGCTGGTCACCGGACCAGGAAACGTGGCAGTTGCAGAAGTATTTCAGATAGTTGTAGATGCCGGACGCCACGGCTACTCCGGTGCTTCCCGTCGCGACTATCTTGTTGTTTTTCGTGGACCTGAGCTCGCACACGTCCAGGCTGTCGTTGGAAAGGCTCCCATTGACCGACACGATGAACTCCGTTGACCGAGTGCCGAGCAGGCGCTTCAGCAGCTCGACCACCGCTCTGCCCTGCGCCTTGTCGCTGGCTTGCGGTTTGATGTGGTCCAAAGTGGGAAATTTACAAAAGGCAGTCACAAAAAGACAGAAGGCGACGACCAGGATCGGGCCACAGCTGCTTCTGGGTGACATTTCGAATCCCCCGGTCAAGTGAAGCCAGACTTTCCCACCGGAGCGCAGTTTTAAACACAACTTTATTTCTCCGCCTGTACCAGGAAGCGTCGCGTCCACTGGCCAATCAGAGAGCGGCAGCGCCACTCACGACCAATCAGAGGACACAGTTCCCAAAAACAATTTCCTCCGAGAAAGCCAGTGTGTCATGTGACCAGTCTGTCACGTGATGGTAATATTACAAAAGTGGCCTGATTTCAGGTACATGCTTGATGTTATGTGATCATGTAAAAGAACATTGTGAAAACTCATTGGATGTTCACTCCTGAACTTGGTTCAAAACACCAACAAATATGTTTGTTCACGATTCAACTCTAAGTTAACTCCCTTATGTTCTATTTGCAAATCCAGGCCTAGAACACAGAGAGCTTACATATTAGAAAGTACATAGTAAACAAACAAAAAAATACTACCACATGCCGTGATATCACACCTGACAACAGCATTCATTTCATGAAATCTGTATTATAACAATGCAGTAGGTTCTATACAAGATGACTATCTTATTGTGTAGCATCCTTAAGTGACTAGTTAATGAATAAATGCAGTGGGGAAAAAAAACCTCATTGTTATAACTAACAATGCAAATACAGATTACATTAGATACATTATTAGACAGAAATCATCTGAGAGGCCCATTCTGCAGAACGAGTACTTTGTTTAGTAATATACTTTTGCAACTTCTCAAAATATGAATGCATAACTTTTACATGTATTTATATACTTTATTTCTAATATATTTAAGTGAAGGAGCTGAATACTTTCAATATGAATCAATACTAACTTTCCATGGTTCATAAGAACAAAAATCTAAAATAGTCCAAAAAATAAGCTATTTTAAGAATTACGTTGAATTTTTTTTATAAAAACCTGAATACAACGCATTCATATAAATTGCAAATGACATCTTCTCACACAGGTGTGAAAAGTAGTGGTCAGCTGACATGAACATTAAATCGGACTCAGCAGAACAGTGCTTGGAATGGGATAATACAAAACAACAAATAAAACACAAAGGGAAACAATTCATTAAAAAATGTTTATTTTTAAGTCTGAAATCCCAACATCAAACTTCCAGCATTTTTTTTTTTTTTTTTTAAATAATATATAAACAAAAGCGCAAGAGGCATAAGTGAGAGCTGGAAAGGCCTCCTATCTACACTCCAGTCGTCAGGTATTATTTGGTAATTTTGACCGTTTACTTCACAGTGACTTTTCTTGAGGTTTACTGTATTAACTTTCCTCCGGGGCAAGTTGGGTTTTCAAGAAGGGTTAAGACGTTCCTCGGTTGAGGCTGGTACGGTAGTTAATGGCGATGGCTTTAAAATGTCCCTCAACAATCCACAAGGCACAGACTGATCTGCAGAACCTCTGTACCTCCAAACTAAGGCGTCAGATATAAAACTATTACTGAAGAATTTAGGAAAAAAATAGAAGCTTTATATGCAAAAGCAGAATTCAGCCAGGTCATGAAATTCATCCAGATTGGACACAACAGTGATGAAGACACGATCAACACCACTTCTGACTGAAAGTAGTATTACAAAGTATGAGGTATGAGTATTCTCCCAGAGGAATCCGCTGACGAGGCACACACGAAGGACGTCAAGTCAAGGAACTTCAGTGTTTATTCTGGTGACGAAAGTGGTTTCTGAGCACCAGAATTCCTTAAGAAAACCTCTCATTGTACTGAAACAGGGGTCTGAATCAGTCTCAGTTCCACTTGACAACAAATATATTAGTACTTGCACTATGTTACGAACATATCAGTCATTCAGGGCAACGGTCACATTTGTGACGTCCACAAAAGCAATATCTGATGTTGGAGTTGATTCAACGCATCACTCGTGCACATCCGTTTGTCATCCACTGGGTCGGGTCAACTGCTCCGGACTGGACTAAAATATTGGGCCAGCCTATTGTTGAAAATGATACAGGCTCTCAGAGGGTTAAGTGTTGAGCTCTGCTGGGTTTGGACAACTTGCCCGCTCACGCCTTACTCTTCACCAGAGTCTTCCACCAGCTGCAAGGAGGAGCAGGCTGTCACTGTTGCAGACTGAAGAGATTTAGTGTCTTTTACAGCCAGCGCTGCTAGCTGCTTTCATTGGAAAATACTCATTAACACTGGGCTTGGCTTTTTCTGTTTGTAATCTAGCATGCTCTTGTGACAATATTTACTGCTTTTAAAACTGAAGCATAATTTTATTAGGCTGGTAAACTGAAGATGCATTCATTTCATGTTCTCATGGATATTAGGATATGTTGTAAGGTAAAGAATAATGACAGAATAACAGTTAAAATTATTAGAATAAAGCAATATTTGTATTCAAAATTCAATCTGACAATAAAAAACTAAAAAAAAACAGACATGTGAAAAAGTGAAAATCAATAAGCACTTATTGACTCCGTGAGACCAAACTATGACCATTTGAACATGTTGCTTTAAGGCACTGTAGTACCAGAACATCAAAGAAAGGATGCTATATAAAATATACAAAAAGAACCAAACAACAGCGGTGAGAGATATAGAATTCCTTTTTCAGTAAGACTATGTAACCTTTGAAAGAATACAAAAACAAGTCTTCAGAAGAGTCGAGTTCACATGTGATGAATTCAGCCGTGTTTAGTTCAACACACACACACACACACACACACACGCACACTTTGCTGCAGTCTACTTGGAGTATGACCTGGCACTAATGTCAGCTGGTATTGCTGTGGAGCTCACATCACAGTCAGTTGGCTGACGTGTGACCGAACATTTACTGGTGGTTGGACTCAAAGCTGCTGCCATGCCACTTAGCATCTGAGTAGCTTAGCTTAGAACCAGAACTTGCTGCGAGTTTAAAACCCAGCTGTGTGCTCAGCTGCACCCGATGCTGTGGCAATGATTAAGATTCTCTCAGCAGAACGCCGCTTCGACGAGCGATTGACAGTTCAGAGCAGTTTATTTCTGTCGCATCACTGAAACAGTCTCAAGTGTTTTATAAAAGACTAGTCGCAGTTGTGATCGTCACTAAATAATGTATCGTTGTGTATCTTTAATAGAAACGTAAAGAAAGTTTCTCTCTAAATTCACGGTTACTCATTAAAAACAGTCTGTGCATAACTGAGACTAACTAGTGTTAAATGCATTTCCTGATAAAACGTTTGCAGATTTCCTGCAGACCTGCATCGTTTACCTCCATGTTGACTCGCAGCACTCCTTTTCTTTACTGCCTTTGCATTAGTGCGTTTCAATGATCAGTTTAAAAGCACTACAACATGTGTGCATTGTGTTGCCCTTAATGGATTACCATTCATTAAAACATTGCATGCTACTGGTGCTCAAAACACTGCATGGAATACCTTTATGGTACGTTTTCATTAAACCACGTTTAAGTTGAGTCTCCGTAGGACACAGCAGCTGAGTTTAGACTAAACAACAACACAGATTTAATCCTGTCCTAAGGTTTAAGCCACAGCTAAAACTACTGACAGAGCAACAGCTCTAATGTTCCTGCTTGTTGTCCCAGTCCACTCACTACGTCACTGAGTCCGTCTTTAAGAAGACTGACCTAAGAGAATCTTGGGAAAATAAAGGCAAATTCAACTTGCCATTATCCTGTGAATACCACTTGTCACAGAGGCTCACAAAAGTTACATAGTCTCACTTGAATTCTGAAGGAATTTTCAGGATCTACTAGATATTAATAAAAATGATTCCCATTAATAGAGAAGAGATTACATTTTTTCCGCATTGACTTTGCAGTTTGTGGGTTTTTATGTTGGATAAGATGGAGGAGACCTGAAGGTGTTGGGCAGGTTCAGGACTGCTGACTGCTCCACTGGTTGGCCATCGGCCTGCGGAGCAGCTCCTCCACGTGGCGGGCAACGTCCATCGTGTCCTCCAAGTCAAAGTCTCCATCTGCGTCCAAAATGGTGTCACTCCTGACGGGACATATGTATATGCATGTTGTATTATTGTTTGCTGTTTTACGACCTACTTCACTTCTGTCAGCTCCATTTAAAACTACCTCAAACCAACATTAGTCATATTCTCAGATCCCCCGTGTGCGTTTACAGACAGGGATGGTGAGCTTGTTGACAGACAGCTGCTTATTTACACATCCAGCAGTTACCGAGCAACATAATCATTTATTAGGCGCTCAGCTAATCTTCACATTGTCATTCGATACTTGTATTAAAGTGATGGCCACCTTGAGTAGTAGAAGCAGCAATATTGTAACAAAACAAATAAGCAAAAATACATCAATATTATAATCAAAAAACTATTCTTAATGAAGTAGAAGAGAGCCCCTTCAGTGTAGCATTGACAGGGTCTATCCTGAGTACATGGATGTAAAAAAATGTGTGCTCACAAAGAAGGGTAGACACCAAAGTTGTTGGGGAGGCTCACAGAGGGAGAAGCCGACTGGTCCATGAAGGTAGGGGTTCCTCCAATGGGTTCAGGGTTCGGGGTGGTGAACCTGCCAGAGACATGAGCCACACGTTAGGACAGCAGCTACAACCAGCCTGCCGACTCACCACGTCTTAGAATAAGGAGATTACACACAAAAAATACACATTTCTGATTGGCTGGCAGGTGTTGCTAAAAAAAACTTGCATTGGGCCACCTTTGATACAGGTAACAATAATAACACTTTTTCCCATCTCTTACCAGTTAACTCTTACAGGTCATACAGGTCATAAAGAATGGATTAAACTGACTATAAACTAGTTTAGTATATGGTGCATTCAGGGGCTATTCAGACCACTCACTTCACTTTGAATTACTTCATGTTTCCTCTCATCAAGCTACATCAGGATGACAAAGCCAGAACCATACGTATTTGCACATTAAGGAAAAAATAATTCACATGGACGTTATTATTCAGACCCTTCACTCAGTACTTAGTTGAAGCCCCCTAGGCAGCGATTATAGCCTCGCACACCTGGATTAGGGGGGATTTCTGCTATTCCTCTGCAGATCTCTCCAGCTCTGTCGGTGGACATCCATTTCATGTCCATTCAGGATCTCTCAGTACTTTGCATCATGCAGCTTCCCCTCAACCACGCTACTGCTGGTGACACTCCCCCCTACAGCACAATGCTTCTCTGTTGTGCCGGTGGTGAGCAGTCGCTGGTTTTCCTACAGATACGGTGCCAAACTGTTCAGTCCTGGTCCCATCGCACCAGAGTGTCTACATTCTCACAGTCAGAGTCCTTTAGGCGCTTTCATGTTCCACTATACAACAATAGGGGCCACTGTTCTCTTGGGAACCTTCAACCTGCAGACTTGTTTTTGTTTCCTTCCCCACAACCTTGTCCTTGAGCTCTGCAGGTAGTTCCCCCCATCTCCTGCCTGAGGTAATGACACATGACAGGCGTCTGACTACTTTCTGAATGCTCCGCCCTCATAAACTGAGATGGAGGTGTTCTGCATGGTCTTTTTAGGGTTCAAATACAAAATCCTCATCAAACTTCAAGAGCATGCTACTTGTTCAGTCCTGTCTGTTTGAAGTGATTGAGAAGAGAAAATACATAAATAACTTACTCTGGCACAACTTGTTTGATCTGTGGTTTCACATATCCGTCCACGGCTTTTGCTGCAAGAAAGAGACACCGCATTGTTATTTTAACTTTACAGTGTCATCCTTGTTCTAAGGTGACTCCACCAGCTGAGGATTTTAAAGACGCCATTAATGACATGAGAATATGTTAAAGGTGCAATGATCAGAACAGAATGTAACGGTCCCTGTGTTCATGTTACATCAACATATGTCTACGTATCGTGTAGCAGTGACATCCTGTGAAATGAGCACGCTAACCAGCTAGCCCCGCAAGTGTGGCATGTCGCCCTGCAGCACACGGCGCAATAAGCTGACATAAGTGAACATAATGTATGAATATGTGAAAAGAATACACACTGATTTATGTTTGTTTGCTCTTGAGTCACACCACGTAGCTGCAGAATGCGGCTACAGTATCGAGACGATCTAGCGACGATATCCGTCTAGTCAATTAAACACATTCACACTGACAAGGTCAGAGATTTATGTTTTTTCTGGATTTGTCAGTGTAAATTGTGTTTCTTTTAGTCTGGAGTATGACTACAGTCTTCATATTTTAATCTCTGATCTCGAACATAAGCCAGATTAGATGTTCAGCATCAGTTACAGTGGCTATCTAAGAAGTTAACCTCCGTCGTGGGATTGAAAACCAAGAGTTACCCCTGAAGTGACCTCGCTAACCCCAAACACGGTTTCATAGTCCAGTCTGGTTAGTGTCAATGGAAACGCATCCATGACCACGGTAAAGGAAAAGCCAACGCCACGCAGGAAGATGATTAGATAGCAGAGTTATTCCTGACCGGTTGTTATTTCAAACTTTTTATAGTGCACAAAGCTTGCTCTGTGGTCAGTTCATAGTTGTTTTTTTAAGAACTGATGACTGTAGATCAATTGTTTGGACTGAGTAGTAGTGTTGAAAAACTGCCCTCTACTCCTCACTGTAGACATGTTACACATTTGAACTTTAATGTGAAAAAAAAATACATTCTTCATTTAATTGATTTTGTTGGCTGACGTGTGGATACTTACAAAGCGGAGGGGTGTAGTACTTGGCGAAGACCTCGTCTTTGGGCCGGTCAGGGTAGAGAAACAGGAGGTGGTTCAGGTCACTGATGCGGTCAGCCAGGGAACGAATGGAGAAGTCCTTGGTTGTATACGGCAACAGATTCCAGACCAGCCTTTCACCTGGCCACAGACCTCAGGTTAACATGACACTGATGCAGAGGCTAACATGTACAACCTTTGTCACGCACATAAGTGGAATTAATAATAGTTTAAAAAAATACAAACATAATACATACATGTGCAGTTAATAGTTATCGGTTATTTGAATGAAAGATAAGACTCCCACTGCGAGTAAAAAGCCCAGCCGTTGGTACCTGGCTTGTTGGGGTTCTCAGCCACCCAGGCAATGGTGATGCCTCCGATCTCAGAGTCGCTGAATCTCAGCAGGAAGGTGCCGTTGGGTTTGGACAGCAGCATGTCCTGTGCTTGCTGCTTGTTAACAAAGCCTATGATGGCCCTAGAAAACACACAGTCACACACACAAAGTTATGCTTCTTATGTCAAAAGCCCATTCTTTAAAGCTGACAAAAGCATGAGTCTTACTGATAGAATAACAAGTCTTTTGTGAGCATGGATCTTCCATATTTAATTGTTAAATCGTAAAATTTGTGAGTATTTTTGTTCACTACTTTACTTGAAGCTTACGAGCATCATTGCGATGGGTACAAAAGAGAAGATAACAACATTTTTATCATAAATTGGGTCAGTTTCGTGCAAAAAAAAAAGTCAAAAGAGTCATTACCCATCATTCCAGTGAGGCTTGAGATGTTTCTTCATGAGCTCCACAACTCCATCAAACCACTGCCAGAAGGTGAAATTTCGTCCTGGTAAACTCTCCTGTAAGAATGAAACGTACTCCGTCAGTATGTTTTCATGCACACAAGAAGCCAGGCTCGTCTGGCTTGTGTTCACCTGTCATCGCTCATTAGAGCATTATTACCGGCTATTTCTGCTGGTACAAACAACAAACATAGGAGACAGACGGTGCAGACAGTGCACGTGTCTCTTGTACAATACTACTTCTTCAGCTTTTGCTTTCTTCAAACATGTCAAACATGTCAATTGCTTTCTTCAAACATGTACAACTTTTCAGCGTAAATCCAACAACTCGGATTGTTTTTGTTTTAAAAGATATGCATCGTGAACATTAATAGAATCATGTAGAATCATGTTTTTAGTGGCATATCCCATGTAATGTATATCATGATTATCATCCCCGTAAAAAATGTAGTAAAAATTACAGTGATATTGATTTCCTACCCCTACCCCTAGCGTGTGTGTCGGAGCATTTGTAAAGTGCAATGGATGGACAGGTTCTGTCTCAGTTGCGGTCTCAGTCAGAATGTGACATGCAGTTGTTGAGCTGTGGAAAGCAGCTGGCCTCACCCGGTTGAACTGGGCCCAGGATATGGTCATGTTGCAGGAGTCCTCGGGATTGTTGCTGCTGCTGGTGAAAGCTTTCTGCGCCAAGAAGACCATGTTGTCCTCCGACAGGCCACGCCCACTGTGCATCTCCGCCTTGTACTTCATATCAAGGGTGTCACACAGCTGGGGCCACAGCACCTTGTCTGGCACGGTGAACGGCACCCTGCCCTGAGGATGGTCAATATTAAATGAACGTGTGCTTGTATCGAGCTTTTCTAGTCTTACAACCACACAAAGCGCTTTAACGCTACGTGTCAGCAAGCGACCATGCAAGATGCCACATGCCAATCACAACTTTAACCTTTTAAAAACCTTTTTTCTTCTAGGCAGACCTATAACCTTTTCATTTTCTTTCTGTGTGTCATCTTTGTTTACTCTTAACTAGTAACATATAGACTGATATTTACACATTTGAACAAAATCTCACATGTGTACCTTTTATTATAAGACCAAAAGTATTCAAATAGCCTGAGTGGGTATGCAATTTTCAAGGAAAGGGCCTAAAAATAGCTTGGTTTTCTTTAATCATGCATACCCATTCACATACTCTGAATTGGTATCAGACTAAGATTTCCCAAAAACACAAGAAAATACAATCTGCTAAAATGCAGATATGATTCAAAACCTTCAACGGCCCATTTTCAAGAGGACACCGTGTGTGTCTGTGAGATTACGGGGAACTATTAGTTGGTGCATTCCCCTCCTAATATGGTGAAGTATAAAAAGGCCATCATGGGGAAACTCACCGGCTCAGCAAAGGCGTTGTCCCACAGGACGGTGGCTGTGGCGTTGTTGTCCTGACTGCCGTGGACGATCACGACCACAGGCAGCGATAAGGTCTGCAGGTCACAGACGAGGGACACATAATATATTAATACACGTGTAATGAAATAATATTGCAGACATTTAATTACAAGTATCTTAAGCATTCCAAAATGAGGCAGAGACATTGGAGAGGACATCAGTAGCTGATGGCCAAGGAGCACAGCTCAATAACAAGTAAGACACCCAGTTTAGTTCAAAAAGGTCAAATGTCCCATCGGATTACTTTGACATGGAAGACCAGCTCATTGCCCCCGACGCTGAACTGTGATTCAAACAGAACGGTGAACTTCTCCTCCGTCACCGACTCAGCACCTCGACGGTCCGACCGCTTTATCCGCTTTAGTGACTATGTGAAGACACGAGAGGAGATTAGAGACAGATTAATTTATGACAATTAACACAGACAGTGTGTTTTTAATCCATGGAGAACAGCTGGGCATCAGGGTCCAATTTACTTGAGAGATATCTATCTATCTATCTATCTATATAGATATATATCTGTATATATAGATATATAGATATAGATATATATACACACACTAGATATGTCAGACTTTAGACACACACAACGCACCATTTTGTGTTGCATGCTCTACTATTTGAACCTAAATCATTATTATCCTCAGCTCTCACTGAGCAGTCAACATACATGAGGCACAGACAGACAGAAAATGGCCCTTTAAATGCTCAGCTGCCTGACAGCAACCGGTGAACTCCTTTGACATGCAGTTAAAACACCAGTGACACCTTGGTTTAAATTAAAACTCAACTCTTGGCTTTTTGGTGGATCTATTTATGTAGTGTGACGACTATATGGATTTCAAAAAGTAAGTGAGAAATTGGTTGTGTTGGTAATCATGAGAATACAATCACCGTGTATCACTCTAACACTCACCATGTTTCTGAAGTGTGCACTGAGGGTGCCAGTGGCCTGCTGATACTCCATGACACAGTTGTTGTTCAGGATTTCTCCACTGCTTTCACTACCAAGGAAAAGAAAACAGTTAGACACATTCTTGGAGTCATAGCTGGACAAGTCAACAACACGAGGATTTTAACATGATCACATGATAACTAAGCTACCATGGAACTATTTCTATTTGTTTGATAACTGACAATTCAGGAATTCGTTGTCTTTACCTGTCAACAAAGTACCTGTTTTAGTCACCCATTATTTGACCACGGTAGCCCATAATGTGTGTTCATCGTTATTACCTTTGTGTGCTCTCATTCTTCAGCAGAGCTTTGGCCTGCTGCTCGCTTACAATGACAGCCTTGACCTGAGGTGGATTCATGTGGACGTTGAGCTTCCCGCCCACCAGGAGGCGCACTGTGGCTGCAAACTTGGTCTGGGTCTTCAACACCTGGGGCGGCTGCTTTTCAATGATGAAGGTACTGAAGAGAAGGGGGACAGGGGACAATGACAGGATCGGCTGGTCAACATTGTCTCTCATGGGATGATTTGAGTTGTCTAAGGGCAGACGTTTTGATGCATGACATCAGCTCAGTGTGTGGAACGGTTTAGGTTCAAAGATTCTGTTTGTGAGCAGAAGGACAAAAGTTGTTTGTTGCACCGGCTCACTGCACTCATGCAGCAAACCCCACGAGATACTAAGAATAAGCCGTTCCAACTCCACAAAGAACATGTCAACTGGAAACTAACTTCTAAAGTTTCCATCCAGCTGTAAAAAAATAAATAATAATAACTGCTCAATCGGCAGGGAATAATCTGAATTTCTCTTTAACCTGAGGGTCAACAATTAGTCAGCTTCCAGCGACTTTGCAAAAAAATGTCATGTATTTGATACCTCCAGTAGACGACAGCAGCAGAGTGACAGTTACACCTCCAGTATACAGAGACGAGGACTGAGTGATGGCAGTCTAGGAGCTGAGTCTAAAACAAAGCCTCTCCTTGCTTGAGGTAACAGTTAATGAACATGACTCCGGCCTTTTGCTGTACACTGCCGGCTGAACGTAAGCTTATGGTTGAGTGTGATGTACTTGGAGACCAGGTAATTCCACAATAGTTTTGCAATAGTGTTAAAGTAATTTTTTGGAGTTATGGAATTGCTTTTTTTTAACAGTAAGTGAGCATGTTGGGACAAGTGTTGGAAGAGAAGTGAAAGAAAAACTTGATTCAGTAATTGTGCAACGTAGTTCTGTGGTTAAGTAACACTGCAAATATGGAACTACACTGCAGACTAGGTCTCTAATGAAGAGAGAGGTTGAACACAAAGTTTAGTCTTTAGTAGAACATCGGTGGATGCCGGCTGCATGAGAAGTCACAAATGGGATCATAGGATCTGAATGAGTAAGACATCAATCATGGTGCCCACCAAATGTAGTGTTGCAGTTCTTCAATCATTCAAGTAATTATCAAAAAGCAAAAAGAGTAATATCATAGATTATATATATAAGATGTGGCCGTCACCCATTGTTGTGGACTACGGTTTTTAAGTTCGTCGCCATCTTTGCAACCTGTGAACGGAAGTGACCATATTTGGAATGCGATGGAGCGACGTAGAGACGCCGTATATGTCTGGTAGCAATGGTGACCTGTCAATCACAAGATAGCCCCGCCCTAAAGTATACACTGAAACTAGAGATTGAGACAAATTTATGTTGAGTGAGGGAATAAATAAAGTGAGAAGTAGAATCATTTTCTCATAGACGTTCATACAATCTGACTTCTTTAAAAGAACCAGAAGAGTCGTCCCCTGATGGCATGTCGAGATAATGTGAGATGCAGGAGGTTGCTGTCTGAGTAATATGAAGGGCACACCCTAAATCACCTTCATTGCAATCCAGTCCAGTGTGCAGGTCACAATCTGACAAAACCAGTTGAACAATGCAGTCCCGGGGTCCACACACCAGACACCATCTATTTTATAATGTAATTGTTTTTAACAAATACACTACATGTATTATAATCATTTTTCCCTATTAGCTTATTTTCTCAGATCCTGTCTCCGGTCTGTTCCTCATGCCTTGCTGCTTAGGCCAGAGAGGTGATCTACCTCAAGCGCGCTCCGTAATGCTCTAGATCAGCATCCTGTCATGCATGGTTTTTGTAAATTTGTGCAAATCTATTAAAAATAAAGAATGAAAATATAACATGTACCTACGTATTCAGAGCCTTTGCTATGACACTCAAAATTGAGGTTTTGAGTGTCCTGTTTCCACTGTTCATCCTTGAGATGTTTCTACAACTTGATTGGAGTCCACTTGTGCTAAATCCAGTTGTTTGGACATGATTTAGAAAGGCACACAGCTGTCTATATAAGGCCCCACTGTTGACCAACCAAGCCATGAAGTCCAAGGAATTATCTGTTGACCTCCGAGACAGAATTGCATTGAGGCAGAGATCTGCCAAAGGATAGAAAAAAAACTGCAGCGTTGGAGGTCCCAATGAGCACAGTGGCCTCCATCATCTGGAAATAGAAGTTTGGAACCACCAGGACTCTTCATAGAGTTGGCCGCCCATCAAAATTGAGCAATCAAGGGAGAAAGGTCTTAGGAGGTGACCAGGAACCCGATGGTCACTCTGACAGAGCTCCAGTGTTACTCTGAAGAGAGGAGAACCTTCCAGAAGGACAACCATCTCTGCAGCACTCCACAAAGGCAATGCTCATCACCTGGCCAATACCATCTCTACAGTGAAGCATGGTGGTGGCAGCATCATGCCGTGAGGATGTTTTTCAGCAGGAGGAACTGGGAGACTAGTCAGGATTGAGGGAAAGATGAATGCAGCAACTGGGAAGAGACCCCGGGGAAGACCCAGGACACGCTGGAGGGATTATATCTCCCGGCTGACCTGGAAAGCCTCGGGATCTCCCAGAATGAGCTGGAAAATGTTGCGGGTGAGAGGGAAGCCTGGGTCGGTCTGCTGGGCGTGCTGCCAATGCGACCCGACACCGGATAAGACCCGACCCGATGGATGGATGAATGCAGCAATGTACAGAAATGGACAAAAGGACAACGACCCGAGCCACACAGCCAAGATAACAAAGGAGTGGCTTCGGGACAACTTTGTGAATGTCCTTGATTGGCCCAGCCAGAGCCCTGACTTGAACTTCATTGAATATTTGTGGAGATATCTGAAAATGTCTGCACCCATCAAACTTGTTGGAACTTGAGAAGTTCTGCAAAGAAGAATGGGAGAAACTGCCCAGAAATGGGTTTGCCGTGCTTGTAGAATAATACTTAAGACCTGAGACTATTATTTTTTCGTTCTTTATTTTTAATAAATTTAATCAAGCTTTTCTTTCACTTTGTCATTATAGGGTGTTGTGTGTAGAACGTTTAGGAAAAAATGAATTTAATCCATTTTGGAATAAGGCTGTAACATAACCAAATGTGGAAAAAGTGAAGCGCTGTGAATACTTTCCGGCTGCACTGAATGTATACAATATCAGACAGCAGGCCTTGGTAGGAAATGCACAGTCCGCCACTGATGAACTCCACACTACACTGACGCGTTGACGTCTAGTTCTCACCTCGTAACCAGGGCAGAGATGATGTCGGTGATGTCGGCGTTCAGTTTGCTCAGCAGCTCTTCCATGGGGCCCGGCAGAGGCAGCTGCTGGGTGAGATGTTCACAGCGTCGGATCTGCTGCCGGTTCTGCCAGATCAGGTCAGCAAGCTTCTCACACCTGGTGAACGGTGGACACACCGCCATAGCGTAGAAGTAAAAAGGAAGAGGAGAACATCAGGCTGCGTTCCTCTGCGTGAGTGCATATACAGCCTATGATTTCTATAGACATTGTTTATGTGAAAAAATTCAATTTTCCATCTACATCAGAAAATAGGTAAGTAAAGCTACATTCTTTATTATGCCAGTTAACTGATTGGAACAGTGCAGTATATACCAGGACTGCAGGACATCCAGTCCCCCCTCATGAGGACCCCCGTTGCCTGCCAGCTGCTGTCTCCTCTTCCACTGGATGAGTTCCTCGTCCAGGATCAGAGTCTGCTGCTTCCTCAGCAGGGCCAGAGTCTTCTGGTGTTGTTCTGACAGGTCCTGCAAACACACCACCAGCCACATGCTGAGAAACCCTCGCATTTGTGATACGCGGGGGCAAAAGGGAAAGGATTGCAGCCACCGACAGCACCGTGAATTCATCACTTGCAAATGCTATCAGCCGCGTCTCAAGTTCTGACTCCCCAAAGATGTCAACCCTGACCCTACTAATGATAACAGCGCAGACATTCATCAAGTTTAGCAGCTAAGTGCATTTTGATATTGGTTGTTGCCTGTTTGAAAGCCTCCATGTGGCCAAGTATAAAGTTTTACTTTGCAGCAAAACAATGGCAGAGAGAGTGATAAGAAGCAGAGGCATTTCTCAAAACTGGGTATTTTGCTCGAAATGTCTTTATATTCCCTCATTTAAATATCTACAAAAAGCACAGGGATGCTATGTGATTGGCAGCTCAGTTAAGGGTTCATTTAAAAGGAAAGCAGCAAAGAAAGCAGCAAGTTGCACGTGCACGCCCTCTGAGCTGCCGAGAAACAAAGCATTGCAGCAATAAAGGCAGTGAAGAAAAACACTGCAAGCCAGGATATAGGGAAGTAAACAATGCAGGTTTGAAACCGCTTGGAATTGGCAAATGTTTTATGAGGAAGGAAATGCATTCAACACATGTGTGAGATATCATTGATAAACAAGTTCAAATGGTAAGTTGGTTAACAAGAATACAATGAATCAGAAAATGGCAAATAAGGTCATTTCTATTATGACTTCTCTACCATCTGACTTTTTTTTGTTTTACAAACAGCAGTCGTCCCCTGATGGCCAGTAGAGAGAAGGCCGGTGAGGAACTTCCTCTTAGGCTTCCCGTCAGAAACGGAGGTTGTCGCCTGGTCCTACATACTGTAACTCTTTCCATAATCTTTGGTACCTTCTTTTCTGGGTAGCAGATCAACTCTGGTCTGCCTAAATATCTTGAACACATCTTTTATGTGGTTACTACGCAATAGATTTGTGAAGCGGTTTAGATATTAAGATTTTTCACTGTTATTAACAATAGCCCTGTGGGCACCTTTCCCTCCCCTCTGGATTTGTGTGTATAGAGTATGTTTGTATCACCTTGCCAGCTATGTTTGGGTGTGTGCATGTGTGTGGTCTCCATACAAGCCTGTATTTCTGTAATGTGCTGGCCTCTCTGGTGAGCCAGGCCTCCACCGTGGTCCTCTTACTCTGGAGGGTTGTCTCCCGCTGAGTGCGCTCAGCTTGAGGCAGTGACGACAGGCTGCTCAGCTGGGCTAACGGAGCAGGAGATGGGCGCGACATTACAAACACCTGCTACCACAAAACACTTCTGGGCAAATATGGTAACTTTGATAACTGTTGGCCAGCCCCTGGCTGCAGATTGCTTTTCTACAAAGATAGAGATTCAAACGGGCGGGGCAGCGGAGCAACAACATCCAACTGGAGCTAATACAGCTAAAGCTACATGTTCAGTTGGCTTTCTTTGGTTGGACTTTGTATTTAGTCCATTCACCCTTCATCCATATGAGCCAATGAGTGGCCAGTAGGTTCTGTGCTGTTTAAGATTACGGTTGTGTCTTTAGTATAGAAACTCAATTTCTTAGATTATGCAAAGCACAGGAAAAAAATCCAATCAAACAATAGCGAGTGGAAGTGTAACTGTATCTGTATCTGTATGTGACCTTCTAAATCTTAGCACATCTCCATCTCCTGTGTGTGCATCGCTCCTCCTCACCCTGGATGCGCAGGTTCTCCTGGTACTGTATAATGAAGTACTCCTGGCTGTGCTGCAGCTTCCTCAGTTCATTCTCCGTCTCCTGCGTGTTCAGACGGAGCTCTTCAAAGGACTGGTTGATCTGCTGGTGGCGCTGCGACAGGCTGTCCATGGCCTGCACCCCGCTCCCACAGCTGGCCTTAACACACAGCATTTAGAAAACGGTCCCGTCAGTTTGCCTCCAGCAACATTGGGCCTCCAACACATGTTATTTATTGGTCGTAGTCGTAGATAGTGCACTGCAGCAATTCCCTCCATCCTCTTACAAACATGTTCATCTCAAATCAAAAGCTGTGTAATGGGGGCGGGGTCACGGGATTCCTGCAAATGATAACATGTCAACAAACCCCTAAGCACTTACATTTGTAGCTTCTTGAACCAGCCGTTGCTCCGAGTGCAGGATGTGTTTAATGCAGCGCACCAGCTCCAAAGGACAGCGGTCATAAGTGCTCTGCAGAGATATCACATACACATCAGTGATTAATGAGATCCGTTAGTTAAATCCAATACCATGCCAGCAATTTGGCCAACTGAAAGAGTCAAAGCACCTTCCGTCTCACTCTTATTACGAGCCGGTGTATAAATAAACTTCATCTTGGTAACTCCTTCGTGCTCATATATTACCCAAACTGTGACTCGTGGGCCAGTACAGAAGAACCCATATGTGACGGGAGAGCTGATCTAAAGTACAGTTTGTCATCTTCTTCAAACACAATTTTTATATGTTTGCTGAAATTCTTGATACATCCTTGACACCAATCATTGAATTAAGTGCTCGGACAAAAATGTGTTTGTTAAACCTGTTTTCTGTGGCGGGACGGTAATACACAGATGTAGTGATTTGGAGCAGACAGAGCATGAACGGCATTCATATTATCTACTGATACAGCTCTTTGTGACTTTAATTGATAGCACCCTTATGGATCCACAAGTGACGTTGACGGAGGAACCCCACAGGACACGCTTGTCTGAGCCGACAGGAGTATCAGTACAGCTGAGAAGTGAGGCGTGTGCTATAGTTTCTTAATGGTCCAGTGAGGGTTCAGGGCGGGTCCATACTCCCTCCTGCCGGTACCTTGAGCTGGTTGGCATAATGGCCCAGCTTGATCTTGAGCAGAAAGCCATCCTCTCCTCCCTGTAGCTGGGCTTTTTTCTGCAGCTCGGCCACCAGGTTTTCCAGCAGACGCTTGGCTTTGGCTTCCTCTGCTGGGTTGTCCAACTCCACTGAATCCCTGTGGGATTACATGTTTTAACCAACTAATCCATGTCAAGCTCAGTGAGACGAGCTGTCGATGACCACTTTGGCTCAGGACTAAAACATTGTAATAAATCTCTTATTAACTTTGACTATCAAACATGAAATGAAACAAAATAAGTTATTATTATCATAAACTTTGCTTCTTTAGCGCATTTTGTAAAAATGCCACATTGTGCTTTACAAAAAAATAGATATTTAGGGAAAGGTTAAACCTAAAAATTGTTTTTACAAATACAACAAATTACATCATAAAGGCAAAGTAAGAGAGGTAGCAAGTAAAGAAGTGAAGCATTGGGGTCAAAGAGATATTAACTATATGTGTCCTTTGTTCAGCATCTGTACAGTTCTGCCAGGGCTATATGTCATTTTAGTCAAGTATTTAATTGTTTATTCCTTCGATTCATTGGATAATCACTATCATCATTAAAGAGTATTGTCGTGTCTGATGTCTAAAGTTATGCACCTAGCACCAAAACAAAATCCTTGTTTGTGTAAACATTTCTGGTAAATAAACAGTTTCTGATTCTGATTCAATAGTAAATACCTGTACAGAAAAGAGAAAATAAGACAGGTCTCTTAAAATAAACTAGTTGGTTTCCTTTTTCTTCAAATCACAAGAGACACTTTGAATAGTAACTTACAAAGAAGTTATTATCATCAGAAACTTTGCTTCTTTACTGCATTTTGTAAAAGATTCTTTAGGTGTAGTGCCGATGTTAGAACATAAAACCTGTTCCTTGCCCTTTCAGACATCTTTTTACTAATGTTGCCATGTTCACAAGTTAACTTGTTGAGCACATTATTATATAAATGAGAAATGAAAACCAAAAACTATATCTCAGCTAATCAACAACTCTTTGTTTAAACACATACAATACAACCTTCAGGAAAAGGTCAGACTTACTGGAAGCTGGCTGTATGAAATACTGAAACTCTAGCCAATTTGATTTAAATATGTTATTTTTTTTTTTAAAACTGAAGGACAGTCATCTGGGGCAATTAAAAGGGATTGAATATTTTTTTGATTATATTCTTTTATGCAGGAATGTATATGAGAAAGAAATACAGCCACATGTAGCTTCTCTCCAAAGGGATTGATACTGGCATTGTAAAATGGGAATAGCACTGCAGATCAAAGTCTTCTGCATACCAGAGCTGGCATTCAATCCACTGGGCCAGGTAGTGTCGCACCTCGATGGGGAAGTGCTGGCCGTACAGTGCCTGCATCTGATGCAGGGCCTCACCCTGCAGCTGCTGGGCCTGGATCCACATCGCCATGGTGCTCCTGTGCAGGCAGGCGGATGGCAGGAGAAAGATAAAGGAGGAGGGGAAGGAACCGCAAGCAAGAACAGTAATCAAGAGGATGACCAGTCAGAGTAAAGGAGAGACAAGAGAGGACAATGGGGTAGAGGATAGAGAAAGGAGGGATTCAGGAAAGCATACAGACCCGCATCTGTCCAACCGGTAGGAAGTTTCTGAGGAATGTGATTCTATTAATCTCTTTACATCACTATGGACTATGTACAACAGTTAAATACATGCAAAGAACGGAACACGTTTAGTCCTAAAGTACCGTTATCTGTTCATGAACTCAAATCAGTAATTAACTGTGCAAACGGAGAACCACATCTCCACCTCAGTGCCCAGTAACAGTCTCCAAGAAGGCCGGGGTCTCTCTCCTTCCACTAGCAGAGCAGTGGAAAACGTCAGCCAGGGGTCAGGACAGGGGTCATGAAGCGGGTCATGACAGGGGTCATGAAGCGGGTCAGGACAGGGGACATGAAGCGGGTCAGGACAGGGGACATGAAGCGGGTAAGGACAGGGGACATGAAGCGGGTCAGGACAGGGGACATGAAGCGGGTCAGGACAGGGTACAGGTAGCAGGTCAGGACAGGGGACATGAAGCGGGTCAGGACAGGGGACATGAAGCGCGTCAGGACAGGGGACATGAAGCTCGTCAGGACAGGGTACAGGTAGCAGGTCAGGACAAGGATTAGGTAGCAAGTCAGGAGTCAGGACAGGGGACAGCTAAGGAAGGGGGTCAGGACAAGGGTCCAACAGAGGTCAGGAAGAGGGTCAGGACAGGTAGGGGGTCAGGTAAAGAAAGACAGGGGTCAGGTAAAGAAGGAGGTCAGGACAAGAGTCGCGCGGCCCATTGGGTGGTGTTTTATTTTGGGTGGGGTGGTTTTGGGGGTTTGTTGTTTTTGTGTGCCTGTGCGGCCTGAGGAGTTGTCTTAGGAACACATCCAGAGCTGTCAGGTGGGTAACCAGCTTGCTGGGGCCTAACCGAGCTGCTGGTGTTTAAAAAGCCTTCCGCTAATCTACATGAAGACTAGGGGTCAGTGAGGTTAGTTTTTTTTGGGGTGCGCAGTTTGAACAAAGGGAAGTGGGTCAGGACAGGGGTCAGGACAAGCGTTAGGTAGCAGGTCAGGGGCCAGGACAGGGGACAGGTAACAAAGAGGGTCAAAACAAGGGTCAGGACCAGGGACAGGTAGCAGGTCAGGAGTCAGGACAGGGGACAGGTAACAAAGAGGGTCAAGACAAGGGTCAGGACCAGGGACAGGTAGCAGGTCAGGAGTCAGGACAGGGGACAGGTAACAAAGAGGGTCAAGACAAGGGTCAGGACCAGGAACAGGTAGCAGGTCAGGACAAGGGTCAGGACCAGGGACAGGTAAGGAAGGGGTCAGGACAGGGGTCCGAGAGATGTCAAGTCGCGGGTCGGGACAGAGGTCAGGACAGGGGCAAGTGTGCAACACTCGTCCGGGCACCTTTAAAAAATTGCCGAGCTGAAGAAACCCAGAGAGCAGAGTGTGTGTAGTTTGTTGTCTCGAACGGCCAGCAGATAGAAGAGTGTTTTTGGTTAGATGTTGAGCAACCATATTCAATTATACAGCTTATCATCAGTGGTTGCTTTCTTAAAGAGGAACCTTAATGGAGTTATCTTACACTCTCAAAGCAACCCTACCTACTGCTCGATATGTTATTCATTCAAAATAGTGTTAATATCATGATCCTTCCTGCCAATCTATATGGGAAATTATTATCATCCATTAATTGTTCAGTTATTAACAAACACACTGCGATGCAGTTTACATTCCAAGTCCCTAATAACTGTGATCATGTGCTTTATTTAAAAAAAAAAAAGTTTTCTACCTGGGAATAACAAATATGTTGTCTACCTTCTAAATATCTGATTTTAAATAAGGTTTTTTTTTAAAAAGGCAACTTTTTTAAATGCGAGAGAGAGGTTGTGTATCGCGCAATAAACAAACAAATAAAGACATAGTTGTTCAACAACCAACCCAAAACAGAGTTACGGCCCCTGGCCTGCCGTGACAACAACACACGCTCACTTTCCCTCCACAGCCTAGAGGTTTCCCTCCCTGGTTGAAAACGAGTCGAGGGGAGGCGTCGCTCAGCTGCCGACGGATCGACACCGCGGTGCCGCTCAGCTCGGCAGCTTCTCTCCGGGCTCGTCCGGCGCGCGGGCCCGCGATGCGCGCTCGCCGCCGCGCGGCCACTTGCCCGCCGCTGTCAGGGGTCCGCACGCGCCGTCTGTCAGGGTTTGGCACCTATCAAGTAGAAGTATTCTCTAAGATGCAGTAGGACTAAATTAGGACTTGCTTGGTGATGTGTCAAATTCTGCTCCATTTGGCTCGCAAAAGAGTCATAAAAACGAAGCCTGTCATTTAGCCGTGAGAAGTGCGTGTATCGCACGGCCTGTGAGTACGTGTTGACGTTATCTTCAGCGACACTAGAGGGCAGGACGCGTCGGTCCGCAGCAGGAAAGCTTGCTCACAAAAAGTTTAGGAGGTAGCTTAGCTCGCTAACATTACCGTACGTTGAGGTTTGGCAACCTTTGAACGCAGCAAACTTGCAAAACGCGAACTCAGAGTGTCGCTAAACAGGTGTTTGCATGCTGTGCGGGAATGTGTTGCATCCACGTCACGTTTGTCACCTCGATGGACAACACAG
>NW_027175920.1:15137876-15245376 GCF_023055335.1 Clinocottus analis | reverse complement strand
CAACAAGGTGTGCTAAAACTACAACTACTAGGCCACATTCAGCCAAATGTAAAATTTGATCACGTACAAGTCATACACAAATATGTAACTGTTAGCATATCACAAACATAGAAATGACAACATAATCTCTAAATAATCAGTTAAGCAGAGTAAGATAACACTTCAGTATTTAAACAGCTAAACAACAAACAGGGTGAAAGGAATACTATGTGTATGTGGTTTGCAATACAAAAGAAATTTGAGCATTTTAAGCACGGATATGTACTCAGTGTGTTTATGAAAAATTTGGCCCTTGGGAATATTTTCAACAATCCATGCGATCATTTTCTTTATGTTTAACAAATGCTACTGACGTTCATTAGAAAGGAGATGATTCATTCCCATGTGCTCATCCCAAACTAAAATACTGACAATTTGCTTACAATAGGAATGATGGTGTTCCTTTCTAATAATTTCTTGATCTTGTCAGTCCTGCAATTGCTCCGCCTCCTTTGCCTTAGCAAGGTTTTTTTTTTGTTTCCTCTTCTCATTTGCTTCTTCTTTTTCCTTTTTAAATGTCATTATCATCTACACCATCCAAACACAAATGGGTTCTAAACAACCCTAAAAGTGCTTTCACAAATATATGAAGATTTTCATTAAGCTTTTTCTGATTTATTTTAGGCACATAACCTGTACTCAAATGAAGGAAAAGCTAAGTTGTTAAATTATATTTTGTTACCACTTAGGTCTTTTATATATATATATATATATATATATATATATATATATATATATATATATATATATATATATATATATATATATATATATATATATATATATATATATATATATATATATATAGTTTTGGTCATCATTGTTATTGGTGAATTTATCTTGAACACAGTAACTGCTGAGATCTGGGAATATCGTAAACCCGGTCAGGTTGACCTGGTGGGTTCTGATCTGTTGGCATGCTGTATAATGTTTAGCGGCATCTAGTGGTATACGCTGGAACACCACCTCGCCCTGGCTTTGCTCATGTTTTGGCCACTTAAAGGAGCAGTTTGTGGGATTTAGCAGGGTCGAGTGGTCAGGTTGCAGATTGCATCCAACTGAAAACCACTTCCGCTAACTCCTCCTTTACCAAACGTGTCGGAGAACTGTGGCGGTAACGATAAAATAGTTAAACAAGTATAATTCACCGCTGGAAAGATGACGTTTACATGAAACGGCTGTCTATGCAGTAGAATTTGCTGCTACTTCCCTTGCTAACTAGAGCCAGTGTTTAGTTTTTCTGTTCTGAGTAGAAACATGGCACTGCAACATGGCCGCCCCAATGTGGACATAAAGGGCTCGTTCAAAGGTAACATTACACTCTAATCTAAACATAGTCGAATATAATATAAGATGAATATTCTATATTCCATTTCTGACAATGTATCCTCTTAAATCCGACACCCTATTCCTTTAAGGGAAACACAACATGCTGTACACACAACACTAACTTATTAGCATGTTAGCAAGCAGTTGCCTATTCAGTGGCACTTGTGCCCACTTGGCAAATACATAAATCCTGTATTTGCTCTCCATGTAGCTCTGCTTTTAGGCTCCACCAACTCCAAGTAAAAATATCTGGCTTGACTGCTACTTTCTATTAATAATAATAATAATAATAATAATAATAATAATAATAATAATAATAATAATAATAATAATAATAATAATAATAAGACTTTGAATACTTTTCTGAATACTCAAAGACGCTTTATAGTGTGAAAGCTGCCAGGACAGCCAGACGCTCAGGCAGGATGGGAACAAACCCAAAGGTTTTCCAAACTTATGTGATCTACAATACTGTGCTTGTATGCTGAAGCATTACTCACAGTTTTTGTGTGCAACCTTTAAATTTGACCTTCAAATACAGTGATTTAGAGATGTGGACCACGTGTTGGCTTGTTAACTAGCTGTCTGATCGTCTGACCGTCACAATCATAGCAATGACGCCGTGTTCCCAGATCTCAGCAATAACTTGTTAGTACAAAGTTATAGTAACTAATCGGAATAATGGCCAAAATGATTCAAAAAAGAGTTGGACTCAAGTTGTTATCAACCGTAATTATTTTTAAGCAGTCTTCAATTCTTTTTTATCTTTTCACAAAAGAACTTCAGGAATTATATCAGACTCTTAATTCCCAACTCTTTATCTAGTCGCTGTCTCTATCTCTGTCTTCAATCTCCTGCAGAGCATCTTGGTTGTCCTCCTCCTCCTCATCATCATCATTAGCCTCTTCCTCATCCCCACCTCCATTCATCATCTCCATCTCAAGCTCCACCGCGCCCTCCTCGATCTCTTCATCTGCTCCGCCGAAGGGATCCACCTCCTGGGACACTTCCACCATCTCGGTGCCTTGGACCACCTCGGTGGTGCCCTCGCGGATCTTCTTCACGTGGAAGGTAAAGGGGGGCACCTTGTACACCGCGGTCTGGGACCGAGCGTAAACGACATGGTCTGGCGTGAAGGCCTTTTTCACCTTGTCACGAGACGTCTGCAGCTTCTGCTTGCGCTCAGGGTTGACACTCATTTGTGTTCCGAGCTTGCCCATCTTCTTCTCAATGTTGTGACGCGTCTTCTCGAGGTTGTCCTTGGTCTTCTGTCTGGTCTTCTCCAAGTTATCCTTGGTTTTCTGCTTGGTTTTTTCCAGGTTGTCCTTTGTCTTCTGCTTTGTCTTCTCCAGGTTGTCCTTGGTCTTTTGTTTGGTCTTTTCCAGTTTCTCTTTGGTCTTTGCTCTGGTCTTGTCCATCTTCTCCTTTGAGAAGACCGTTTTCAGGGTTTGCACACGCTGAAGACTGCTGCGCTTGATGCGCTCGGCACGGGTCTCCTCGAGGATCTCCTCGCACTCCACCCCCTCCTCATCCGACGAGAGGTCTATGTGGGGCTTGTCTTCCTTCTCTCCTTCTCCTCCCTCCTCCTCCTCCACAGTTTCCTTGAGCTCGAGCAGGCTGCCCCCTCTGCTTCCCGACACTGACTCCGAAACCTTCATGGATTTAGAGATGTTGAGTTTTGAGGGAATCTTCACTTCATCCTGTGGAGAAGAGAGCACAAGGAATGTTAATACATTGTTAGTGCTACTTTCAGTTGACTACATTTCTGCCAATTAATCTCCTTAAATGTTACACATTGTTCCTTTAATTCTCATTTTGTGTGTTAAGTTGATGAACTTAATGCAGAAGTTGATGCAATAAACATATGTGAATGTGTACATGATGTATGACTTCTCATGCATTTTTTTCCATTCTCTTTCTATGTGCACAGGTAGACACAGGAGAACTGTGGTGAGAATGACGCACCAGTCGACACAATAGAGGCATGTGTGGCCAAGACCGAGTGGAATCTGTAACAAGACACCAGGGTTCTCTCACTTACTGTATGTCAAACCAGAGGGTGACAGAGGAAAACGCAACAAAGAATGAAAACATGGAAATGGAAATATGTTTGGGGGGCTTTCTGTGTGCTGGGAGTAAAATGTAAGAGCACCTTAAGTGCAAGTCTGCACTCACACATCGGTAATATGTGCATAGCATACACACACACACACACACACACACACACACACACACACACACACACACGCACACAGTCCTGGATGCAGAGAGGAGACGAGAGCTCCTAGATGTTCCCATCAGGATCAGAGATAATTTAAGTTTTTGGGTCCAGTCGTGTTTCTCTCTGCATGCTGACACATGCTTTGATTCTCCCAAATCTCTTACTCACCCACAAACACTGATTTATTACCTGATTACAGAGCCTACTACAAGTATGTGTGTGTGTGTGTTCGCATACTCCTGCCCTATGGCTATATGCATAATGTGTACTATGGTTATGGAAACTCTCAATTGTTGGCAATGTCCTCCGTAGGAAGACGAGAGTCACAGCTTTGCACTTGTACACCTCCACCAACCAGTGAAGGTGCTGTTTACATCCACCACTGTCCAAAATATCATCACCGAATCATTTTATCCTGATAGACATTTACGTGAAATTTTCAGATATTGCTAATGAATTCTTGACTCATGGCCTAAGGAAATGTGTCCTGTGACCAAATTCTGACCAGTTTGTCCTTCAGACTAAGCGGATGTTTGTAAACATCTTTGAGCAATTCTCACAATCATATCCATGCAATGTGCTCGTAGCATACGCAATTCTGATTGTAATGACCCCCCTCTCTCTCTCTCACACACACACACACACACACACACACACACACACACACACACACACACACACACACACACACACACACACACACACACACCACCGTGTCCTCTAGCACCCCCTCAGGACAAAATCTCCCCGCTACATGCCAGGCCCTGGGAACAGAGTTCTGGGTGTTGTGAACCCTGCAGCCTCCAGGGTCCACCAGTTTAGCTTTGGTTGGTGTTTCGTCTTGTTACATAAAGGTCCTCCCATACGGAACACCACACTCAGCACACAAGTAAGTATGATCCCTGGACTCGGTCCCACCCTGATGATGCATTCCTGCACAGCACCCCTTTGTGCTTGTCTTCTCCTTCTCCCCTCACCTAACCCCTGCTCCATGGGTCCTCCATCTCCCGTTAACATTTGATTTTCCTTGTCCTGTTTACTCACAGATGAGGGAACCTTTTCCCTCCTTTCTATTGTGTGCCTCATTCACCTCGTAAAAACAATGCTTGTTAATGAAGGAATGGAAGGAGGGGGACGGGGGTGGGAGGAGGAGGAGGGGGGGTCTTCCTCTTTCCATTACAGCAAATACTTTTGCAATAGGGCTCCTGAATGTCTGCATCATGTACGTATTGTGTTCTCCTCTCCCTCTACACCGCCTCTGTGTTCAAAACAGGAACACACCAGAGCGTGAACAAAGGACACGGGGGGGAGGTGTGGAAAGGGAAGATACTTCTCTGCTGTCGTACAGATAGAGTAATAGCACAAGTGGGATAACGTTTCCGAGTCTTGGAAAACCATCTGCTCAGGAGGAAGCTGATAGCATCAACGAGGTATATGAGCTGGAGGAGGGGCTCCTGCCCATTGTTCTGTTGTAGCGTGATGGTAGTTTTATGAAGGTATTGTGATGCAGTATCTTGGGTAAACTTGACCTCGGATGGGGAATCTTGGCTTTCCTGAACAGCTGCGTTGACAGGCGGGGCTGCTGGAAAATACCTGAGTCGAAGCTCATTCCATCTTGTTTCGCTTCAAGAACAATGCCGTGGGTGTTGTGAAGCGCTTAAGCGACGTGGCGTCCAAGTCTCTGACATGGCCTCACAGTTTGTCACAATTGCAGTTGTTATCGCAGATATCAGGGTGGAATGCTTGCGTGCAGCTTTTTCTTGTGGGAATATGTCACAGCTCCAAACTAGAATAGAGTTTCCTATTAGACATTAATGGAATAGTTCAACGATTTAGTGGCATCTAGTGGTGGGGTAGCAGATTGCAACCAACTTAACCCCTCCCTTTCCAAGCGTGTTGAAGAACTACAAATGCCTCAATACTCTGCTTTTCTACACAACTAAATACATGTTTTCAAAAACCTATACATTATTTTTTTTACAACAAATACATTCAGAACAGCATAGTAACTTTAAAATATACCTAAATATTCTTCATAAAGCAGCAACAAAGTCCCTATGTAAAGTAATTCATATCTCACTGGAATGTACAATCTCAAACATAGCTAGGAATAATATTCCAATGCTGCAAATCAAACCCCCCTAAATGTGACATACTCTTCCTTTCATATGCAAAGTTGACATTTGGTCCTGACAACCAAAAAAAAAGTCCAAAATAAAAAGCAGGGATAAGATGATAAGTAAAGCACTGACCCAGTAGTCGGGGTGAGACCAGGTAGTTCTGTGAGGACTGTGCAGGACGACTGGGGAGGGATGGGGCTCGTTACAATATTGTTGGAACAGTGGTTGGGGAAGCCCAGCTAATGTGTTTCCAAAAGAAGGCTTCGACAGGGAATTCTGTGCTGCATACGTGTGTGTGTGTGTCAAAGTACATGGAAAGTGTATGGGGAAGTTCAGGCATTCACCTTAGCGTGTTGACTTCCTGACCCTCCTCATTTAATGGGACATTGTTCTCCATGAGGCAGCTGCACAAAAGACAGGAAGGTTCACTCAGAGCCATGGAAAGTAGACCAATGAGGAATGTAATGTTCTGTGTGTTACAGTGTGTTTGTGTGTGTGCGTGTGTGTGTGTGTGTGTGTGTGTGTGTGTGTGTGTGTGTGTGTGTGTGTGTGTGTGTGTGTGTGTGTCAGTCATATTTTGCGATTGAATTACAAAATGATAGTCACAAGGGAAGTTGCAAAACAAATTAAACCACATTGTGTGTGTGTGTGTGTGTGTGTGTGTGTGTGTGTGTGTGTGTGTGTATGTGTGTTTGTGTGTGTGTGAGAGAGACAGAATACAGAGAGACCTTGAGCGATGGGAGTAGTCTCATGATTTGTTTCAGTACAATGTGAAGATGCACTCCTTGCTCTTTATCTCTTGTTATGCCTTCATGTTGATTTCTGTGTGTGTGTGTGTGTGTGTGTGTGTGTGTGTGTGTGTGTGTGTGTGTGTGTGTGTGTGTGTGTGTGTGTCTGCATGCAGTGTTTCATAGCTTGGGCAAACGTCTTTCATTTGACAAGGTGTTCTCAGGGCTTTGACTCAGAGTCTCTCCCTCAGACGCTGCAGCATGATACTGCTGTAAGTGCACCTTTACACTCTCAGCATGTTGGAAATCGGACCATGGAACTGCTCAAACTGACAGGCAACAATAATTCATGGTAGAAATGTGATGGGGGTGTTGTTGGGGTAGACAAATGCAGGGATAAAGGGCTCGATATCGATCGATCCTTGGCTCTCATATGTCACCCATCGATCAGCTTCTCAAAACCAGGACATGACCTTATCTAGCACTCTGGGACTGCACCCAACAATGACACCCATTGATCGAAGCTGCGATGTAAACAGTCCATGTACAATGGATGTGATGTATATAGGGATGCCTGAAGCTCATTTGCTAGCCTCCATATCTGGTTAGGCATTTAATATTTATTCATTTATTAATTATAAACCTCAAAGATCCACATTTTTCCAGCAAAGCAATTTTAAACTGAAGTGAAGAGGTAAGAAAGTCATTAACATCTCAAATCGGAAGCTAATATATGAAGCCTGTAGTTCTTACAAAAGACGCTCGTCGTGTGTGTGTGTCTGTGTGTGTGTCTGTGTGTGCGTGCGTGTGTGTGTGTGTCAGTTGCTGAGATCAGCTGGCTGATGCTCTGTGTGGTCAGCACAACGCAGTGTTTCTCTTTCATGGCGAGTGCTCATGGTGCAGAACAGGCGTTTATTCTGAGCACCTTCAGTTCTTCACTCTGACCACCAGGGTTTTGTTTTGCTTCTGAGGGTTCCTAACAGGGTATGACGGCCTGGAAGTGGCAACCTTCATAAGAGCACGTCCAATTCCCTGGAGTCAAACTAAAAGTGACTCAATGTGTTCCTTCTTATCTCCGTCACAGAAGATACGCACGTCAGTATCGTCCGCTGTCGACGGTTTAACGACAAGGTGAGAACATCCTTCCTGGGAGGTTTGAGTTCATTTTGGAACTGAATCCTTCATTGAGTTCAGAAGTGAGTTCATCATTGTCCTCAAAGTTCTGAGTTAAAAAATAAAGCTGCTTAAATAAAGAAGAAAAAACCCATCCCCCATAAGAAGTGAAGGTAAACTCTCTGAGCACTGCGGTTGTCTTTTCCTTATGAATTCTCTTTCACACCTTCTCTTCCTCTCGTGTAGTTCTCCATCACAGTCAAGGAAAAGTGGTTTGGAAAAGACATAGGACACTCTTTTTTTTACTATTTATGGTCAAAGTCAGAAATGTTCAAAGTCCTTTCATTTCTGTATAATGAGGAACTTGCTTCAGTCGTGTCGTTCATCAAAGTGACCATTAAGTCTACAGTTCTGTTATTCTCATAAATTATGCTTTGCAGACTTGTAATTAATCTGCGCTTGTGTTGCATAACTATGCAACAATATTGCAACGCTGGAAAAAAAAGGAACGCACATGAGATGTTCACTGATAGATTACAGAACTGTAGCGTACTTTGTGTTTCGTTATTGCCAAACAGAAATCAGTAATACACCGGTTCGTTCTTGATTCCTGAGAAGTGTCCTGCATTCGTGACCTTCACATGACCTTAAGGAGCTTAAACTCATCCCCACGTTGGTCTCAAAGGGCCAGCCTGAAGGATTTAGCGGCCTTTAGCAGTGAGGTTTTGGATTAGTTTGGTTTGTCCGTACTGGACTTCTAGAGAAACATTTCTTCTGGTAATTATCACTTTGCATAAACCGGACTGCTGGCATCCTGATATTATTATTTATTTCATTTCCTAAACCTTTATCACCCTCAGTCCTCTTTCCTGCCTGTGCCTGTGTGTTTCCTGAAAGTCTCATTTTCAAAGCTGTTTCATGTGGGCATCATTCTGGGCGGAGCCAGCGGTGAATCACTGGGACGATCAACCAGTACAGAGAAACCAGCGCTCGGTTACCTCAGCCAAGTGTGTTTAAATACACTTCCTGCCTCGGGCTGAAAATATGTTTTTCAGCTAATTCTGAGCTTGTGTACTTTGTGTCATTGGTATTACAGGCTGGTATTAAAGTCTGCATATAAAAACCAGGCCGGAACCAAACATTTTCAATTATACGGCCTCCCCGGCAGATAAAAACATTGAGTTGTACTTGTGTCTCCATAGTAACTGTGGTGAGCCTGACTGGAACTATAACGTTTCCAGATGAAAGGAAAGAGATGTTTAACTGCGATGTGTCTGTGTGTGTGTGTGTGTGTGTGTACGTGTGTGTGTGTGTGCGTGTGTGTGTGTGTGTGTGTGTGTGTGCGCGCGTGTGAAAGCTTGTATGTGCGTTAACTTGCATGAGAACATGTGTCCATACAGATGTGTAAATATATGTGTGTGTGTGTGTGTGTGTGTGTGTGTGTGTGTGAGAGAGAGAGGGTAGGCGGGAGGGGGGAGGCGTTATGTGTGTGTGTGTGTGTGGGGGGGGGTGGAGGGGACACACACACACACAGCTCGCCATGGAAGCTTTCCACTCTCAACCCACACTGCAACTACTCATCAGCCTGATGTAGAGCCAGAGAGAGGAATCCCACTGCAACACACCCCTCTCTGTCTCTCTTTTCAATACCCCCCACCATATGTGTGTGTGTTTGTGTGTATGTGTGTGTGCGTGTGTGTGTGTGTGTGTATGTGTGTGTGTATGTGGCTCATAAAGGTACAGTACACAATCACATACACACACATACTGAGTTTTTTTCCATTTTATTCAGGAAAAGGAGGAATCCTCATGACACAACTGCTGATGTAAAGAGGAACCGGGGCCGTTGAAGAAGCACATGAGGACACTGCATCATTTCTTTTTTCTGGGGCTTTGGAAACACAAATACCAACTCCTCTACTTGAGAGAAGAAGCTCACCACAAGGCCCATTTAGCAGCAGCCCACATGATGCTCGTCAGCCGACGGGGGTTTCCAAGTAGTCGTGAAAACGCACGCGTCATCGGGATCACGCAGATCGCGGGTGTGATATCGAGTTAGAGCTCCACAACTGCAGGGACCTCGTGATGAGATGGGTTTCTCAAGGGCGGCTGTCAAGGTCAAGAATGAACCTTGACCCTCTACTCACTCTGCTCACAGCCCTTCAGCTCGTGCTCAAGCGCCACCAAGCATGCAAACCAACAACTATACAAAATGATCTCCAAATGCTCTGGTACACTTCCAAGTTTCAGATAAAAGACATTTTCTAAAAACAGCACACTATAAAGCCGTTTTAAAACAACGGACTACGCACAACACAAGCTAACCGCAACATCCCGGGAACAGTTTTCCTTTGTTGCAGGGCACACCCCTTTTTTCTCTTTCACATTGGGTTTAACATCAAACACACACTCATTTTCTGTTAGTTGCCTGGAAGACATTTTCATCATCCGTCTGTGGTGATCAATTCAAGCTGGACAGACGGTCTCCACCGCATCAGTCCTCCTACTGGTCAACCTGTCAGATTTTTTGGGATGTGAAGGCTGTTCTTCACTACGTTTCTCATGTGAGTACACTGGGGACGACTGTGATGGTCACACACAGCATAAAACCCTGGGGAGAGCACTCCCTACACTCTTCCCCTGTTTTCCACTTGGCCCCTTTAACTAGAGCTCGAGAGAAAAAGAAAGAAAGATTGCTATATAAAGTGATGGCATGCCGCAGGTCCCTGAAGAGAGAGAGAGAGAGAGAGAGAGAGAGAGAGAGAGAGAGAGAGATGAGTCACCAGGCATGTTGTTGCACTGGAGCACAGCAGCAACCTTTCTTTTCTTATTGCCTCCTTTTCACTTCCCCTCCTCGCAGTCGGTGGGTAGGAGAGGAGGCTCAGATTCTCGGATCACTGAGGAATGAGACAGATCAGCGTCACAGCTCCATGGCAACCAAACACAGGGAAACCAAAATATATCCTGTGCCAGTTCTGTGCCAGACGATCAGACTTGTTTTTTTGATTCAGTTCAGTTCACTTGTTCCACAACGTTTGTCGAGTCCGTGACCGACGACAGAACACGCGGCATGGTGGGCAGATTGCTTCTGTGCTGTCAGCTTCAGCCCCCCTCGCGCAGGGCCGCCACCGGCCGGGGGTTCGATTCCCCGGCCGGACACAACTCTTCCGTATAGAGTTTGTATGTTCAACCCGGGTTCTCTGGTTTCCTCCCACAGGCCACAAACACAAAGCTGAGGTTGAATGAGGACACTGCTCTCAGTCTGTCTCTATTGGTCGGCCTTGTGAGAGGCCACCTGAGCTCTGCCTTTGTCCATCGCTTGTTTCGCTTTAAAGTTATGGATTTCCTTTTTCTTCAGCATCCTTAATGGTGAGGGAAAGAATCCGCACGTAGGCGTGGTCTTTGATCTCTAGTTTATTAACTTATAACAAGCGCTGTACAGTTTAGCCACCTTTTTATTTCCAGAGTGTGTGGCTCCACTGTTTCAGGCTAATAAAGAGGAGGCGGTTCATTTTGGGTTCATCAAGGTCTCGCTATAAACTCTGTGCTAATGCTGTGTTCACACCGAACGCGACAAAAATTGGTCGCCCAACCAGATTACATGCAAAGTCAATGCACAGCTGCGTAGGAGCTGCGTGGACGCAACTTTTCTGGCGAGCGACGCGACAGTCAGGTTGTCACGCGAATTAAAATTTCCCAACTCCGGCGACAAAAACATGTGAGTCATAGTTGCATCAGCCAATCAGCGTTGAGATGTTCGGCTCGTCACCGCCGTCCTGATGTTGAGTCAAACTTCTGCCGGTGATAGCGATGATAGCGACCGTCATTCAGACGATGTTGTGGGACTACGGACAATATTATGAACCCAGACACCATGGAGTTTGATGTTCACACTATGTAGAGTTTACAGAAGAAGTATAAAGCAGAACTAGTGGTTATTTCCATATTACTAAAGCGAGACGCACTTCTTGAAGTCGGTACATTTCATCGAGCTGTGTGCGCATACAGATGGCATTTATGAACCCAAACAGGAGGGCGTTTGATATTCCCACGTTTTTGTGACTTAAAGCAGAACGAGTGGTTATTTCTTCCATAGTTTCCATAGCGTAAAAGATCGCTCTTTTCCTGCAGAGAAGCTGGGAGCTAAGCCATGCCTCCTTTATTGCGGCTTGATTAGTCATACTGCATTTGGTGTGAACACACTTTTTTTTGTCGCGCGACACAACTAACACGGTGGACGTGACGTGAAAAAGTTTGTCGCGTTCGGTGTGACCACAGCATAAGAGTCATGAGAATGGGAAAGAGTGAAAGGTCAACCTTTTTATATGGCAATCTATCTTATATTGTTTAGTTTATTATAATCAGCACATATCACCATCTGTTTTATATGTATATGTATTCATTATCATAGTGTCTTAAAAAAGGGCAGCCCTTTGACTGTACTTCATTTATTAAAATTTTAAGGCAATAAAGTAATTTTTAAGTAGTGACATCAGCTCTCCAATTAAAACGCTGCTATTTTTTTGGATCATTTTCAGAGTTTCATGCATGAAGTATCTTTTGGTGAGCAGCAGTTTGTCATAGTGAAGTTGCCAGGTTTGCTGCAATCGTCTCTCTGGAGAGTCCAAAAGCAAAACGTGCATCAACTGTTCTTCAAGAAGTTGCTTCTTGTAGTTTACCAGAAATCACAACGTCCCTGCTCATCGTTTCTCAATCTACTGAATGCTCAAAATAAATGTGCGTGAATTAAATAAATTAGATGTATTACATGGTATGTTTATTTGTTGCTGACGCCCCTCCACTCTACCTCCTTCTGCTGACATGTGAGTGTGGTGGTCTGGATCGTGGTCCATGTCTACTACTCTATTTGGGATTCTGTGCTCTACAAAATAAACTGAATTGAAATAAGCGCCGGCCTAAAATGGTGAACTATTACTTTCAATCACTTCAATCCTCTTTTCTGCCGCCCAGATGTGTTTGTTTTTGGTGGCCAACATGTGACGACAACACGTCCTTTCGTGCTTAAAGGCATCGCTCGTTGTTAACCGGTCACAGCGTCTGTCCTTTCCATTTGCTCTCAGTCAGATTGCCTCATGATGAAAATGTTAAAAATGATGCATTTGCTACTTGTGTATTTGCTGTGCACTTGTGTCTTAGGTAATGTAATGTTAGTAGTAGGTCTAAACCCACCATGCTACCTGTCTCCATTGAGGGGGTCAATGTGGAGGTAGTTCTGGACAATAAACTGGACTGGTCTGCCAACACGGACTCAATCTACGAGAAAGGGCAGAGCCGGCTGTACTTTCTGAGGAGGCTGCGGCCATTCAACGTCTGCAGCAAACTCCTCAAGATGTCTTACCAGTCTGACGTCGCCAGCGTCCTCTTCTATGCGGTGGTGTGCTGGGGAGGAAGCACGAAGAAGAAGGATGCAGGGCGACTGGACAGGCTGGTGAAGAAAGCTGGCTCTGTGGTCGGTGCTAAACTGGAGTGCATCACTTCAGTCGCCGACAAAAAGACCCTCACCAAACTGCTCACCATCATGGACAATAAAAACCATCCACTCTACGGTACCTTCACGCAACAGAAGAGTGTGATCAGCTGCAGACTGCGCTGCTGCCATGCAAAACCGATAGGCTGCGTAAATCATTGATCCCTAGAGCCATACAACGGTACAATCTGTCAAAAAGTCTAGCAAAGGTACTGTGTTACACTTCTCTGTGTAGTCTCTACCCCCTCAAACATGCACAGCCCCACACTCACTCACTGTTTAAACTTTACACAATCTTCACTATCTACTGGCTGTGTGAGCCCTCTGAACAACACGGCCCCCACCTCCACCCCAGCCTGGACTCCTTCTCACCCAACTTGTTTTTAATTTTTCTTTGGACAATCTTTTTTTAATAGTGTGTGTATGTATATATCATGTTGTGTGATGTCTTGAGCTACTTGGACCCTGACTTTCCCTTTGGGGATTAATAAAGTATCTATCTATCTATCTATCTATCTATCTATCTATCTATCTATCTATCTATCTATCTATCTATCTATCTATCTGTCTATCTATCTATCTGTCTATCTAGTCTTCTCCTTTGGGCCTGTATAAGACATTGTCTTAAAATACATCCGGTTATTCTGTTTTAGCATCTCAACATAAAAGCCCACTTGCTGTCACAGCTTACAGATATTAGCAGTATTAGCAGTGATGTTGTGTTGAATCTAGCATAATGAGAATAACATTGACTGTTTGCAATTTCAAACTTTGCCCATTTCTGACCCGCTCTCTGACCCTTCACCTCCTGGACACATAATGTTAAACAAACCCCGGCCCGATTGACCACAAAAACCATGGATCCAAACTTGAACAAGTTCCACAGGAGGGGTCTCGAGCCCTCGGGTTCAGGTGGACCTGTGTAGACCACTCGGGCTGAGCAGCCAGCAGTAAGGGGGTCTGGGCCGTTGCCCCCCCTCCCCCGCGCTTTGCATCCCTGGTTCTATGTGGCGCCGCAGCTGATGTGATCCCGTCGCAAGAGGGTCTCTAGTTCTTTGTGTATTCAGGGGCTACAACAGTTTGCATGAACCTCTTTTCTACTTCAACAGAGGAGCTTTGTAAGGATGTACACACAAATAAGGATTTCTTGAAGTGTTTCCAAGGCTGCAGACGCGTGTATGCAAGGCAGCTCATTCTCTCCCCTTTCAGCTCTCACTGCAAGACACAGCTTGCCATTGTCGACTATCACAGGAAGATGCGTTTACGACATACTTTGGTTTGCGGTATTCTGATCATGTACTTTCATGTAGGAGCACAAACACACACACACACACACACACACACACACACACACACACACACATGCAAATGCAGCTCCACAGACACACACAATTCTAAGTTGACGGTAAACACAAAACCCCATCATTAATAATTCTTTTTCTTGAGTAATACCCTTCATTTGGACACCATGTACTATTCCAACGGCTTATCCAAAGACAACTTTAAGCAAGAATCAGGACTCGAACACCCTGAACTTCAAAGATCTGATAAAGATGGAACGAACAGCTGAAGCTGGGCAGCGCTGCCTCCCTCCTCTCTTGCCCTCTCTGGTCTTATGTACAGGTCCCCATGCTTGACTTACAGGGACTTGGACAGCGAGGGATAACCGTGGTCGTCTCCATGGCCACCCTGTGTTACTCTTTCCAAAAACAATGGAGGAGGTCGGTGTTTATAAAGAGATTTATGGAGCTGCAGAAGAAGTGGTTTCTTCCTCTGCTGTTTGCTCCTGTCCCTCTCTCTGCTTGGAGCGAAGAGGGTTGTAGGGCTAAGGGTCACAGGGATTTACTATTGCACTTCCATTTACCAAAACCTGCATTAACAGATATGTTTAGCCACTTTGGGGCAGAAGTTGTGAACACAACTGTGAACTTTTAAAGTTAACATGGTGAACTTGTGTCTACATGATGAAGGTGAGTACAATATTCTCCCTCTGTTAGCTCTGATTTTGGTCTCCATCAACTCCTGAGGGAGATATCTGTCTGTATAGCTGCTAAAGGCCTCGTACCAGCAAGTCTCTGACTGTCTGTTTGATGCTGAGCAGGCATTGTGTGCATGCAGCACATCGTTTTAGATTTTAGTTATCGTCATATCTTAATATGGCTTGAGTGTTTTAGGCGATGTTAAAAGGTTGTGGTCATTCCATGTATTTGCATGAGATTATTTGTCATGTCAGTTGAAATTTTGAGATCATAACATAATGAATGATAATAATGATTAGCTATATATTCTCGTTTTACACAAATGACTCAAGAAAGGATCCCGTTGAGAGTGACGGCTTACATTTATTTATACACACAGACATATACTTTAGAGATAATGTAGACACTAATGTTTGAGATAGTCATCGTAACATTCAAATCATTATAAATCTAGAGGATTTGGTGGCTTATCACAAACGTACCTCTGTTCTTCTGTGAGGATGCAGAGCTAGAATCATCACATGAGGTGAATCACATGAGGAAACAAACTAATGTGTTCTAATACCACGGCTTCGGACTGTGAGTCATCGACGTCTGACTCATGTGGAAAAGCTCCACTTAGAAATGTCACACAAAAATAAATAATATAATAAAGTGAAAAAAGGATCAAAAAGACAATTTCTCTTTTGATGTAAAGTGAGCCGGGTTAGGACAGATTTGTCATGCATTTCACCACGGCAGAACAACGATGATGCTGTTTTTGAACAGAAGAAGAGTTTTAAACCTTGAAGTGTCTGGTTGTGTGGAGACTGTGCAGAGGGAACCCGTCTGAGAGATGCCCGCACAAAACATTTAAACTGCTGCGACCCACGTCCACACACATTTTTACACACTTTCTCAGCTCGACCTGTAGCTCTGTACTGAGTGTTTCTTGTGCCCATGGTGCATCACTCGTGGTCCATCATGATAAATTCATTCCCAATCAATACAATTTTGAAGTAACCACATTTAAAAAAAAATCACAATACTTTAACACACACTCACAGCCTTGTCTCGTTTTTTCAAGTGTGCCGAAAGGGACTGTACAACCAATCAGCTTCCTGTGAGGCGGTGCAGGGGTCGGCTATGGACATGGTTTAGGTGTGTACAGCGGCCCCTGAAGAGGTTAGCGTAGACGCTGCAACGTGAACAGCTCTATCAGAAGGTGGGATCCAAGGAGATGGAGTAAAACAAACATAATTGTAGCAAAATAATAATAAGATGTGCATATAAAGGAAGAGGTTTTGTCAAAAACTACAACCACCAAAGCTAAAAATGTTAGGCTCGGACAGTGGTTCTCAAATGGGGGTACTTGAAGGCTTTCCACAGAATGCCTGAGATAAAAAATAATATAAACAATAATCAGCATCCATTCAAAAATCCCTTAATAGTTATAAGGTAAATTGTCAATGAAATTGAAATGTAAAAGGTTGAGAACCACTGGGCCAGTCTAGAAAACGTGACCGACAGTTTCCTTGGCGCCAGCATCCAGTGAGAGGAACTGCAGCTTGAGACACATGCACTTGGAGAGTTACCTAACTGATTGTAGGCCATTAAAGTGTGATTACAGATGTTTGGGAGTACGTGAAAAAAATATGTGAAAAAAATCGGAATAAAGCCTTTAGTCTCTCCAGAGGCCGCTGTGTTAAGTCTGACAAATGTCCACCAGTGATGTCACTCACGTCAGAATAGTTGAGGCTGAAGACTGCAAGTTTGAAAAGTAAAAGACCCTGGAGACGTGCCGCCAGGGGGAAGTGCTCTGTAGCCCGCTGCTCCTCTCTGCTGCGGGCTGGAGGCTCTACGTTAGCTTCTACTAGCATAACTCACCCAAGTCTCAATAACCGGATGACAAACGTCTGAACGTTGTGGTTTAACAAACACGCTGGCGTTGTGGCCTGTGAGTGTCTGCACCACTTGTCCAGGCCCGGCCTCGGATCTTTAAACCCAAACAGGAACACACTCTCCTAAAGGCCCTTTCCTTCTCACAATCAAACAAGTATGTGATAGTTTCTATTTTTAGATGGCTCTATCCCCTTCTCTTTCTCTGTCTCCATAAGCCCTCTGTGACCTCCCTCTCTGTCTCCTTCATCCTCCCTCCCTCTTTCCCTTCCTCCCCATTCTGTCAACAAGCTCTCGTCAGATGGCCAGGACATCTCGCCTGACATTCACACCTCTCCTACCTACAGTACTGACCCGAAGCCAAAAACACTCCACCAAAAAACACTGCTCTGAGCTGAAACAACGTTACACACAAGCTGGCCTGTAAACTGAGCTGGGAACATTTTTGCCTTGCGTGTCCATATATGGACCTGAAACGACCAGTGGGAGAAGAATGGGTTCACTCTTGATTAATTTACATGCGATTCCTGACTGGGACTTGTATTGCTCCCAGGCCGCTTGGTGAATTGTGTACTTTACAGTGTTGCAGATCTGGTTCCTTTGAGGCGCAGTGTCCACAACAGCACATTTGCAAATCATTTGAATGAAGCTATGATCACTCACATAAATGGGCAGTTTGCCACGGGGATATTGATTGAAATGTAGTGAGTGTGGAGGCAACATGTGCTTTGGGCAGTGTTGATTGAAGGTATGGCATACAAGAGAAAGAAAGATGAGCATATTCTGACAGATTGTTTATAAGATGTTCATTGACGTCCAAAATTCCAATTCCTTTGAATGTCAGGACAAGTATGTGAAAGAATGAAGCTGTGGCACGAAGATGAAAAAAGAAACATTCATATTTGTAATTAAGGCACTTTGCTGACAGAAAACAGGGTTAGAGCTGGTAAAACAAAGTCCTCTAGCAAAGAAAAAGAAGGTTTGTTAGGTAGTTAACGTTATGTACATTAAGTGACTCAAAGTAACTTGACCTTTGGTTCCATACAGGACACAAACACCAGTCCCCTGGGTGAAAGTCCTGTGTTTGTTTCCTTAAAAGGTCAGCACCACCGAGACAGTTTCAATTTTGGTCGACATTACAAATTCACGTTTCACAAACATGACCAAAGTTCAACCCAACACAAAAAGTGTGGATTTACTTGGCCTCTGCGAACGGCTCTTTAAGAGAAGCAGCACAGCAAGTGCAGCGCTAGAATGAGGTTATTTTTCTAGATCAAGAGAAGAAGAGCTCCTGCAGAAACAAAATGTCCTCAGTCTATTGCCAATTATCAAAATGACAGAGACACTCCTTCAAAGAATACCGTGATATTTCTTCGCTAAGGTTTTGCTGATTGGACCCAACATATTTCAGAATTTGCACGTATCACAAGCATATAACAACTCAGATAACAAAGAATGCAGTGAGAGGTATGAGAGAGAAAAACGAGGGAGTCAAAGTAGTGAGGGAGTAGGGTAGGGTGTGTAAGGTGTGGTGAGGTGAGGAGGACAAGATGTGGACTGAATTATCCTGGTGCGTGGAGGAGCAAGGGAGAGGGAGGGAGAGGGAAGGAGAGGGCGGTTACTGGGGAGGAGGCAGGAGGAGGAGGCAGGAGGAGGTTAGCGTGGAGGGCCGGGGATGCCTGTGCTATGAATCAGCTGTCTAAATATGGTCCCTGGTCTTCATCGCAGCACACCCATCCACTCCCTGTACATCTCTTCCTCAAGTTTATCTTTTGCTCTCGCTCGCCCACATATATTATTCCTCCCTCCTGAGAGGGATGGAGGAAGGTCCTCGGGTCAAGCGGTCACACATTCTCACTGCACAGTGTGTATTGCTCTCAGCCAACGGTCTGCATGCACACATTGAGGGACAGGGGGAACAAAACAAACAGCCGCACGTACCTGGGGGCATGAAAGTGTGCTTCAAACCCACCAAGTCACATGAACCCAAAATAAATAGATTCTAAGTACATGCAATAAACAGATATTGTTTTCCTAAAAGGTCAGAATTCATGCTTCGTCTGCCACCAAGAGAGCGAGAAAACTACTTTTAAAATGTTTGTTTTTTGGGTGGAGCTCTTGTCCTTTAGTGCTTGCTATGCTAACGTTGTAGCGGCTTAAGGAACAATCAGAATAACTTCATTCAGGCAGTAATAGAGCAGTGGGGTTAGTGTGTATATAGACCGTCTTTGGTCTACACACATACATTCATACACAGAGAGGACGCGAGGTCTCTCTTCAGAGGCATTCATAGCGTTGCACTCTGTTTGATGCTTTAATCCATTGTTCCAGTAGCAGTGCAGCTTTGATCGCAGAGTATTTTCATTGCTCCCGTGCTCTCTCACATACACACACTGAGTGGTAGAGCCGTCACATTCCAGGTTGGATCTGCAGTAAGTGTAGTAAGCTCTGTTCTTTGGCAGCGGGGATGCACATAATGAAGCAACTATGAGGCTTACTGGATATTCAGGCTTAAATAAGCTAAAGACCCACCCCACCACCCCCTCACATACACACCCACACACACACACACACACACACACACACACACACACACACACACACACACACACACACACACAAACACATACACACTCCCGGCAGGAGGACAGCTGCTCCTGCTAACAGGGAGTCACTTCCAACAGTTGTGCTGACAGAGTTGCCGCTGATTTCACACGTCATACAGTAGCATGAGCTAGTCCAGCATGCCAGTGGCATTATGGGATATTATTTCCAATGTTGTAATCAACCACAGGTGTTTTTTTGCGTTAGACTGACAATAGCCTTTGAACGATCGCAATGAGCTGTGCCACTATGAAATATAATGGTTTCTGACTCATCTTGTGCCAAACATTCCCACTGCGGAAAAAGTGAATTGAAACCAGAGAGGAAAGTATCCATGGATGCATGTGTGCAATCAGGTCACCCAGTCTTCCTACAGACGACCAGGAAGCTTTTAAAAAACATGTATGTACATGTATATGTAGAACATATATATTTATTTATTTATTTATTGTGTCTGAGGTGAACTAAGTCATAGATCCTGTCGGTCCAAGCCTTGATGGGACCACACGTGTGAAGGGGGCCCGGTGGTGTGGGGGTGGGGGGATTCAACAGCCGCTAATAAAGCAGAGATTAAACACCCTGTGCTGGACAACAAAGCGCAGCCGCTGTGTCCTCCCCATGTGAGCTGACCCTATGTAACGGTAAACACAGCGCAGTAACAGGGTGTGTTCAGAGCTCAGAGCGGGGCTTTTCCTCAGGGCACAGACGGTGCAAGCATAAATCAGGAGTGTCTGGATTTAAACTCGTTTTCCCACCTGACACAAAACTGGAAAGGGAGAAGAGCATTTTGGACAAATGTCCATAAAAGATCAGAAAACAGTATGTATTGCTCAGGCATGTGTCATAAACCTGCTAATAGACTCATACTAGCGCATGAATCACAATCAGAAGCTGTTTATTTGCCAGGAATGTTTACACAAACAAGGATTTATTTTTTGGTGCATGACTTTAGCCAATCGACAATCAACGACAACAACAACAGTGCAATAGATATTAATAAGATAAAGTGCTCAGAGAAACAGAAAAGAGTAATATAAAGTGTATGTTAAAGTGTACTGTTTGAATATGAAGTGGGAAGGGATGTGCAGGGGAGTGTGATCGGTAACCCAGTAAATAGGAGCCCACTGTGAGATCGTCTTTTCTGCTGTTGCCTCTCACAAAACAGAATACAGATGTGTAGGGGGCATAGCTCAACATTGAGCATGAATAGCATGGCGGCCATATCAAATCTACAACTTTGTTTTAATAGTTTTTTTGTAGTGGAAAGCAGCTCACTGCAGAGGCTAATACTAATACAATGTAATGGCTCACACATCTGCACTAATTTTGTTTGGTTTGGCACAGGTTGCACGTTATTATCTTAATCTTACAATCTCGGATTTAAAAAAAGATCAGCTCTCTGTAACTCTCCGAGTTTGTAGGAATCTAATAAAGTATGATAGATTCTTGTGTAAATTAGTACCTCAAAAATCTGGCCTGTTTTTTGTGCTACTCATAGTCTTAAGCAGAAATGTATTTAAATCTTAATACCCAGCATGCCCCAATCAAGCAGGTTTAAGTATAAAGGTTATAACTTTTTACATCTACATTTTTATTTAATTTTTGTTATTAATTGTTTTGTATACATTTATTTTTACAAAGTAACACAAGTATTAGAACTCATTTGGGGTTCACATGACTACTTGAATACTTGAACAGACCTCACTAAAGCCTCGAAGGGCTCTCCTCCCAAAGGGGGGACTGTGGGCTAAAAAGACGTTCAGTGCAAAACAGGTTAATTAAAAGTCTCAATAGGCAATTGTTTTGTCGTGGTGCATGAACATTGTTCTTCCTCCAAAGTGGGCCATGACAAGAACCACTAGTCTAATCCTTGATCTGCTCGTGCCCCACGAAGCAACATCAAGAGCATTATTCTACTGTTGCAGCTGTGAAAATGTAGCATATATAATCAGAACTGGTACACTCCTCGAACATCTCTTCCAATGCATTGTCTATCGAGCAGCTCCACACTTTATACCTGATGACATCACACATATAAGTTTGTTGGTTTTTCTCCCATTTGCTTCTACAGTCTTGTCTGTATGCGTGCATTGTCATGTTGACAGTTTGCCAGATAAAGACCCGGTCGATGTGAAACGTTGTCTTTTTCATACAATGAAACCTTTTTTAAGCTAGAATCTACTTGATACTCTTCCTACTCTGACTGCGCTTCTTTTCAATCCACTGCATCTGTTTGAGGGCTAGCATAACTAACTCAACTTATAGCACTCCCCCTCCCTTGTCTTTTCCTGAAGTTCTTACCCTCGCTACTCCAACTGTTGATGTATGTGCACTTCCACAGTGTCCACATTGTTGTTGTGAGTGGCTCTGATGTGATTGTTCGTGGTACAAGTCAAGAGTACTGATGAATCCTTTCAAAGACCAAGTATTTCTATATTGATACAATGTGCAAGTAGCCAAATAAACCATTTTACAGTTGGGGCAGGATCTTTCTCTGTCTACTGCTGATCCTGAAAGAGTCTGGCCTTGAAGGACAACAGAGGAGCACAGAGAATTGAAAACAGAACAAGACATTGTGGGTTGCTTTTTTTAATGAAGATAAATCTGACATTATGTCATCGCTGGCAACGCCACCTGAGCTGGTGTTTTGTGTTAGAGAGGGAGCAGAGATAGGCATTTCAGGGGGAGTCTGTCTTGCCACAGGGCCCAACCAGTTGGCCAACGCAAGCATAAATCCCACCGTCTGCTGTTTCTAGTACATTGCTCTGAAAACTTGCAGTCATTGGCTTCAAGACTTTATTAGATACCAATTAAAATGCTGATTTATTATCAGATTGAGAAACATATCTGTCATCAGATTGGTTCCAATGTCATGATGGAGATTATGATGTTCTTGCTGAGAGCTGTTACCTGCTCATCTTTACATCATTATGTATCAAATCCTGTGCTGGTATGCCAGGACAGGGAAACCAAAATCTATTGTACAAGCATGTTAGAATAGCGTTAACTCCTGAGCGTCCACGGTCAGACCACGTGGCGGGCTTAAGATGGAGCTCTCATTTGAGTTCTGTCCAGCAGCTGGAAAGAGACTGAGAGAAAGAGAGAGAGAGAGGTCGGTCCAAGCCCTGATGTCTGAGTCAAGGGTGGAAACTCTGAATGTTCTCGCGCCACTGTGCAAAAAGCTGCAAGCTATTACACATCACACAGCGGCTAAAAAAAGAAACAGGGCTCCCCTCAGCTCCCTCTCAAATAAAAAAACTTTGTCTCTTCAGAAGAAACTTCGGGCCTGTGAGCGTGCTTGTGGTGTTCCAGCTTTGTTTGAAAAAAAGTGAAAGAGTAGAATTACATTACGAATGGATTCTGTTGTATTTTGGCAGCCAGCATGATTGGCTTGTATTTCTTTCGTCCTATATATAGTGTGCAAAGGAAAATATTTAGTGGAGACTGAGCACTGAACCAGATTCGGGGTGGGGCAGGGCTGGTACAGAGCAACATCTGGGGGGGGGTTTCAGCCGCAGACCTACGGCCACTGATGTCGTTCATGATCATAACGAATGGCGCCTGTAGGCGAAAGGCCGAACCAACAAGAATTCAAAATGTTTGTACATCAATCATAGAACCACAAAGGGATCATGCTTGAAGTTATTTGCATTTAGTTACAACTTTTAACACGGAAAATAGAGCACACGCTCTGGAGTTTCGGTTAACTAAACTAAATGTATTAAAATTAAGTATTCTAGATTGAGAGATAAAGAGTACCTTTCTATAGGTTGAATATGAATTCTCCAAGGAAATGGATTCAGAGATGAGATTTAAGCCACTTAAGCTCTTGCCAGCAATGCTTTGAGGTGACCTTTGACCACTCCCTGAAATCCTCTGGCCCCTCAGCAAATTCAGAAACACTTCTTCCTGTTCGCTAAACCTTGTGTTAAAACAATCACCACCACCATTTTTCGCAAAGTGTTTTTGGAAAGTGACTAGGCAGTGAAATGACTTTCAACCACATTCATGAGCCCGAACATTTGTTTGGTTCACCGGTGGGCCACACCCATCCCTAAACCAATAAGGTGCTGTATCATTTACATACACAGCCTTGCACCTCGAGCAGACAAGTAATAACCGCATGAGTGTATTTATACATGCACTCTCCTACCTGGTAGATCATGACTTTGAAGTTGCGTCTCTTGAGCAGCTCCGCCTCGTTGTTCTCCAGCTTCTTGATCTGGCCTCCTTGCTTCTCCAGGGTAGCCCGCACGGTCTTGACGTTGACGCTCACCTTGCGCACCTTCTCCATCATCTTGTTGACGCTGTTGGACGTGGTGCTGTGGCTCTTGCTCAGTTTGGTGAGCTCGCCCTGAATGCCGTTCACCGAACGCTCCATCTCCTGCTGCCGGGCCTCCAGCCCGCTCTGGGTCTGCTGGATCTGGTCCACCGCCCCGATGATCTTGTCAAGCAAAGTCAGCACCATGACCCCGTTCACCTGCTGGTCCGGCTTTTCCGCCTCGTCCTTGTCTTCGACGGCGTCGCCCTCCGTGCCCATGATGGACAGCTCTTTTTTGACCGCGGCAAGGGCATCGTCTTCGTCGTCCGAGGGCGGTAGGTTGACCTCATCGTCTGAGATCTCAGTGAAGGTGTGAGGCTCCAGCTGGGCGCTTGTGGATTCCAGTGCTTCCATGGCTGCCATATCAGTGGATTTGTTGTGTAAAGCCAGCTAATCAACCTTTACTTGACACTTTACTTTCTCACCTGCTTCTCCCTTTCTTCTCTTCTCTGGACCTCTTTTCTTTTCCCCTCCTACTTTAAAACTAACTTAGCTCTCTCCAGCATATATGCACTCTCTCTCTCTCTCTCTCTGTCTGTCTGCCCTGTCTACTTGAAATCCCTGGAGTCAGGCCAGTGTGCAGGGGAAGCCAAGCGATGCTGGATGTTACCACATGAGCGTTGGGATGTGAATGCCACACCAAGCGGAGAAACCCTCCAGTCAAGCTACAGCTGGCAGGGTTTTTCCTCTCCACCCCCCTTATTTTCCATAGGACTCTCCCCCTCTTTTCAAACTCCTCCCCATCTCCTCCCTAAACACACACACACACACACACACACACACACACACACACACACACACACACACACACACACACACACACACACACACACACACACACACAGACACATTAGTAAGACCCCACCTCCAGTTTATAGGTCCAGCCCCGCAATGATTCAGTAACACACCCCTTTGGTTTAGCCATGTCCCATCAGCATGGTTGGAATAGTCATCGCAGAGCTGCACTGATCTGCTTGTATACAAGCTCAGGCACAGCAGAGGGAGGAATGTCAGACAGGATCTGTTCCTGTTTCCACTCCTTTCCCCAGTCCACACAGAGAATACTCAGTTTATTGATTCATACTAGATGAAAGACACCAGGAATTTAAAATAGCCCTAAAGAAGCAACAAGATGATGCAAGTGTTGCTAACAGTGATTCACTTTAGCGAGCACAAAGACGTATGCATTTGGGTGCTTTGCTGCTGGAACTGAACTCTTACTGCTTTTTTTCAGTTTCTGATTTTGTCTAACTGTTGTTTCACAATGTCAGCAGAGAGCAGCAGGTCCTGACTCTATCAACTCTGATGGGAGAAGTGAAAGTGTCCGTAGTCACAAAAGTCAATATTGGCACCCATTGTTTTTGCACGCTACATATCTTCTGAACATTCTGACACGGCAATGGTATTTTATAACAGATAAATGGAAACTTTGTTGAAGACCGTCTCAGGAACATACTCTCACAAGATCTTGCAGCCAACGTTGGCGAGCGCCCTTGCTTACGAGTTTTCGTAATGCTAAATATGGCCTGTTAGCTTTGTCAATGTTGGCAACAGAAAATATAAATGCAAATTCAACCCGATCTGCTTTTATCCATCTTCACAAAATGTAATGTTTTAGGTATTTGCTCTTTCTTTCTGTCTTGTCGTTTGTTCTTTTCAGACCCAGGCTCCACGTCCAGCCAGTTTTCCGCCAACTAAATCAGTTCACCTGCTCAACCCGACTCACCTGGTTCTCATTCCCACATTACATCTCTACTAGTCCACTTGCTTTGTTCTCTGACAGATTGTCTTTGTGCCATAGCTGTCCAGTAATCAGATGAGTCTTTTTTGGACCCTGCCTGATCATCTTGGATCTAGTCTCTATCCAGCCCGTCTCGGTACCTTTGGCGGAGAGGCTGACACGCCATGACCCACAGACAGGAAGTGTATACCATTTCAAACCATTAGCGGGGCTTGTAATGTGTCATCTTTGTTTTAGACTATAGAGCATCTCAAGGCTTTACTTTACTTTACTCACCACATAAAGAACACACATCCTCCTGCATTGGCACTGAATTATGTTTTTATACATTTTAAGTATGGACGGTAAAAACAGATTGTATCCTACAGAAGTTATCAGCACAGAAGCTTGAGAAGCCAGGGGTTAAGATCCAACGACTGCAGGAGAGAAATGTCTTCTGAATAAGATTTGAAAGAGTCAATCTCTTATTTAGAATCCATGAAAAACTTTTTTCCTAAGAGCACCTTCCAGTCATTACCTTGGAATTTTATTCCATATGCATCTCAGTGGCGTGCTCTGCTCTCTCCTGCACAGCAAGCACACACTTCTACTCCTGCATATGAAAACCACATGGCACCCCGGAATGAGGCAGAAAGCTATAAAAGCTGTTTCTCAAACAAGTCTGCCGCAGTAATTTATGTACATTATGGGAGTTCCATGCCTGTAAAATTGCCCGCTGGCAGCCAGCCAGTGTCCTGGTTTAAACCCTGCTCCATGTGGAACTGAGAGGGGGGGGAAGCTCTGCTGTGGCTCTTTGCAAGAGGAAAACTTCTACAGGATCTTGTTAGTACTGACTCAACACTTGGCCACTTGTGGACTATTCCACCACATCTGGTAGACCTTATTCTCAGGACGTTGAGAGGAGTGGTTTAAGTAGCACTTTTTTTAAGGTGGTAGTAATAAATAAATGTGGTGTAAAAAAGCACAAGTTAAAACATAATAATCAGAGTTCGATGCAGTACAAAAAGTGCATAAAATAAAGGGTGCTATGATCAATATTTCTAAAACAATGGCTCAAACGATGATGTGTGATGTGAAAAGACTCACTATTAGCGATGAACCTACAGAGAGTGATCTTTATTTCTGATGTTGGTTCCTTCAAGTAAAGCTTTATAGAGTCTTTTGGCTTTCAGGCCTACACCTTAACTTTCTTGATTCTCATAGATTTGTGTTTGACATGTTGCGTTCAGACAGACATGGCACTTTATGGAACAATGCAGCAATACTAGGTCATCCAGCGAGGCCAATCACATGAATGCAAACACACATTCCTGGTACATTACTTATAATGGGAACACCGTATTTCTATCCATCATAACAAAGGCTTCACCGAGGATGTACTTCCTGCGTCTGCTCAGGAAGTTCAACCTGCCTCGGGAGCTGCTGATCCAATTTCACATTGCAATTAAGGAACGGACTGCAACAGACAGTCGGGACTGCAACAGACAGTCAGGACGGCAACAGACAATCAGGACTGCAGAGAGAATGATCGGTGCCAGCCTCTCATTCAGGACGTATACATCTCCAGAGTCAGGAAACACACAGGAAACATCACAGCATGTGTGTGTGTGTGTGTGTGTGTGTGTGTGTGTGTGTGTGTGTGTGTGTGTGTGTGTGTTTGTGCGTGTGGTCGGTAGACTAGAAAAGCATGATTTAAATGAGTATAACTTGTAACAGTACATACCAATCCATACTTTTATAATCCCGATGCTTATATTTCTGCTATCTACCTGGATGTTGTTACGATAAAAGATGATAACTTCCCAGAGTTGTAAAATCCTTCTTTATAATATAACAAACTTATGTCCAGTGTTTTGTGACAAATCTTCACAAAACGCTGTATTCAGAGGGAGTTACAAAAGACGCAGCTCCCAGCAGCCTTATTGATGTTTATGAATACAATCTAGCAGTCAAACAGAAAATGTAAATGTAGTGTCAGGAAAACATACCCAAAATACAATTACTTCAGGAGCTTTCCACCATACCATGATCCTCATGAGCACATTGACTGTAAAATGTCAAGAAAAAGAAAAAAGGATAAGGCTGTATAAATAGATAGCTGTCACCTCTGCTTATATTTCTTATTTGGAGGGTATCTAATTCAATCATATGTATGTGGTGATGGAGTCTAAATCATAAAATCGCCTCAAAGGGCTTTACAGTCTTCCCACCATTTGTCCTGAGACCTGCAGCTAAAAAAAACAAAAACATTTTAATGGAGGAAAACTCAGGAAGAGTAACTGTGAAGAGAGAGACAAACAATAGATGTTGTATGTGCAACATTCTTTTCATCATTTCATTAAATTAATCCTTTTGATGTATAAATACATACAATTTGGATTGCATGCTCCAGTTAAGTCACAATGTCATTGCTACTGTGGACAACTTCAATCCAGGATCGCCCAGATCCAATTTACAGATAAAACTTCTTTTTTTTTAAGCAACTGAATCTAATTTATTTGAAATACATTGCTTTCATTGTCGTTTTCAGAGACAATTTAAAAAAAGTACCCGTCTGTACAGTCAATACACCATGCCTTTATTTTGAAATCGTCTATTTGCGGGGATATTTCCGGAACAGCGCATCTCCCTCTGATGCACCGCGCAGGTCTTCAGCATCCAGCAGAGATACAGGCCAGAGAGAGCTGAGCAGCTGCTTCCGACACAGGTGAGTTAATATGTGGTTTGAACGACTGTTTATGTCAAAGCCAACACGGTGTTTTAGTCTTAGTGTCAGTGAGGAGAATTATTAACCATATTTCCACGAACCATAATATTTTGACGTGTGAGCTGATATTTCGACGTCGTTTCCGCGACAACTGCTTCTTTTAGGGACGTTAGGTTGATATATATACATATTTTTAAATATATAAATGTGTGTTCGTCACATGAACCGAGTCGTCACCTCAGCATCCTGATGCTGCACTGCAGCCTGGAAAGAGTTCATCTGAATCATATGAATGGGCCTGTAACGGCGGCACCATGTTGCTGTATGATACGGGGGAGGCATACATATAATAATAACAATAATAATAATAATATGTCGTTATAAAGGGTCTCATATTTCTAAAAAAGCGGACACACCGAGCGTGTTAGAGGAGGTGACAGATGCCCCCGCTGAGCCGGAGAGGCCGGACCAACAGCAGCGTCATGGCGCCCTTGAGCTGTGAAGGACAGAGCAGCGCAGAGAGGATGCTGCGACGTCCGCGGGGCCGCGCTCTGAGGGCTCGCGACGTCCGCGGGGCCGCGCTCTGAATGCTCGCGCGCGGTTTGCAGTAAAAGCACGCTTAAAAAAAAAGAAGAAACGTTTTATCTAACGAGGCTATCTGTCCACTTGCCGTTTAGGAGCCCTGTATTTAAGCTTGGCCGCTGGTTGTGTGCCAGCTGTCGTTACCCAGGCCCGGCCCTCCTTGGCCAATCAGCGCAGTTCACTTCCGTATTTAGCTTTAGCATCTTCTTGTTTAGTGACTGCAACGTAGTCTGCTTATGAGGCATGTTTGCATATTCAAATCAGGCTACTGTGTAATGACAGCGGTCTTACTAGTATTGACTGGTTTGTACGTGTTAAATATTTGTAATTTATATTATCTGACCCAAGATTCTCCACATTGAATGTCTACAACACGTATTCTAAAATATTTCAAGTATGTGTTTACTGATTACATAAACTCAGCCTATCCGTCTGTCTATTAGCTGCCCTGCTGCCCAGCCCTCCATGCTGGAGCATTGTCTGTATTGAAGGGCTATTATTTTCATTATTGATTGATCAAGGATCAAGACAATTATTTTTTTCTGACATTGTGATTTGTTTCTGAGGACAAAAAAAGAGAAGAAACAGTCGGTCAGCGCTTTGCTTGAATCAAAGGGCCAAAAGGCATTGTGATTTTGTGTCTTTTCTACGCCATTTGGCAAGAGCAAACACAGTGCAGTGCAGTATAGCGTAGTACAATAGTGTGGTGCTGTGTACAGTATACGTTAATCAGCTCCCACTGTACTTTACTGTACTGTCTTATAGTATAGTTCTTGTGTCCATCCAGTATATTGTTCTAACTCATATTTAATAATGACCACAGTTATTTTAAGAGAAAAACTGGTTGACCTTTTGACTGTGTAAAAAATCAAATTGTAGAATATATTAAAATAATATTTTCATGTAATAGTGTTGTACGTCTCTCCCTGTCCCATAGGTGCAGTGTTTCTTCTACTAGCTGTGGTGGAGCGTGGTTCTCGTCATGGGGGAACTGTTTCGAAGCGAGGAGATGACGCTGGCTCAGCTCTTCCTCCAGTCTGAGGCAGCCTACTGCTGCGTCAGTGAGCTGGGAGAACTGGGCATGGTCCAGTTTAGAGATGTAAGTACTTATGCGTCGTTTTGTCGGTGGGAGGGCTCTTCCTAAAAGTTGAAATAATCCCATGCATTAGACAAAAACACACGAGAGGGCACGGAAGACTTATGGTGTTTGACTTTCGGCTGTATTCCCATAATTGTCTTTTTTCTTTTTCCACCCGCAGCTGAATCCGGACGTAAACGTGTTCCAGCGCAAGTTTGTAAATGAAGTGAGGAGATGTGAGGAGATGGACAGGAAACTGAGTAAGTCATGAGACTATCAGGGTATTGGGACAGCGTAGTTCCTAGATAAAATAATATGACTTAATCCTTATTATTATATTAGTCCCACTGCAGGGACAATTGAGATATAACAGAAGCAAAGTGAATAGTGCATCATGGGACATCAGTATAAAGCAAAACAAGTAGAAGAAATAAGCAATCAAACAGTAGAAGAAATATGTAATCCTTAAAGAACAGCAACAAAAATAAAACACAATTCACTCAGACTGCTTCACATATTCCTATATTTCCATATATATGAAGTAGGAGATATGAAGTGTTGAACAGTGGTATACATTGATATTGATATCGCACACGAATGAATCAAGTTGTTTTGCTTTGTGTGTTGATTCATATGTTCAGTCCTGCTTAACTTTCTGATGAAACCTGGAGCAAACCTGTGACGCATTTCAAAATAAAAGTGTTTTTATACACTTTTTCTTCATTTCATTCAGTATATATATATAAAGAACTTTTTGTTTTTTTCACTGGTAACCTATAGAATTGTGGCTCCTCTCTGCTCAACAGGGTTTGTGGAGAAGGAGATCAAGAAAGCAAATATCCCAAATATTGATACTGGAGAAAATCCAGAGGTGCCTTTTCCCAGGGACATGATCGACCTCGAGGTAATCAGCCTGCCGTCTGTAACCACCATCACTCACCATCTCATCATTATTTTTGAGAGATAAAAAATAAGTGAAACTAGGAAATTAGGGAACATCCTGTATTGTCTTAATTCTAAGATGGATTTTGATGAATTGAGATGAATTGTGAGTTGTGCGTACACCCCATCAGAAACAGCTCTATTGGCTAAGTATGTGTGCACATACTGGACACACAGTTCCAGTAGAAACACAATTATTTCTGTACATTGTGGACAAACAAGTAGTGCAGAGAAAATGAGCACATGAGGCATTTGTGCATGTATACATGTATGTACACAATGTGCAGGATGCATATTAAACAGTGACGATGTGCACATGTGTGTATTTTGTATTCATACTGTTGATTGTGACCCGCAGGCCACCTTTGAGAAGCTGGAGAACGAGCTGAAGGAAATCAACACCAACCAGGAGGCCCTGAAGAAGAACTTCCTGGAGCTGACGGAGCTCAAGCACATCCTCCGTCGCACACAGCAGTTCTTTGATGAGGTTTTGCTTGTTCCCCACACACACACACACACACACACACACACACACACACACACACACACACACACAGGAGCACACAGTAGATACTGGATGGAAACTGAATATCTGCGGTCTCTATTAATATCTTTGTAGATGGAGGATCCCAACCTGCTGGAGGAGTCATCGTCCCTGATGGAGGGCAGTGAAGGGGGCCGCGGGGCCCCGCTCAGACTCGGGTAAAGCTTGACGATCGCATCATATTCTCTAACGCACATTATCACGTTGTCTTGTTTTTTTTGGCTGAATTAGTTCGACAATTATTTAGAAAAATCTGTCAAATTGTCATATGATCAGACTTGGGCTGTCACCATATAACATTTTCACAGCACAATTATTGTGTTTAAAATAATTCACGATATCAAAAGTATCAGGATATCTGTGGACAGAAATGTAATGTTGAGTTCTCTGTGCCACTTAAAAGGCTGACTGAGTCCACGTTGGTCCCTTGTCTTTCTGAGCGCTCGTCTGTTTTGGTCTGTGCAGCTTTGTGGCCGGAGTGATCGGCAGGGAGAGGATCCCGACCTTCGAGAGGATGCTGTGGAGAGTGTGTCGCGGTAACGTCTTCCTGAGGAAGGCAGAGATTGAGGACCCTCTGGAGGACCCCGCCACGGTCAGCACACACAATCATAGTGACAAGGACAAAGAAGCACACAAAATGCCAAACAGTGGTATCATTTATATCTTTACTTCAAGTAGAAACAGACAGTCTGTGAGTTGTTTTTGTTTTCTAAAAGCATCTTCTCTTTCCAACAGGGAGACCAAGTCCACAAGTCTGTGTTCATTATCTTCTTCCAAGGAGACCAGCTGAAGAACAGGGTGAAGAAGATCTGTGAGGGGTAGGTGTTACAGAGGAACTTGTCTATTCTCATCTTATGACATCACATACTTCAGCTTTAGCGCTCTACCTTCAGGATTTGAGAGAGTAGTTCATGTTAACTTGTTTGTTTGAGAATGGGAGGAGTTCCTCTTATGAGTTTAATGTTGTTAGCACACAGGGAAGAATATGGGCAGGACTGTAACTGTCCAGTCTGGTCTGTGAGATTACCTTTTATCCAGACGAGCAAACAAGGGGGCACGGTGCCATCATAGACACAAACATTGTGATCATTAGTAAATGGGCCGCATTGTCTTGGATACTTGATTGGGTTTTGACTTTTATTTTTTAAGGCTAGAAGCATTATGTTTTTCCGGGTTGTCCGTCTGTCCGTCATCTGTTTGGTGGTCAGAAGTCAAGGTCACTGTGACTTCACATCCGTCCTTTTTTTGGAAACGCAAAATCTCGCAAACCCTTTGCGGGAGTTTCCTAAAATTTGGCCCAGACTTCCACTTTGAATCCACTGATTCCCATTCCGTGGTCACTGTGACCTCAGGAAACACGTTCATGCTCTCACTGGGACCATGCAGTTGACTCTGCTGGTGGGTGCTGCTTCCCAGGTTCCGTGCCTCCCTCTACCCGTGTCCAGAGACCCCACAGGAGAGGAAGGAGATGCTGGCTGGAGTCAACAGCCGCATCGACGACCTTCAGATGGTACGTTTGTCTCTGGATGTTTCCCTCCCATCACACACATCAATAAGCCTAAATTGTTTGAACGATCAACAAAATTAAAAAACGGGAGTAAAGCTTGCTTCGAGTTAAAGCCACATTACCATAAGCAGTGGAGTTCTTTTTTTAGATAATAAATCTTTCAAAGTGGTCTTTCAACTCTTTGTTATACCGCTGCTCACCAAACAACAAGAAATCTGTCAGAAAAGTTGCACAACAGGATGTCTGTGTTCAGCTTTCCTTGAGAAAATGTATCTTTCAATCAAACCACAAAAGCCCTCGTCGTGTAGACGGCTGTTTTCTTGTGCATTAGTTCTTATCTGTGAGGGACTTTTGTCCTGTCTCATAGTGTTGTGGTTCCAGAAAGTTTGCCCTTATTCAGTCTGGAAAGAAAAGCCCTGGTTCTGCTCCAGGGGGCTGCTCTGGTCTCAGTCTGCCAACCAAACACAACGCTTTACACGCCACCACGAGAGCCTTTTACCCAGGTTTACACAGAAGATCTGATGCATGTGCATCAACAGGACCTGTGTCTGGGAGCAGCACAGTAAAAGCAATTAAACTCTACCATTTACCACTTACTGTACCAAATATGTTTACATCACAAATTGTGCTCATCCCTAACGGTTCATATTACAAAAACATGACAATACGGAACAACTTTGAACATAAACGGAAAGGGAAGAAATAGCTTTCAGTTCAATAAAAGAAAAAATCAAATATATTCAAGTTAAAATACTTACCAGACCAAATATCCTGTGTTTCCTGGACCAGGATCTGCAGTTTGCCGTAAATCTCCCCAAATTGCCGCTGTAGGTGCTGAATCAGACCGAGGACCACCGTCAGCGGGTGCTGCAGGCCGCCTCCAAGACCATGCGGGTCTGGTTCATCAAGGTGAGGAAGATGAAGGCCATCTACCACACGCTCAACCTGTGCAACATCGACGTCACCCAGAAGTGTCTGATCGCTGAGGTGTGGTGTCCTGTCTCAGACCTGGACTCCATCCAGTTTGCTCTGCGCAGAGGGACGGTGAGTTTGCTTCTTGGTCTAGTCGTGTACTTCATGAACTTGGTTTTGTTGTGTAGTGTTGCGGTATCGCATGTGTGTTTCTTCTTCTTCCTCGCACATTACATCAGTAATGTCATAGGAAACAATTACAAATGTTTCTTTCTCCACTGAAAGCTCTCTGTGGTTCTGCTTCCTGTTCTTGTAAGCTATATTGGACAAAGTGCTGCTAAACAGAGCAATATTATGTCACTCTTACACTAATATTGTTTTTTCTTATTCCATGATGAAACAAAGTAAAAATTGTTTCGGTTGGATGGACAGTAGCAGTTCATATGCAGGCCCCTGCAGCGCTGTGAAATAACAGGAATGAAGTTGCTGCTGGAGAATTATAAGTATACAGCCATAACATCTCTGCCAGTGCTGAGCTGCGTTACAGTCCCCTCCCCTTTTGAGTAAAACTAATTCTGATGATACGTCATCCCATCCTGTGAAAAAGCACTTAAGCTGGAGTGGAAAACAATCAGCACCAGAGCGTGCAAACAGAAGGCCTGTTGAGCGCTAAAAACATCAGCTTTCATCATGTTATTCATCTTATAAAAATGTGGTTCTGGGTTCTTCTCCCCGCTGGTCGTGTATCCCACCACACAGCAGCTTTCATACAATAGGCTCGTTCGAGATGAGCCAGTTCTGTGCAGAATCGATCGCCGGCGATCGGCGCAACTATTAGTTTAATGTTAAATCTAAAAACATATCTTGTGTGGTTGAGAGTACAAAATCGTATTCATACAACACACGTCAAAATCAGTAGTAATGTATTTCACAGGCAGACATAAAAGAACAAAAGATGCAGCTACATGCACATTTCTACATAAATATATATTTATAATCACAAATTATGAAATCCAAACGTGATCCGTAAACTACAAGTGGACTACAGATCGGAACTAACAGGAAGTCATTTTTTCTGTGACTTCCTGTGTATACTTTGAAGGCAGCTGAAAACTGTTTGACTTGATCACAGTTTTTTGTAAACGTCTCCTCCAACGAACGAGCCTATTGGTCCGTTGTTGGCCAGCAGACAGAAGTGACAAGGAGGCAGCTTCACACGAGTCAATGGAGAGCCCGTCTGGTGATGAGCTCTGTCTCCATATTTTACTTACATTTCATAAGAGGATCAAACGTTTTTTGCACTTTGAAAAAGCATTTCGGCATCAATCTTTTCTGGGCGGTTTCATTGCAGAAAGATGTCAAATCAAATTACAAGTGTCAAATCCAAAATGGGTTGGACTTTAAAACTGAAAATAATAATAATAATATAAGTCACGAGGCTGTGTGTAGGGGTCTGAAAAATTGGGGTTTTATTTGACAGGAGAGGAGCGGCTCCACGGTGCCGTCCATTCTTAACAGGATGCAGACAAAGCAAACTCCACCTACCTTCAATAAGACCAACAAGTTCACGTCAGGCTTCCAGAACATCGTGGACGCCTACGGCATCGGGAACTACCGGGAGATCAATCCAGGTACCACACAGGATCTTTATCTACATTTTAATTCATTACTCATCTTATTAGCTCAAATTTGAATTATTGATCACTGAAACGTGTGGAAGTACAGCAGCAGCTGAGCATCAATAGAGTGGGTTAAGTTGCCACAACTAGTTAAGTTGCCACAGGTAGAGTTTGTTTGTCAACATGCAAATAAATCGCACAAAGAAAAACAAAGACTAGCAGTGAGTAAAGGCCTTTATACCCAACATCTAATTATTTCTCACTTTACTCACAAAGAAGATGTAGACACAAATAACATTTCATATTGTTCATAATATTGTCTTATTTCAATCATTTTGTGTGATTCCTATAAATGTGATATTTCCGGTTCCAGCTCCGTACACCATCATTACTTTCCCCTTCCTGTTTGCGGTGATGTTTGGTGACATGGGTCACGGCACGCTGATGACTTGCGCCGCCCTGTACCTGGTTATCCGAGAGAGTCGCCTCGTGGCCCAGAAGAGTGACAACGAGGTACAGTGAGACACAAACACGTAATAAATATAATAATAGGGTCATGAGAAGCTTTACAGTTTAGCCTCGCAGTACAGACACGTAGCCCATTTTCTGAGCTGTTGTGCGTGTCTGTAGATGTTCAACATGGTGTTTGCTGGTCGCTACATCATCCTGCTGATGGGGATCTTCTCCATATACACCGGCATCATTTACAACGACTGCTTCTCCAAGTCGCTCAACATGTTTGGCTCTGGGTGGAGCGTCAGGCCAATGTTTGGCCCCAAAGGAGCCAACTGGACGTAAGTCAGCTGTGTCAGATGACCCACATCTTTGATTGTCACTCATTCAAAGGAATAGTTCAACATTTTGGGAAATTTAAAAAAAAAAAAGACTAAACTACTATACTCGATGTTGTCGATTCATGTTTTTAAAATGTATTGCTGGTGGTTGTATATAATCTGCTTCCTTTCAAAACACGGAATAATTTCCTGCTGCTCTGTCCTAGGGTTGAGACACTTGATTCCAATAAAGTTCTGCAGTTGGACCCGGCTGTTCCTGGCGTGTTCAACGGGCCTTATCCGCTCGGAATCGACCCGGTAAAATCTGTACACTCACTGGAAAACAAAAATGAGTAGATAGTCATTGTTTTCTCTGGTTAGAATCGCAGCGTGACATATCGTCTTCCTCTCTGTTGTCCAAACTGTTTAAAAAATACATTAGTGAGCCACACCGCTGTATGAACACACTCGCACACATGCACACACACATTGTGGTGTGTTACTTTGACCCAATCCTTACATAGAAATACTCTCGACGAGAGCACCAAATGTGGATTAATCCACCACTGAAAATAGTTCCCCACATATGCACTACTTCACTCCTTTCTGAGTAACCTGTTTAACCTATTTTACTGTGTGTCCAACAGCTGTTTTTAATCATCAGCCTTGTCTGTAGGAACCAGTTAGCTGAATCAACAAAATTCAGCCAACAAGATAATGAACTCAAAAGAGCAGAGAATAAAATCCGGATTAATGAAAGTTCCCAATGTATTTGGTTTAGGTTAGTGCACCTGAATGCAACAGCCACACCTTGCTTGTTCTCAAACATTTCACCTTGTGTGATCTCTGCAGGTCTGGAACCTTGCCAGCAACAAGCTGACGTTCCTCAACTCCTTCAAGATGAAGATGTCCGTGATCCTGGGCGTCATCCACATGCTGTTTGGAGTGTCTCTCAGTCTCTTCAACCACCTGTACGTAAGACACTCGGCAACAATGCAGGAAGTGAACACCTTTCACTTTTCACTCCCGTTTTCCACAGGCGTACAGCATACGGCCACCACAGGCCGAAGGGTGTGGCATAAGGCCTACGAAAGGGACCAGCTGTAATGAAATAGAGGAAAGACGTGAAGTGAAGAATGAAAAAAGAAAGCTTGAGAGACAAGTTCAAACCCAGTGAAGTCAGTCTGTTACAATAAAACTGGCAGACGCCATTTGAGGATGATCTGATGAAGCCCTAAAACTACTCTGAACTACCGTTGATTGGCATGCAATTGGTACATAAACGTGTTCTGTTTATAATTATTATTTTAGCATGAATGTTCACAGGTTTTTAACATATTGCCAATATCTAAATTGTCAAAAACATGAACTAGTGGTGAAAAACCAGCAGATCATTTTCTTGAATTTTCTCAGAAAATGTTTGATTTTCAAATTAGACTTCCCATCATGCTTTGAACATGTTGGTAAATCTGCACCATCACCCTACACAAGTAGGCTGATGGTGCATCAACCTACACAAGTAGGCTGATGGTGCAGATTAATTACCTTAATGCTCTGTGACTGCAATCAACTGGATCACTGCTAATACTGAAGGAACCGGTGCAATTTAATGAGGAGACTCTAGTGGTAAACTTGTATGTATGATCCTACTGTCACTGAAGAATTCCAGTAATTCTTAGGATTAAGTGTTTGTTTACCTTCAAGGCAAAGAGGGGACAATGATCAAACATTGGGACGGGGGGAGGGCAGGAGACCTCCGGGAGGAAGGCAAGGAGAGGAAAGTCTAGAGGCAGGAGAGGAGAGGCCAGAAAAAGAGAGAGAAAGAAAATATCCCAAAAACCAAACAAATAGGTCTGAAATAACAAAGTTCAAGCCTTGTCTGTTTCAAGTTTTCATACATTTATTTACAATGTTTTTACAGCACTTTTCTGATGTTCACATTCCTCCATAGATAACACAGTTAATATTTCCATCTGAATGGACACAATAACACTGATGGAGTATGATTTCCACTGCCGGCAACACAAGCAGAAAGATTCTCCATCGCCGTCATCCAGCAGCAGCGCTAATGCAACATTTGCTTTCTTTGTGTCTGTGACTGAATGTTGCTGCACCGCAGGTACTTCAAGAAGCCGCTGAACATCTTCCTGGGCTTCATACCCGAGATCGTCTTCATGGCCAGCCTGTTCGGCTACCTCGCCCTGCTGGTCTTCTACAAGTGGACGGCCTATGACGTCTTCACCTCCAAGGATGCGCCCAGCCTGCTCATCCACTTCATCAACATGTGTCTCTTCAACTACAGCGACACCACCAGCAAGCCCCTCTACAGGGGACAGGTGCTCCCGCCCTCATCCCCCCCTCTGCCTCTCCCAGCCTCCCGCCCCTCGCTCATGCACCAGAGTGGTTGAATCCTGGTAGGGAGGTGTACAGCAGCTCATAATAAACAACTATAATAGTATATTATTTTTTTAATTAACTATATAACATATAGTTGTAGTCGTACCAGTGTCCGGATGTAAGTAGATCACTAACGAGGGAGGCGTCTAGCTTCTGTCTCATCTCTGTTGAGTGGAATATGACAAGACTGAAAAATCCCACCAGTAAAACGTCATTGGTAATTTTACGCAATTGGCATTGGATCGATACGCAAGTTCATGTATGAGGAAGGACAAGTTGAATTAGTCTTCAGGTCAGAGGTCAGTTTCATCGACAGAACAGCAGCACTGGCGCTGGAGAGGGATTCGTTGCCTCGCTCTGGGATACTTCTGGAAGAGTTGTTCTTGCCGACATGAACTCGAATCATCACTTTTTATAGCTACTCTAGTATCCTTTACTCTGCTAGCCAGATAGACAGCGTAACCTCAAAGTATCAGGACAGTAATGGGTTATGGTTCAATTATTTATTGGCTCTACTCCGAACTCTTGGATTAAAAAAAGAGTTGAAACATTGTGTCCTTCGATCAGCGTATTCCTGTTCAATTATAACAACAAATGACTGTAATGAAAGCAGAGGACAGCTTGTGTTTTAGTGGAACAGGAGAAGAAAAGACGTGCCAGTAGTGCGAGGGATGCCCGATTGAGGCCTCGCTGCTATTCAGCATCTTCTGCTCACTGCTACACATCACCAACACCCTCCTAACCTCTCTCTGTTTGAATCTGTAGATGGGGATCCAGATTTTGTTGGTGCTGATTGCCCTTGCATGTGTACCCTGTATGCTGATTGTGAAAACTATGATGCTTCGGCGTCAGCACCTATGGAAAATGCACCTGGTATGTGGATCTGATCCCGCTATGAATTTACTGCCATTTTTTGATGATTAACATGTATAACCTGTGTTTTTTTTCACTCCTATTCTGCCATTCATTTCAATGCACATTGTATTGTGTAATGTGGTTGGTTGTGTTGCCATGAAATCTGCTTAAAGCTGGCCTTGGAAACGCTTGTATTTTGGTGCAACATTTGGTAGAAATGCTTCACAGACTCAGGGCACCCGAACAGCTGATAATCTACCATTTACTTACCATCCTCTTACTCGAGCTGTTGATTGACGACCTCTGACCAAAATTATTGCGATCAAACCAATGTGAATGACCTGATAAGTGAACCCGGTGCTCTCGTTGCTCTCACTGGTTGAAAACATGCTCAAAGAGATGCAGTCACATGCGACCAGAGATCAGTTGCAACTTATTAAGAGTTATTGTTGTGTTTACCGCGTTTAAGAGTCCGACGTATACACTTTGTCAGTTTTGCCACCTATTCATTTTTTTGTTTTTTGGAAACTTTTTGACAGAGGACAGTGCCGGTCCAAAGGTTGGAACTGAACCAGGGATGTTGCAGGTTATGTGGCACTAAGATGGCCTTTTCTTACATTTCAGTCTTAGTTAAAACTACAGAAAGCTATTTGGTCAGGGAAATTTGAGCATTTATTAAAAGGGTTAACAACCATTTTCTGGGACGGCACAGCCCATAGTTACTGTACGAGGATGAAGCAGCAGTTTGTATCTTCAGCTACAACTGTGTTACACCTTGTAAAGTACCAAGGTACTTTACACCAAGGTACTTTACAAAATCTTAATTTGTGTTCGTTGAGGTTTAACTCGACCAGTGAGCAGCGTCGCGTGTCACAAGTCGTGGATGTTTTTAATTTTGAAATGGAAGCCTGAACTCACTGTACTGGGTGCCCTGTTACTGTAAACCAAAAAAAATGAATCAAATGAAGAAGAAAGCGTTCAACCTAAGGCTGGCTTTAAGACACAGCTCTTGTGGCTTTTGTATCTAGTCCCAGAAGAGGGAAGAAGCCCCTGCAGAGAATCTAGAGCAGTCTTTAGAGCAAACAGGCGTGTCCTCATCATGCTCCGGACTCACCCAACAGGGCGGACAGAAGTTCGGAGCAGTGCGGGTTGGCAACGGGCCCACGGAGGACGAGGCTGGCATCATGGACCATGACCACCTCTCCCAGCATTCAGAGGAAGGAGATGAGGTGAGCTCATGAAATATATTAAATTCCATTCTCTCCCAGGCCTGCGTTTTGTTTGAGTTTAGTAGAACAATACAGCTTCCACTGTGTTGAATGTGTGGACCCTTTACGTGTTCTCTGTATGTTACGAATGCTATAAGTCACAGAGAAAGAACACAATATTTATGGTCTGAAAATCACAGGAATCCCTTTGATAGTTGCTTGATGTGTCACTTTCTGTTTGCCAATACATGTGAAATACAACATGACATCTCTCTCAGCATTGTGCTTTTACCTGCGGCGCCTTTTCGTGTGCACATTAAGATTCAGCACGTCGGTGCACGTGACTCCACACCGACTTTAAACAGAGCAGAGAGAAGCCTAGATAACGACACAGAGAGAGTGACTTATCTTGACATGGACAACAGTTGTTTGATGAAATATTAATGTTCTAAATGTCAAATTAACACCTTTAATTTTAAATCGAGCACGTTCTTATGTTCAGTGCTGTGAAGTTTCAGCAGTTCCAGCTTCAGACTGTCGAAAGCTTCCAAACAAAACAATCCTAAATGTAAATCTCCTGCCTCAGCTCATTCCCCAGCTTCACTCCCTGTTGTACCTCCATGTGTCAGAGCCGGAGATGAGGACAGTGTGGGCACCGCGTGCAGAGAGAGGCAGGGCAGATAAGAGATGGATTTTCCATTTCAGAAACATAAACAGCGAGGTGGTGTTCATGAGAACTAGCGGGTGGAATTTATCAAAATACCAGCCAGATTTTTTTCGATGTGACTCAGAGGCTCAGTGTCTCCCAGGTTCCTACATAATAAATCTCCGGGTTGTTTACGTAGCGATAACATATTACATAACCGTAACGTAATAAGACTGCATTCTGTCTTCATTATTCCAAGCGCTTGATATTCCATGTTGCCATGACTTAACAACAGGCTTATGGAATTTGATATTGCATAATGGCCAAGTTGTTAAATGTTAACATACAGATGCATTGATAGATGCAAGTCTCCTTCTCTCTGGTGTGTTCTGATTCTTTTGAATTGTGTACACTGACACAAACATACATTGACCTTTGAACTCAGTGGTTACTGCCAGTGCTGATCATTTGAACATGTTTGGATGTCGTTGCGCTGGATGAGATCAGTAACGTAGCCCCAGAAGTAAAGGAGTCAAACTCACAAAAACACATTCTGAAGTTCAGCTGAACCTAATGTAAGGCTTCGACAGTCTGAATTAGTCTCATAAATCTGACGAGAGATTATCGTATGAACATGACATGGAACCGACCGAATCAAAGAGGTGCCAAATTAGAGATATGAGAGCCGAAGAAGTTCTATTTTGCTTAATTTGTCAGCTCACCGGGCTCACGCCGTCTCCTTCCCTCTCCCCTCTGGAAAGTGCATGTCTCATATACAATACATGACACCAGTGGATGTCACAGTCAGAGAGAAAGAGAGAGAGAGAGAGAGAGATGTCTCATTAAATTACATTTACATCACAAATCAAAGGGAAACCCAACATTAGCCCAAAGCTTCACAGACCTGCACCCAACAAACCTGAACCGCAACACCTTTATCAGGGCCCGGCTTGGATGAGCTTCTCAGGAATAACTTGCTGAAGTAGTATGAGACCTGTTGGATGGATGCAATTTTGGAATTCTGACACTAACCTTTGACCTTTGCTTACTTTCAAGCACTTAGAGGAAGAGCCGGTAAGAACCTGAGTTTTGTATCTTCTTCTTTGCATGTCTGGATGTCTATAGACAGCGTGATCTGTTTGTGTCTATCGTACCTAGTGTTGGTCTTCCCGTCCTGTGGCAGCTCTGTGTGACCCTCCTGTGCTCCTGTAATATCCATCTCCCAGCACCAGGCATGTTTATGTGTGTGATTGTCTGTCTGTGCTGCTACAGATCATCTTGTCCGTTACACTTTCTTAAAGGTGTGAAAGAACTACTGAGGTGCAACAGTTCTGTTCGTTTCTGGTGCCGTTTTTCATTAGCAGCAAGTTTCCTCTTGTGGCAGATGTTTTAAGAAAGCTGAAATCAGTTTAATCGCTGCAGTAAGTAGCCTTAAACCTTAAGATCTTTGGCAGATACTCGCTCTAAAAAAGACTTGCTGAGAGACGTAATGACTTGTTAAGTAGAATATATTAGAGTGAGTCTAAAACAAAGAAAACAGTGGTTAGTACTGTGGTCTCATGGCGGGATTATACAAGACAATGTTTTTGCATTTCGGGACGGTCACTGTGTCAAATTGGCCGATTATCGTGACAAGACAGAGACCAGGCGGCTTTAAAATCATTAGAAGACAGGTCAGAACCCATCGACTGTATTCTTAGATGTGGTCGTAGTCACCGAGACGTTCCTCTTAGGGTTGTGACTTTGGTTTTGAGGCCTTGAGTTCGTTGTTTGGGTTGAAATGTGTGAATGCTTAAAGCGCTGTTGTTTTGACTGAGCTGTTAGTTTAATCACAAATACTGTACGTTGTGAATGTACATTTTTTAAACTCACACTTTCTGCTCACCTGACATGTTCGTCCACAACGTCTCTGATCGGAGCCACTGGCCTCGTTAGCCAGGACGGCGTGTTACCCAGGGTTGTTTTCATTAGCCACTTATGTCGGAGACCCTTTGAATGGAAACAATGAGCGCCGCTTGCATGAACTCTATTTCACGGCTCCAAGGACAAAAGAGAAGCATGGAAAGAGGAAACCGGGCCAGCGCAAAGCCAAACCCAACAAGAGCGAGTCAGAGCAATAGGCTCCCATGTCCCCCCCCACACCATCCCGCCCGGCCCACTCCATACAGGAAAGGCTAGTCTTGTTCCAGGAAGGAGAGAATGGAGGAACTCTGTTGGCTTAACAACACACAAACAAGTCCCTGTGCTGTGATCATGCCAGGGTAAAAAAAAAGAGGAAAGAAACTCAAAGAGCCAGACGCCTTTGGTCCTCCATCTCTGCCTGGTCTGAGCTGAAGGCGGGGGTCAAAGGTCAAAGCAGCCTCTCATTAGGAAGATATCGGACTTTCCATTCCATGTCATTTCCATGGTTCATTCCACGCTGACAGTTGTTATTGCTGGCCACTGTTTGAGGAGCAAAGCTGGGCGATAATCATCTGTGAGAGTAGAAAGTGTTTGTTCGACACACGTGATAAGTTGTGATGACGTACGTGTCAGTAATGACATACTGGAAAATTATCCTCTTTAAGTCTCAAAAAATGTTTCTGCGATGTTGGCTAGTGTAGTAAATAGGAACTCATTCAACTCAGACCTAAAGTCAATATTCATTCTTAGTCTTCGATCAAAGCTGCAGACCAAACACTCAATAATCCTGGGAGGTGCTTCCAAGTAAATTTCCTTTCCGTAGTTGTTTTGAAACCGGTTGCATGCGGTTTCCTGTGGCTCTGGAGCCGCTGAGAAGTGACACCAGGTATTTAGCTTTGAATTTGGAGACTAGAAACACGTTTATTACACACTTCCAACTGGGGGTGTGATTTCTGAAAGATGGAGGCAGGGTCTAATGAGAGATGCTGGTGAGTTGCATTGTGGTAAGTGTAGGATCCAGTATTTCGGGGTGTTTTGACCCTTCTTTTTCTACGTTCTGAGACTTTAAAGTTCCTTGAGCAAGGCTGCAGTGAATAAAGGATCCTGCGCCCCTGCAAGGTGCTTGATCCCCTGCATGTACAGTTATATTAACTAGTATCAGCTCAATGCCTCTGCATGTAAAAGCATATATATGTAACATGTACATACACAAAAATATGTTACTATAACCATGAGGTGTGTGCTAACCATCTTGTCTTCCCACCACAGTTTGACTTTGGGGACGTGGCTGTCCACCAGGCCATCCACACCATAGAGTACTGTCTGGGGTGCATCTCCAACACGGCCTCCTACCTGCGTCTCTGGGCCCTCAGCCTGGCTCATGCACGTGAGTAAAAGCCTGCACAGACAACCACACACAAGAACGTGCAGTTTTATGATGCACATCTCTGTCTAATATTATCTTAAAAAGGGTTTTGGATAAAGGCCATTTTATATTTGCCTTTATACAATAGACCAAGCGATTAGTCATCATTTTTGCACAACCTCAAAAATGTTTGACTTCCCTCTACAGACTATAGACGGGACGTGACATAGTCATTAAATATGAAAAATACCTCATCCCTAAACACACAATAGATACATCGATTCAATAACGATGACCTCGTAGATACTTGATATGTTAGAACCTTGCTGTTAAAATAACTGTGTGTGTGTTTGTGTGCGCAGAGCTGTCGGAGGTGCTCTGGTCCATGGTGATGCACCTGGGTCTGTCCTCCCGGAGCGGCGCCGGGTTCTTCGGCCTGACTATCATCTTCGGGGCCTTTGCCACGCTCACTGTTGCCATCCTGCTCATCATGGAGGGGCTGTCAGCCTTCCTGCACGCCCTGCGTCTGCACTGGTTAGACACACTCATGATATGTATATATATATATCATATATATGTATATATATGACATACCCACACACACGCCCACTCACATACAGCCTAAGTGAATGCTATTAAATGCATAATAGATGTGTGAATTTGCAAGTTGTGTAATCAGGCGCACCGAACGCAAGCAGAAGCCGAAGGTCTCTCACATGTCTCCTAAATGAATACCACATTAATAGAAAACATACACATGGCAAACTGTCTGTCTGTCATTGTTCACCTTATGAACCAAGCGTCTCTGCCAAAGCTGCTCTTACTTCTACATGCACACACGAGGAATGCTATCAAAATGAAACATTCCAGACGCAGAGTGGTTTACCAAACTGAGCACACAGGCCTCCAGATAACCTCCCACCCTGCTGCTCCATCGCCTCCTGGCACCACCTCCACCCTGCTGATGCAGCCTGCACCAGCGTAAACTACACTGACACGCAGCCACTGTTAGAGCCACGCAGTGATTATGCTTCATCTATATATTTATATGTATTTATATATATTTATTAACAGCTGTAAGGAGTCATTTGAAGCATGAATCCTATTAATTAGCACATTCTTTTCTCAGTAACAACGTTTTGAGATATGGACACTGATGTAGTGCCGCTGATCCCGACATGAGGAGGAGTTGTTGTACGAGTGATGGATGATAAATGTTCAATATCTTAAGTGGGAAACATCCCTTTAAGTACAGAGCACATTATTGTATAAATCCAGTGGTTAACAAGCACTGGGGTCAGATAGTTTTATGTGTCGGGTTAGAAAAAGTAGCTCAGGAAGAGAAACTCGAAAGGCTTGGGCCATAAATACACAAGCTCTATATATATATATATATATATATATATATATATATATATATATATATATATATATATATATATATATATATATATATTATAGGCCTAATTTAAACCTCTGCTGAAAAGCAGTTTAAAGTTGTTGAGAACCACAGTCTCCTCTCTGCATCATCTCACACACACCTAAGCCACGCCCCTCGCTGCCAGTAGCTCCTCGCGGGACGCTGATTGGTCCGCGCTCTGGCGTACCGGACACCAACACATTACTTGAAGACATAAGTCTCTCATCTGTTGTAACGATGTGGCTTTGGCTCAATGGGTCTTCCACGAACCACAAGGTTGCCGGTGTGATCCCTGGGTCCTCATGTGGACCCAGGGATCCTAATGCTGAGACTGGGTATTCTTTTCTTTTTGGCAGTGATGGAGGTGCTTTGATTCAGTGCCGAGTGTTTGAAGAGCTCGTCTGCATAGTGATGGGAGTGGTTTTGGTGTTTTGGGTCCTATGTTGTCCTGTGCAGTTCAGATGAAAATCTTAGAATGGAGAAACACCTGAGCAGCCTCTGCAGACATGTGAATTCTAGTGAATTGTAATGGTGATAGTGATGCAAGTTAAAGGTAGCAAAGTCACCAAAGAATGAAGAATCATTGTCTCAGAACGAGAACCGTGACTATAAGGAATGAAATCCGGCTCCATGTCGAAGGCAAGCGACCCCGACGACACAAAATGCTTCTGATATTCCATTTTACTTATTAAAGCAGTGTTTGGTGCCACTTTACACTGCAAAAAAATACAAATTTGATATATTAGGCTTGAATTAAAGATCCTAGCATTGAAACATCTCTGTCTGTTCTCAGAGACCATGCATCTTTCATCGGCTCCTCTGTGGCTGAATCCAGATCTGGTGCACCATGCTGCCATTCTGTTCGACAGACCGGATCAGTGAAGGCAAAGCGGGTGTTTTCTTTAATGTGTTGGCTGCACAGAGCCTCACGCCATGATTATGAGACGGATAAACAAAGACTGGGGTAGAATATACAGCGTGCTTTGGTTGGACAGAGGTATGGTGTTGATACCTAACTGCTGCTCCCAGGCCTGATTGTTGTAAGAAGGTTTAAGTAGGACCTGTCTGTGCATCATTCCTGTACATGTGGAAAGCGATCTGACCACCTTGCACATTATGAGCCCAGCTGTCTCTTATCCACACAGCGTTGTTCTTCCAAGAAACCTCCAGTGTGTGTTGTGTAACCCCACCTATCTGCCTCACACATGGGCAGGCTGAGCAGTTGTGGAAGCAGCTGAGTTGAACCACAGACAACATTAATACGGTCAGTGGATTGAAAAGCTGTGAGTGGACCAAAGAAAAGAAAAGTCCACAGTGAGTGCCGAGTGTTTAATGAGGAGTGGACCGCTAAATATTTTTTCACAGAAGTACGATCAAAGGTTGTATGTCTTATTTGCCAAGAAACCATTGTAGTTCAAAGAACACAATATCAGCCGGCACTTTTCCACTAAGCATGCTAATGCGGCGTTCACACCAAAAGCATTTGACGTGCGAGTGGATTACATGCAAAGTCAATGTACAGATGCAAACGGTTGCGAAAAAGGAAATTCTCGGCCGGGCGGCGCGAATAGCGCCTTTTTGAAGCATGGCGTTGAGAAGCTCCGCCCATCATCACCGACGTCCTACCGTTGTTGAATCAAACTGCTGCCGGTCCGCGTTAAGTAGTGCTGATAGCGGCCATCATTCAGACGCTGTTGTGGGACTACAGATAATATAATAAACCCACACACCATGGAGTTTCATGTTCACACATATGTAGAATTTACACAACAAGTATAAAGCAGAACTCGTGGTTATTTCCACAGTGGATGGCGGAAACAGTAACTGTTTTTACGGAGATAAGCCACGCCTCCTTTCAGGTGTGGGTAACATTTACGATGCTAGGCCCGGCTCGTCTGTCAATTTTCAAAACTCATTTTGGCCTCTGAGCCAAAAGGTTTGCCGACCTCTGCTCTCAGGATTCCAAAACTGTTTGGTAATCCTGTGTAGCTTCATGCGATATATATGAAAAGTCATATTTAAAAAAACATGGTGCTCTCCCAAGTCACTCTCGAGTCTCTTCGAGTCATACTTATGGTTTATGCTCATATTTATTGTGTAATAGTGTCATGAACATGAAAAATGTACTTATATTGACTTGTAAGGCCAGGATGTGCCGTTTCTTTTGCTGTATCACACCAGAGGCCCTATTTGAACTGGTAGGACTTGGGAGGTCGATGAAGAGGTTCTACGAAGGGCTGAGCCCCCATTTTTGAGTGCTCTTGGGTTCAGAAGGTGCTCAATTAGGTTTTTTTAAAATTTAAAATCAATTTTAAAAAATCTGCATTGGTCAGGGACAGCTTAAATTAGAAAGTTGAAGTGACACGATGGTGAATGAATGGGCTTCCAGTGGGCCCACAGAAACAGGCAGTGGTTGTACTGGGCGGCTCTCCGGCTCCAGCGTGCTTGGTAATAAAGCAGCAGTGTGTCGGCTCAACAGCTCTCCGCTAAGGTTCAGAAAGACTAGTGGAGTATTTTTCACAGAGGCGAGCGAATGGAAATATTCATGTTCAAAGTGAACAGCAGTCTGCGTGGGTGCTCTGCTCTGCTGTCCACTCTTCACACGCACATGCTGATGAGTTATCCGCACAAACACACACACACAACACCAGAGTCTGTGGCGTTTAGTGTGTAAGGTACAGCTCAGCGCATATGAGAGGATCTCTCATTTCTTTCCTCTTTTCAAGTGTTGCCCTCTGGCAGGCCAAATATTTGCCACAACTGGGAGACATTCCTGGGCACTCCCCTCGATGCAGAGGCCAGGAACCAGCGGGGAACTGAACATCCACTCTTACTTTATTCCTTTTTAAGTGAAGACATCAGAAGTTGTCAGGATTTGGGAATTACAAAGTTTCCATGTTTTCAAGAAAAATAAGTAAAGTATTGCACTCTGTGCTCACTTTACTGCAGATGAGTCAGAAGATGAAGAGCAGTAGGAACACCTTGAGGTGTCTTTCCATCTGGAGGTGGACTGAATCATGTTGAACGAGAGCTTCATTCATTCATTTACTTATTTTTCACAAGTTTTGTGACAAAACTAGTGGCTATGCTCTAATCCAAGGATTGCTAGTAACACAAAGAAAGCTTTGTTTGAAGACTTTAACAACTTCATTAAAAAACCTCACAATCACATTTGGGGGAAAATTTGGGGAGACTGTGTTTTATTACGTGTTGTTGGCATGTGATATATTATATATCTAGAATATGGATTTTGGTTTTTCTATAAATGACCTTTGTCACATGTTCAATGTTCCTGACTGAGGTCGGACGTGAGTCGGCTCTCAGTGGACAGGTTTGGTCACCCGAAATGTCGAGGGCGCTAAAGAGCGCGCTCGTTCAAAATATACTCACGGTTCCTCTCTAGCCACGGTTCTTCTGTACTCAGGGTTCTTCTATACCTGTGGTTCCTCTCTATGGTTCTTCTGTACTCACGGTTCCTCTCTAGCCACGGTTCTTCTGTACTCGGGGGTTCTGGGGTTCTTCTCTACTTACGGTTTCTCTCTATTCGCGGTTCCTCTGCACGGGCCCTCTCTACTCAGAGTTCCTCTCTACTCGCGGTCCCTCTCTACGTTTCCTCTCTACTTAGAGTTCTTCTCTACAGTTCCTCTCTACTCATAGTTCCTCTGGAGGATTGGAGAAGGCTCGGCTTCCTGCTGGCTCGGCGCTGAGCATCCGGTCTGCCACCCAGTCCCCCCACAGTTCACACGTCGAAGTGTCCTTGAGCGAGACACCTAACCCCTAGCTGCTCCCCGAGCGCCTCACAGGGCAACCCACTGCTCCTTTATTAAGGATGGGTTAAATGCAGAGAAGAATTTCCCCAAGGGTATTAATAAAGTGCATGTTTCTGTTTCTGTTTTCCTGCATGTGAAAAGAGTTCCACTTGCATAATTAATAACTTGTTGATGAATGGATTTTCGTCCCCTCCATGTGGCCAAATCTGTCAATGGTGTTGGAAAAGTTTCAGTTCATCATTTATGATTCATTAACCATCAAAAAAGTAATTAGTTACAAATACAGAGGAGACTTTAATTGTGCAGTACAGCACGAGTCTCCAAATATGTTCCGACATCAGCAGCAAAACAAGCTCTCATGAAACACATGGGAACAATACTTCTGCTGGAGAGAAGCAGAACTTTGTGCTTCCTCCTGTACAGTGTGAGTTGTTTATGGCGACACAGAAGCTTTGGGTAGAGTCACAGTGTGAGGGACAAACGAGGCTGATAATGAGACTATTGTTCTTATTAACATCTTTCATTTTCATACATTAGCAGCCATTTTGAGAGGGCTGAGCAGAGAATAATCCCACTGCTCTGTGGGAGGATTCCCTTTGACTTACTTCATGGAATGTGCCCTGCCTCAAAGACATCCTGGAACAGCTACATTCATTTCTGTCCTAATCAAGATTAAGATTAAAATCACTCAAGGTAGACGTCAGTCTTGAGGTCAGACTCTGTCAACCCTCCTGGTTTCCAGCGGACCGTCTGCTCGCGTTCCTCACGTCCTGAAAAAAAAGAATCTTTGGTATGATGAAGTGAAGTTAGGATGAAGTGGTTTGAGTCTGTTCAGCCACAGAAAAGTACTGACGGTCGAGACAAGATCCACCAAGAAACATGCTTTCTTTTTTGTTGTCTAGATACACTGTTTAGTCCTCTAGTAGTCATGGTTACTGGCATCAAACCGCATCGTTTTGGGGAGAGCACTGCTGGTCCGTTGATTCTGTCCAGAATTAAATATCTAATTGGATGGATTGCTCTCAAATGTCACTCACTCATTCACGTTCCCCTCGAGTAGAATTCACATAGCTTTGGTGATGCTCTGACATTTTATCTAGTGTCATCATCAGGGGAAATTTTAATTTTATTTGTGGTTGTGAAAAGTGAAACCAATGCAGATGTGTCTCAAACATGCATTCTCTCAACTGACCACCAGGGGGCAACTCCTCTGGTTGTATAGAAGTCTATATAAATGACTCTACTTCTCTCTTGATTCATTCCCTCTGTAAACATTGTAAACATGAGTTTATGTCTCAATCGCTAGTTTCAAGTCTTCTTCAGTACAGCGTGATGTTCACTTATAAATAATGTCAAACAGTCAAACAGACCATAAAGCAGGAAACGCTTTAGGGCGGGGCTAGAAGGTGATTGACAGGTCGTGAGGAGGAAAACAGAATTAAAATACCAAATAAACAAGTAAATAAAATAAAATCGAAATAATAAAAATGAAGTCAAGGTGTGACGCTCAACTCGAACCAAAGCCAAACAAGAAGAGTTTCTGAAAGACAGCTCTTTGTGAATAATAAAAGTAAGGCTATTCAACATTTAGAAAAATGTGTATTATGACTACAAAGCAATTTGTTTTCCCCCAGTACAGGACCAGTACATCCAGAAATCCCACTTTTAATTTAAATTTTATGAGATTATAGAATCAATGTATGTATTGCTTTGTTCATCCTGATCATGAACCAATGTCGTCCCTCACAGAGTTATCAGAATTAGGCTATAAGACATCCTGACACCTTAAGTCATACCACCTGGTTAGAAGGGCCCAATGTGTTGGCCAAAGTTGGGAAAATATCAGAAAAATACAGGAAACTTCACCCTGATAACTTTTAGCATGAAACACTGCCATGCATTTTCATTGTGTGTTGATATACTAAACCTTTCTTTTAAGGCCTTACTAAGTTCTCACCAGCACACTCCTCCTGCTTGTTGTCCTCTCAGGGTGGAGTTCCAGAACAAGTTCTACGTGGGCCAGGGCTTCAAGTTCTTCCCCTTCTCATTTGAGAGCATCCTGGAGGGTCGATTTGACGAGTGACCGGCCCCTCCAGCATGAGACAGCGGAGTCCCCCTTCCCCTCTCTCCTCTGTGTAGTGTTTGTGTGTGCATGAGCCCAATTGCAGCCCTCTGTCGCCCTCTAGTGATAACGTGTGAAACTCTTATTGTGTTTGAGCTATAATGTGGTGCTTGTAGAGGGTTTTTCCAGTGCACACGTGCCAAGCTGTACCCATACTGGAGCTCTTATTGCTGTGGCACAGTACCGTCACTGTACTCAGCACTCGCCTCACCTCTGCGGTAATTACAGCTCCTCTGCCAACTTTCCTACAAAGATGCCCATTACCAAATACATTCAGTGGGTTTGTGTCATAACAGACCAATCTGGTTTGAAGGCAGAAGTAAACAAACAGATTTTAGTACGGTGGCACCTCACTTGTTAATCCAGTGTCAGAATAACATGACAGCTAGCGTAATGTGACAGTTTTAAGTGGCAGCGTAACGTGACAGTGTTAAGTGGCAGCGTAACGTGACAGTGTTAAGTGGCAGCGTAACGTGACAGCGTAACGTGACAGCGTAACGTGACAGCGTAACGTGACAGCGTAACGAGACACCGTAACGTGACAGCGTAACGTGACACCGTAACGTGACAGCGTAACGAGACAGTGTTAAGTGGCAGCGTAACGTGGCAGCGTAACGTGACAGCGTAACGTGACAGCGTAACATGACAGCGTAACGAGACAGCGTAACGTGACAGTGTTAAGTGGCAGCGTAACGTGACAGTGTTAAGTGGCAGCGTAACGTGACAGTGTTAAGTGGCAGCATAACGTGACAGTGTTAAGTGGCAGCGTAACGTGACAGCGTTAAGTGACAGCGTAACGTGACAGCGTTAAGTGACAGCGTAACGTGACAGCGTAACGTGACAGCGTAACGTGACAGCGTAACGTGACAGCGTTAAGTGACAGCGTTAAGTGGCAGCGTAACGTGGCAGCGTAACGTGACAGCGTAACGAGACAGCGTTAAGTGGCAGCGTAACGTGACAGCGTAACGAGACAGCGTAACGAGACAGCGTAACGAGACAGCGTAACGAGACAGCGTAACGAGACAGCGTAACGAGACAGCGTAACGAGACAGTGTTAAGTGGCAGCGTAACGTGGCAGCATAATGTCGCAGCGCAACGTGACAGTTTAACAGAGTTGAACGTGACAGCGTAACGTTGCAGTGTAAGTTACACAGATGTGAGCTGGTGCATATGTACAGCTTGGAACAGTTAGGCATTGGAAAAACCTTTGAAGATTCATCCTGCTCATAAAAATGAGCGTAAGACCAGCTGCCGTCTTACTCCTGTGTCATCAGAGGATCTTCACACAACTTTTGCAGAAGTGTTTCCTCAACTGCACCTCTGGAGTCACTACAATGAAGACCAGAGCCGTAATAAACTGGAATCATCCTTTAATTTGCTGCCCATGCAGCTGTGTAGTTTCCCATGACATTAAATAATGTGGAGTTTTCAGGCCGTGATTCAACATTGTGCAATATTTGTATCGTAATTACAGAGCAAAATCATTCCTCCCAGTATTTAATCCCTGTATGCAGATATCACTTTTTTTCTTCTTCTTCATTTTACTATAAACTCCAGTTTATTGAATCTGGGTATATGGATCAAATGTATTTATTGGCTCAGTGTTCCATTGAGAGCAGGTCAGAGGTGTCCTTGATGAGCTGTCTGTTGATCTGTAACTTCCCTGTGCTCACTTTGTGTGAATCGATGTTGTAAACTGGTTGAACTGTAAAGATGTATTAAGCCTAAAATAACTGGAAGTGAATTGTTTGGAATCACTCGTTGCTTTAGAAGTGAGGAAATAATATCACTGGGGAAAGAATTGTGACACAACTATGTGCATCCTCAGTACTTTCTCAACATATCTTAGCTTTCAATTTTAATATTCACAATGTGCAACATTTTCAACAAATGTCACCACACCCAGGAAGAGGTAAACACGGCTCTCCTGTTCAAACAGAGGCACAGTTAAGATTCACAGAAGCAATCATGGGAGTCTGATTATCAAAGTCATTCGATTTTTGACAAACAATGAAAGAAAAGCCTCGAAACAGCACACGCTTTGAATGTTGGTCAGTAACTGGTAATGTGTTTGTGATCAATAATAAACGGAGACATGGGGACTCAACTGGTGTCCTGTTTTCTCTCTCTCTCTTTCAGCAGGTCAATCCCTGTGTGGTTAGTAGTTTGCATTAAACTGATTGATAACAGTAACTCGCAGCACCATGGGCCAGAGCAGGAGTTTTATGAAACACTGAAGTCAAACGTACTAATAACCCCCCAATCCTCACTGACACCTGAAAAAAACATTGTGTTTTTTTTCTCCATGTTTAATTGAGTCAACTGTTTCATTTGAACCTCAGTGTTTTTTATGTGCCAAAGTTTCCAAACAGGACAGTGTGAAATGTCTCTCCTCACTGAATCGCATGTCTGTACTTCATGGCTGGCAGATGTCTGGAGTTTGTGGAGAGCTGCCTCACGCTTTATGCCTCCTGCTTGGAGCTCCGTCAGCCTGGCAGCTGTGAGTGGTTATCCCCGTCTTTTTTTGGTTCTTTAACCACGACCAAAATCTTTTGCAAACCTTAAATGTCAGGTCATTTCTGTCATTTTTTATTGCCTAAATATAGAGGAACTTTTTAGTTGATAGCCGCATGCTGCCATTTTTAAATGTAACAATTTTAATAGGAAGAAAATACAAAAAAAATACAAAATGTATCATTGGTGCTGAACATTATGAAAAAAACGCAACACAGTCAAGCCAACCACATTAAGAATAATTAAAAGAGCTGTTGGCAGCACTGGCTGGCTGGTGATGATGATGATGACGATCATGGTGATGATGATAATAATCAGTCCACTGTGTTTATATGCAAGTTACATCTTCATCCTTCTTGTTGTTACATATGAAAGGATGCCTTTGTTTGAATCAGTGAAAGGATATGAAGTAGAGGATCCAATCTGAAACTGATGTGAAAATCCCAGAAGGGGCCGGACTCCAAAATACTGCATACATAAATATCATGACGACCAGCAGAGGGCGCTGAGCTTTGACTGAAAGACTTCCGAAACAAACAATAGTCACAGAATGGTGCCGCGACTGAGCTGCGTCAAGTTGACGGGAGTCAGCTCAACAAACCGGGAAGTTAAGATTTTAAGGTAAAAGCATGCATGCGTGCATGCGTGCATGCGTGCATGCGTGCATGCGTGCATGCGTGCATGCGTGCATGCGTGCATGCGTGCATGCGTGCATGCGTGCATGCGTGCATGCGTGCATGCGTGCATGCGTGCATACATACATACATACATACATACATACATACATACATACATACATACATACATTATTCATCCCAGGGGGAAACACATTTTATTGGAATAGCAGCAAGCAAGTTACAGAGTAAACATACAAATATTCAGTATGAAAATACTCAATATACAATATAATAAAATAGCAGAACATATTACATTTCAGAAAATGTAATAATAAAGAAAATGCAAAACATGTCAAATACATACAGTGTATATAAAGTGTATATTGACTAACAAAATGATGAAAGTGGTGCTCGGGTTGTTAATGAATCAATTGACGGAGGATCTGTCCAGATTTATTATAAAGTCTTGACAGAAATGCATCTCATTTAAGCAACATTGAAAAGTTGATCATGTGAACCGTGATCCCTCCAAGTTCTTGGATGTCTCATGTCTAAATGATTACCAAACGTTATCAGGTTTGCATAGGCCTACATCGCTGTCAATAGCTTGTGGAAAGAAAATATAATTGTAGTAGGTACTGTTGTTTTTATTGTTCATAATAGTTGAGATAAGAATACATTATGAATCAATGTGATGCTATAATTTAAGCTTTTTTTTCTTCAAACCTCAATATGAAAATCACCAGCTCATCCACCAGCTCATCTGGCTTTACCTACCTATCCAATGCTGACGATACAGTGCTACCGTTCATATTTTATTTTTGAAATATTTTATTTATTTTACATTATATTTTATTTTGAAATATTTCACCGGAATAGAAAGTGTATCATGGCGGACAGCTTTCCGAGGTGGTTTTGTTGGTTTGTGGAATGTTTGGTTACCTAGAAGCGGTCGGGTCGTGTTCTCCGTGACTCGTGCTGGATCCTTCAGGTCCTGCAGAACCCTGAACGCCAACAGAAGCGCGGCGGTCTGCTCCGAGCGGGCCGAGGAGCGTCCGGAGAAACCAGTGCGTCCGACCTCAAGTCTCGTCGGAGCAACAAGGAGGAGGCGAGTCGCGCTGGATCCGGTGGCGTTCCGCGGGTTCTACAACCCCCTCGAGACGGGCTGCCAGTCTGCGAGCGGCGGCTGCGCTCCTGTGAAATATACGTGCGTCCTCTCTCGCCATACTGGGGAAAAAAAGAAGTGAAATGCGTCCTCTCGCGTGCCACGGTGAGTGCTGCGCTTCTTTCCCGAGCTGGTCCTCCACCAGAACCTCTCCAGTGAGAGGCTCGGTACCGACGGGCTCTGCCCCGTGGAGTTAGTCGAGAAGCTCCATTACTGAAACGGGGCTAAGCTTCAAGTCGTCGCGGGTGTTGAGTGACATGAACAACCAGAACATGCTTGAATAGAAACTTTTGGAGCGGCTTCTCTCAGTATCACTTTACACAAAGTCAACTTACTTAACTAACTACTTAACGCGGTTACCGCATATTAAAAAAAAGGGCCGAATTGAAGATCGTGTGTCTGTCTTCATCACCGTCTTCATCACCGTCTGTGGCGGAACTAATCGGGATGCAACATTGCGTACGAAGAAGTCCATCTAGTATGTATATTTAAACGGAAGTAGCATCATGTTAGCTGCATTAAACAATTAAAAACAATGGCTCCGAGTAAAGTAGCCACGTACCATTGATTTTACTGTGTGTGTGTGTGTGTGTGTGTGTGTGTGTGTTAAAGAGACTGGTCTTTATGAGGTACCAATATCATACATACATACATACATACATACATACTGGATATAAATGTCACTTTTAAATCTAGTGCTGTTCACAATGACAAAGTCATCAGAAGATAAAAGTGTAAAAAAAGTTAATAATTTGAAAATTTTACCAGCTATAGTTTTGATTAACAGGGTGTGGTGCGGTATAAGACTTCTGAAACAAATATCAAGTAAGGTAAGTAAGGTGAACACTTTTATGGGTCTAAAATATAACAATCATTTCTTAACAGTTTACTCAAATTAAATGATTTAATTCAGAATAAATTTGATGGAAGTAAAAATGGTTTATTGTTGGTCCATCACGCTTGTGTCTGAACTCTGCTTGTAGTGAACAGTATCGCTAAGCCATGTATGCTGTTGACTCCTCCCCTTTCTCCGTGCAGGACCCCATGTGATGGTGTGAGGATGGGACAGGGTGGTGTTGGAAGTGACCGCGGCCCTGGAGGCTGATGAACCGGCTCTGTTGGCCAGTCAGGATGCACATAGCTCCGGTGGGTGTCAGCAAGTTCTGCTTTCTGTTTTCCCTGGCGTTCTGTGGACTCCTGCTCCTGCTCATCCCCGCCCTCCAGCCCCCGGCGCGCCAGGTGGACCTGCCCCAGCCTCGACCCCAAGTCAAACCGCACCGTGTCAGGGTTCCAGGAGTGTCTGTCCATGCACGGGAAACAGACTCTGCCGCAGAGCTAAGTACCGAAGTTACCAGGGATGACGTCCATAGTCCCAAGAGGGAGATGGACCCCAAAAGAGGAGCTGCCCCTGGAGGAAAGGGTGGTAGACTTCCAGGGTATAAGTTACGGGACCCATTAGACTTTAAGGACATTTTTATTGCAGTGAAGACTACCAGGAAGTACCACAAGTCCAGACTGGAGCTGCTGATTCAGACCTGGGTTTCCCAAGCTAAAGAACAGGTGAGGAGAGCTTGACTAGTTAGTTTTTTTGGATGGGGCTTTAGAGTTAAGGGAGAGACGTTTCTGTTATATTATGAAAAATCTAATTATACCCGTCATATTATTCGAGCCGAACACTTCTATCTACCTGCACACCTGCCTGCACACCTGCCTGTTACTGGAGTTTTCCACAAGCTATTAGCTTGACAATTTTGACAGCTTCATTGTAATTATGATTTACGTTCATAATGCAAATTGTGGCTTTGGTGGGAGGCCTGACAGGATGAGCAGTGTTGACGACTTGGCCTCTGGTGTACTGAGAAGAGTACTGTTTGTTGTGGGGGACTGCAGCATATAAGATAAAAGCCCCCTTAAAAAAATCGGAGATATGATCATTGAGGATATCAGCTGCCCGCTGACAGCAGGTTGCAAGCACATCTTTGAATAAATAAGCAACTCTCACTCACACTCACTCACACACACACACACACACACGCACACATTCCTGCGGCTCTAGTGGAGACGGAGCGAGGCGAGAACCTGGCAGGGTGGAGTCCATCGGTTTACATTTTGATTTTGGCTTCCACAGTGAAAATCCATTGGTGCTAACGGTTTGGCTCTTGCCTGTCGTTCTGGTGTTTTTTAGGGTGTTGCCGTATCGCCATCAGAGATTGCTTTGGGATGTCAGTTTGTGCTTTGTTGATTTAGTGAAACCACAGGAGGTTTATCAGACAGCAAATCTCAACTCCACCCCTCCCCTGCTTAGTGTTAGAATCCTGGGAGTTATTTATAGGTTGTTTTTGTTATTAGGATTTTGAATGATTTTACACTTTAAACGGCCGTTTGTTCCTCTTTGCTCTGGACCCTGATACTGAAGAACCTTGATTCTGAAGACCCCAGATACTGGACCACATACTGTGCATGTCCTGGCCAGGGCCTCAGGAGGGGACCTGAAACTGGGGGGCACCAGCTCAAAGGAGTCTCTCCCTCACCAACCACCATCATGTCCACACACCCTCCATCACTCGCTACACCGCAGCTCTGGCTCTCCCAATATGACAAAAGTGTTCATACTCAAGCTCGACATTTCATTTGCGATCCTGGAAATTTGTCGTCAAACTTAATTTTTAAGCCAACGTCAAGAAGAAGCCTTGTGGACTTCTGGAGTCCGAAGCTCCAGAACCAGAGAAGTAGTGGAGGGTTTTCTTCAGACCGGATGGTTAAAGTTGGGTGCAACGTTTTTAGTGTCAATGTTCTCCATGTGAATCGTGTAGATCGGAGAAGTCTTAAGAGAACCTCCTTACCACCGACTGAGGTGTGCACCAACCTCATTGTGTTGTCCAATCAAAGCCGTGCTTTTACATTTCTGAGACATTACTTAAGGTCGCTTCAATGTCTTTAACACGCACTAAGTCAAATGTGAATGAACAGAGGATTTTGGTTGTCAAGGAGTTCCAAGGACCTCACAGGAAGCTGTGACCAGCTGTGTACCAAAAGCTGTTAAAAGCCACCGGTAGGGTCCCAGTGCTGGACAAAGAACACCAGTTTGGAGAGGAGGAGCTCTTACTGCAGAGGCCCTCTGCTCCCACTTCACCCAGAAATGTCCCTGTCAGAGGACGGAGGAGTTCCAGTCAGGTCGCTCAGGGTCCAGGTCTGCTGTGAAAGGGCTCCTCTGTGAGTCTGTGCTGTGTGTCAGCTGTACGCATGACTGAGACACCAGCAGGCTTTACAGGCCTGTTGCTGTTTTGTTTTACTGCTCTCAGGTTGGTAAAGTCAGTTTACTGCTGCTTGTAAAGTACAACGCTGCTTTAAACATGTTTATGTAGCTCAGCCACTGTCGCAGGTGTGTGGAGATGTTGTGTTCACATTAAAGGGCAGCCAGGTTTGTAAAGGAAGGTCACGTTAGACCGTGAAGTGAAAGTAAAAGGCTCTGAACAGGCCCGACCCCCCCCCCCCCCACACTTTGTGTGTTGACTCTTACTTCACATCCCCAACTGTCCACATGGAGATCTGGAGAAAACGCTTCGCTGTCTGACCTGTGTGTCTTTTGTCTGGAAACATCTCTGGCAGTCAGGTTTGTAGATCTCCATCGATTCTATCAGCTCAACAAAGAATACGTCGGTTTCAGTGCGTGTGCAGAGTCCGTGTGTGTGTCGTGCACATTTATGTCTGACTTTCAAAATACCAAGCAAACCTCTTCAGACCATGCGGCCACCTTGTTAAGGTCAGAGTATGTCGAGCTAACTGAGGTCAAAGTATGTCGAGCTAACTGAGGTCAAAGTATGTCGAGCTAACTGAGGTCAAAGTATGTCGAGCTAACTGAGGTCAAAGTATGTCGAGCTAACTGAGGTCAAAGTATGTCGAGCTAACTGAGGTCAAAGTATGTCGAGCTAACTGAGGTCAAAGTATGTCGAGCTAACTGAGGTCAAAGTATGTCGAGCTAACTGCGAGGTGGCCCTGATGACACGGGAAGTCAGGGTGGGTTTCGTACTTTTCTCTTTTTGTCTCCCGATACCCAAAAAGTCCAGTATTAGTGACCGAACCCAAAGAGCAAAATACGATGCGCTTAATGTTCTTGTGTGTATTGTCTCTACAGTTCACCGCTCATTTGGTAGAGTTTTCTACAGCTCGGCTGTTGGTGAAAAGTGCTCTTTCCTCATCTCTTTAATATCAGCTGTCTGGTGCTTGTTGTGTGTCTTTTGCATCTCTCATCTTTGCTCTTGCCTCCTGCAGCTGTACCTGTCCTCCTCTGAGAGAAGACCATGGAAGCACTTCACCGTGTCCCTGGAGGAGAGCGTGACCGTACGCTGGCACCTTCTAACAGTTGCACCTTTGTCTGTTTCAGACATACATATTCACCGACGGCGAGGACAAGGAGCTGCAGATGAGAACGGGTAAGAAGCTGGACGGTTGCTACAGGAAGTGACGGGGGAAATTCTATCATAAAAAAAAAATGTTACTGTGTGAATCGGCCGCTACAAGGCTGTATGCACATGGAGTTGAACTGTGCGGTCCTCTGTGGTCTCTCCACCAGGAGCGAACCTCATCAACACTAACTGCTCAGCAGCTCACACCCGCCAGGCTCTGTGCTGCAAGATGTCGGTGGAGTACGATAAATTCATCGAGTCTCAGAAGAAGTTAGTGAAAAGTGGAATACGTTTCACCCTTGGCATGACTATTCGGCTTGCCAAGGTGTTACCCTGATTTCTTGCAGCAAACTTTTCCTCCACGGGAAAAGTGTTCGCTCAAAGTAAGGTGCAATGCTGACTGTGTGTGTTGTGTTGTAGGTGGTTCTGCCATGTGGATGATGATAACTACGTCATCCTGCCCAGCCTACTGGGGCTGCTCTCCTCCTACCACCACAGCAAGGATGTCTACCTGGGCCGGCCCAGTCTGGATCATCCTATCGAGGCTGCAGAGAGGGTCAAGAGTGACGGATCGGTCAGTCAGTTTGCTTACAGAAAATTGTGAAGCAAAAAAGACTATTTCACTCCTAACATCTGGTCTCATTTCAGGTGTCTGTCAAGTTCTGGTTTGCCACAGGTGGAGCAGGTTTTTGTATCAGCAGAGGCCTGGCACTGAAAATGAGCCCATGGGCCAGGTAGGTCATGGACTCACCTGTCATACCACCTGAAGCCGGGGTACTCGCTCTGTACGTACAGCTAGAGCCACTCTGTCTTTAAGCTGTCAACGCATAGAAGAACAAAGTCACCAGATAAGTGTCTCCCGCTTTATGGTCTGTTTGACTCTAAATGAGCATCATTTACTAAGTGAACATCATGCTGTACTGAAGAAGACTTGAAACTAGAGATTGAGACATAAACTCATGTTTACAATGTTTACTGAGGGAATACATCAAGAGAGAAGTAGAGTCACTTATATAGACTTCTATACAACCAGAGGAGTCGCCCCTGGTGGTCGGCAGAGAGAATGCAGGGTTGAAGATGCTTAAGCGTTGGCTTCACGCTGCAGAACTGGAGGTCGCCACCTGGTTCCTTACCATCTATTCTTGAATGTTAAGACACTGTGGAATCTGCAGTGTAGATCGACACAGTGCTTTGAAATAATGAACAAAGAAAATGTTTACGAAATATCATTATTTCCCACTTGATTTGGAAGAAAGTGAGTTTAAAACTGACAGTATATCCTCCGTTTCAGTTTGGGGAATTTCATCAGCACGGCAGAGAAGATCCGACTACCGGACGACTGCACCATCGGTTACATCATCGAAGCGCTGCTGGAGGTGACCCTAACGCACACGCACCTCTTCCACTCTCACCTGGAGAACCTTCAGAAGCTGCCCACGGACACTGTGCTGGAGCAGGTGTGTGTGTGTCTCTGTGTGTGTGTGTGTGTGTGTGTGTGTGTGTGTGTTTGTGTCTGTGTCTGCCGTACACAATGTGTGTCTGTCTGACTGTCTGTCGTACACAGTGTGTCTGTCTGTCGTACACAGTGTGTCTGTCTGTCTGTCGTACACGGTGTGTAGACCTTGAGAAACGGGGGACAGTGAAATCTAGCATTTAGAGAACAGTCAGGCTGTAGAGCTCCAGGTTTCGGGCCCACCTCCTTCGTCGGGCCACTGGACGTGACGTCTGAACATCAACTGGATGCGCTAGCATGTGTTTATTATTTTGAATGAGGTACATGACCTCCACCAATAACAGACAATACGGTAGACAATACATGCGTACAGCATCAGCACAGATTGCCATTTGCCCTTTTAAAAGCAGCCCTTCTGATATGTAAACAAGGGTGTAATTTGACAAAATATATTCTGGTCTTGTTCCATTTATTGTACATGCTGGCTCACTGTGTCTGACACTAAATAGAATGGCAACTTTTATTTGTTTTATCTTTCACACCTGTGTTTACCCTGCAAGTACATGTAAAAAAAAGGCCTATTTTGTCACATAATGCAGCATAGATGTGATACAGTGTATTAAATATACGCTCAGTGGTATTTATTAACAATAAGCATGATAAAAACCATACAGTGCAATATCATTTAGCAGCATGTAAACATTATTTATTAATAAGGAAGCGCTCTACACATGATTTTTGCAATGAAAGCCACTGTAATGTTGGTCTGTCAACTTTTCCATTAAAATCTATAAATGTAATGAATGAATTTCTACTGCTGTGATCATGTGAAAAGTATAATTTGGGAATATTAAGTATGGTCATTGTTTGTGTTTCTCTGCACTGAGGTTGATTTCTGCCTGTTCTCTGTTGGCTTTGCAACAGGTGACTCTGAGCTTTGGAGGCTTTGAGAACAGAAGAAATGTGGTCAGCATTGTTGGAGGCTTTTCATTGGCTGACGACCCCACAAGGTAATGAATGAGCACTAGCCCTGATGGGAGTAATGTGGCTCTTCTGCTCCTTCTCACGCTGCACTGCACTCTGGGAAACACTTTGCTCTTGTGAGAGAAGTCATGATTCCTGATGCTCCTCCTTTCCTCTCCTGCAGGTTTAAGACGGTGCACTGCCTTCTCTACCCAGACACCGACTGGTGTCCAAAGCTTGAACACAGCCTGAACTGAAAGCCACGGTGTTTTTAACCTGCAGCCTGGATACCTGCTCATCGTTCAGACCACTGCTGGATCAAGCTACGTTTGGCTGGGAAAAATGCCACGTCACACACCTTATGCTTTATAAATGCAATCTAAATCCAAACAGCTGGAGCCAAAGAACGATTATTCCCTGCCTACTAGAGCATGGTGGTTGGTCAAGCCACCTGCTATTACTCCGAGGCAGGCCATTAGAGTTTAATAATTAGAGGGTTTCTCGTTTGTCTGCATTTTTTTGTGTTAATGATTCAACTGGGAGAACTTTCCACCCATCCAAGTTGACTGTGCGTGGGTTTACGCAGTGAGCTAAAAGGCTGGTGCGTGTCATCCAGACGCAGAGGAATGCGTCAGTACACAGTTCAAGTGCCACATTTCAATGTAGGAGCTTCTTCGCTTCCTACTTCCTGCCTTGGTCATGGGTTTAACAGAGGAACTGTTACCTTCTATGGCTTTGTGCAGCGTGGTTTGACCCCACTTATAGAGTAACAAAATAGGCCCGGTTACAGTATGTGAAGGACCCCTTCACAGTATTATTGCCGTGAGTCCCCTACTCTTGAACACTTTAACCTTTTCTTTTTGTTGGCATGTCACCCCAAAAGTCTATATGAAATACAGATCTTTTCCATAGTAAAAGAGATTATTGAGGTATTTTTTTATTTATTTTATTTTTTTGAAGACTCTGATTATGTATTGGGTTGATCAGAATTCTTTCGTCTCAAACATTGAGCGGACATTTTTATTTCTGACTGTTACGATGCCTTTTTGTATTCACAGAAACCTTCTCCTTGTATTATCCCATTTCTAACAGCCCCACATTTCTTTATGGTTTTGCACTACATGTCACTTCCTGTATGTTGCTGTAGTCGCATGTTACAGTGTTGGCGTGAATATGAGTGGATTGCATTCTGTATTCTGTCTTTGCATCGGTTGTAGTCTTCGCTCGCCACGTGCTTTTTAAGGGAGAGAAGATTTGGTTTGTTTGAGTTATTTCAGCCAAAGACACCTCAACCACGTTATGAAACTGTGTGTGGACTGTCGTGATCCCAGAGAGGGATGCCAATGATGAGTGATCGCTTACCTTTTGTTTAGTACGGCCATCAGGTGAAGCTTCCTGTTGACCGCAAGGACCATGATTCTTCAACATTTGTTTCTGGCAGCTGGTGTTAGCTAGCATAGCTGGCTTTAGCAAATGGCTACCGTTAGCAGCTAGGCACGGCCCTTTCCGGCCTCCTGCCAAAAGCCACTCCCCTGAAAATGATCATTATGAATAAATGACAAACATGGCTGTTAGCACTCACAGCTGTCAAGCTGCGTGCAGAGGACTCTGGAGACGAGCCATGACTATGCTGGTCTGCTGACCCTTTCAAATGATACGTGCTTGTGATGCAGTACAAAAGCACATTTTCTTAAATAACAATACTTCTGTTCTTTCTTGGCCGACTTGTACTGTACTCTGATAAGCTGGTTCTCCATCGACTGCGTTAACACCAGCCAGAGACTCATGTCCCACTGCAGGTCAGTGGGTCAGACCGAGTGTTTTTGTAAACCCTTTACCACGGATGTATTTTTGTGTTTTAATAACCATAAAACTTTTGGCATTGTCATGTATTTGTCTGTTTCTATTCTTAGACTTGTAGAGTATAAAAGAAGGGACGAGTTAATAATGATGTAAATGATGTGTCTGTGCTGAATCAGAACTGGGAGCTTATTTCCCCCTCTTCTCTACCTCCTGCCTCATGGTACATGCCTCATATGAATAAGTTCTGTCATATTCATGTAATGTGCCGTAACTCTGTTACATTGTTCATTCTGGCCACGACATCTTTGGGAGAGGGATCCTCCTCTGTTGCTCTCCTGAAGGTTGTTTCTTTTTTCCCAGTGAAAGGGTTTTCTCTCTTTACTTTGGACGGGGAGTTTTTCCTGATCCGACGTTTGGTCCCAGGACAAGAATGTCGTATGTGTACGGAGCACCAATAAGATAAAACAATTAACAATCAGATCAATAAGAGACAAAATCCTTATTATGAATACAAAATAGATAGATATATTATTGGATAAGAATTGATGCATTAATCACTGCTGGAGAAGGTGGAGCTCATTTTAATAATTGTATATAAAGCTGGGTAGTTTCAACTTCACATTAAATGTATTAGTTGGTTATATTTTGGATTCACAATCTCAATCGAGAGCTCAAACTCAACCTAATGTAGTTTATTAAAAAAAATGTAGAGTAGAGTAGAATATTAAAGAAGAAGAAAATGGGAAAGTAAACCACAAGTACCTGGCGATTGTACCTTAAGTAGTGCAGAACTTTGAGTAATGTAGCCTGCATTGATTTTACGTGTGTGTGTGTGTGTGTGTGTGTGTGTGTGTGTGTGTGTGTGTGTGTGTGTGTGTGTGTGTGTACGCGCGCGCGCGAGTGTAAACTTGTGTGTGCGCGCGTGCGTGTTTGTGTTCACGGCGATTGTGCAGGACTGAGTTGAAGACTCATCCGTTAACTTCAGCTCTAATCCCGCGGAGGGACACAGACACGCCGCTTCCTGCCGCCTTCACCGCGGACTCTCCGCTCCGTCCGCCGCTGTCAAGCGGATCCTCACAGTTTGTGCTGCCGCAAAACACCACGTGCGATCGGCTTGGACGCAGGGAATGCGTGGTGGATTTATGTGAAAGATCAGGAAGTTGCTGCTCGACCGTGTAGAAGAAGTGCGCTGTCCTGTCACGTGACTGGTCGCCTCTTGTCAGTGTGTTTGTAACTACGTCAGTCTGCAGCTGATCTCCGAGGACTTGGCCGATCATGGACGTCTCATTTGCGGGCAAACGAGCTCTGGTCACCGGAGCGGGAAAAGGTAAAAGCTCCATAAACATCAGCACTCTCACGAGACGTATTCTCAGTCTGCAGCGACACCAGCAGGCTGCTGGACGAACAAGATCCTCTGCAGCCCCGCAGGGGAGGGAGAGAGAGAGACACACGGACACACACACACGGACACACACACACGGACACACGGACACACACACACACACACACACACACACACACACACGGAGTTTAACTGCTCAAATATACTTTCTGTTCATTTTACCCACAACATCAGTGTGGTCCGTGGGCTAAAGTTGGCCCATCATAAAGTTTGATTTGGCCAATCAGATGTTTCTCGTGAGAAAAAAAACGCATTTGTCAAAATGCTCTATACGTAGGATCCTTAATTATTTTTCATAATCTGATCATGGCGGTTTGAGTTTGCTCTGGGTGAGACTTTGGCGAGAGTGAGGTTACTTAACTCAGGAGGGCCCTCATACTATTTTGCATTGAACAACACAACAGGTGTGTGTTTTTGGCCTGTGGCCCACCAGCAACTGTTTGCCCTCCAGGGGGAAGGTTTGGCCCCCTGCCGAGATGATTCCACAACTCTATTGACCCCGAAGAGACGTTCGTCCTGCCGTCAGACAGACAGACGAGGACATCCAAATCACATCGTGTTTCAGGCACAGATTGGTCTGAATAAGAAGCAGCGAAATGTTTGTATTAGTTTTTACAATTTCATGCAGAATGTATCATGACTTGCTCATGGTGAGTGTCACACACACCCTTATTCACCTTGTTATGAGTACACATTCAATAAATGCTTCATAACACACTATAATATAGTTGTGAGCAGAAGTGTTTATTAATGTAAGTGTTCAAACCTATAGCTCCTACAGAAGGAGTTATAGTTGTCGTCATGTCATGGGTGTCTACAGGTGTGTAAAGAGAAGGAATGACAACGTGAAACACTTGTAATGATTTCAAATATGTCTTCATAGATTTCTAATTGTGGACAATCGAAGCGTTGACCGTCCTTACATCGGTTTCAAACAACATTATAGTGAGTTATAAATTGTTTATTAAATGTTCACAACCTGCTGCTAAATGACTTGCAGGTGAACGTGACCATTCAAAAAATAATATTGATAAATGATGAAAACGAACGTGAAGGGAAAGTGTTGAAGTCTGTGATGCTTCTGCACGTCCCCTCAGAGAGTCTCGTCAGCTCCAACACAGAAAAGAACAAAGCGCTTTGTTCCCGGAGACGTGTGGAATGTGTGTCACAGCAGCAGCTCCCTCTGTAATAAGTCTTTGTGTTTATGGATGTTTTGTCTCTCAGGCATCGGCAGGGACACGGCTCTGGCTCTGGCACGCTGCGGGGCAAAGGTCACGGCGGTCACACGCACGCAGGCTGACCTCGACAGTCTGCTGCAGGAGGTACTGCTCTCACTTTGACTTGCATTTACATGTGATAGGGTAGGAGAGATTCCTGTGTTAAGACTTAAAACCTCCCCATCACCTAACAAATCAAGACAGGTTTACTTCTACAAAGTTGGCTTCTTTTCCTGAAGACTTTGGCTGACATGAGGTTCCATGTTGTTTAGTTTCTAGATTATTCATATAGCAATCTGCAGCATCAGAGATGTCAATGGGAGAGTCCCCAGTTAACACTTGGAGACTTTCATTGGAGTAACTTTGACATGAGATTAACGTGGCATCTTTTTTTGGCAATTTATAAAAAGTAAAAAACATTCAAACTAAAAAAATATGTAGTTGAAGGATTTCAATGACTGAGGGATTGCTCTCAACATGAAGACATGGGCCCAATCCCAATCTCCACCCTTACGGACTCACAGACTTTGAGGCGCGCTCATGTGAAGTCCTTGAGGGTTTAGTGGTGTCCCATTGTCACATGGTGGAGTGCCTGAGGGCTCTGTGGCGGACATTTTGAGCCCTTTATGAACCCTTTTCCTAAGTCAACATTAGATGCTGACTTTGCCTAAGGGAATTACCCATAATGCATTGCAACGTGAGGTTAAACACGCAGTTCCCAATGGAAGAATGGAGACGTAAAAAAAAAAAGGCAAACAAAGAGGCACGTGGGCATTTAGCCCGATAAAATACCTTTACAACATTATGGAACATAAAAACACATGAGTCCCTGAGGGTTCAGGGTTTAGGGTGGAGATTGGGATTGGGCCATGGAGTCGGCGGCTACAGGCTAACAGTGCTTCCCTTAGGGGGAACCTGGAGGATCGGTGTTGCGCTTCAGCGTGTTCGCAAGGGTCCCTGTGTGACGTAAATATCATCATCGGAGGGTGTTTGATCATCTTCGGTCCGCTTCCTGCCAATTCGTTAAGTCACGACACTACAAGTGATAGCATAGCGGTCTACTGCGCATGTGTGGAAGGCTTCCTCCAAGCAGACAGTGAAAACACTCTGCGACCATTTTGGGAGTAAAACCGAGGCTCAAGTCTCTAAGGTCACACTGGCGGTATGCAGACGTCCACACAGAGCCTACGTGTACACCCTCATATGACCTTTGCTCACTCAAGTTACGTAACAAACGTAGTTATGTTATGTAAGTAATATACTCATTTTATTCCAAATGACAACTTTTCCTTAACCTTATCAAGTCGGTCCGTTGTGTAAGTTAACCAGACATTGGAAGTTTATTTAAAAAAGAGACTGTTTGCGTGTAACAGATAGAAAATGACTGTGAAGCTCATGGCCACTGAGCAAACAGCCATATTTGTAGAGTTAGGAGCCAGAAAGTGGGGTCTTATATGTATAAGTCATCCGGATGTGTGTAGTATACAGCTTTGTGAGTCAGTATAGACAAAATAAATAAAATACACCAAGACATGTAGGGTTTAGTTTCTAAAAGGACATGATTCTGTTCTGTTCTTGTTGAATGGATGTTAGTCTCAAAACCTTTAATCGAATCATCAAGTTTTTCCTCCTCTTCTCCTTCATCTCCCTGCTTTATTATCTGCACCGACATGTCTGACATTGACTTCCTGTCACAGTGTGCGTCCATCGCCCCAGTGTGTGTAGACCTGGCAGACTGGGGGGCCACAGAAGCGGCTCTACAGGACGTTGGCCCCATCGATCTGCTGGTGAATAATGCTGCCTGCGCCAGTCTGCAGCCGTTTCTGGAGGTCACGCCCGACCAGTTTGACCAGTAAGACCAAATTCTGGATTCTTTGATGATGATTTTGAACTAGCAGCAGCAAATAAACATTTAATACTTTTTAATCATGTGACAACCTGTTATGTTCATGTTCTATGGTGTCTTTCATCTCCAGGTTATTCAATGTGAATGTGAAAGCGGTGTTGCATGTCTCCCAGGTATAAGAACGGCTTACATCCACATCACTGCACCTGTGTGTCCTACATTCTCGGCTTCAGTTTGTTTGTTGGTGTTTTTTTCTTTTTTTGTGAGTAAATGTTTTGCTGAGTTAAACATTAACGGTTAACTCAGGAACAATATGTTCAACAAGACTAAAAATACATCTCCTGCAATGGATGAGCTGTGTATCAGTGGTTTTATGACACCATTAGTTCATATTTAAATGTCTGTTTTGTCAAACTGCTCCTGTTGAATCAAATGGAGCTCTGTCTCTGTGGTCAGATCGTGGCCCGTGGGATGAAGGCCAGAGGGTCAGGAGGCTCCATCGTCAACGTGTCCAGCCAGGCCTCGCAGTGCGCCCTCAGAGACCACGCCGTCTACTGTGAGTAACACAGCATTCAACCTGGAGCCTTTCCTTGGAGAACATTATGTAAGCAGCCGATGGAGGGATTCGGTACATTTCAAGAGCTTTGGTCCATCCTATTCAAGTCAACATTGAAGGATGGTCAGAGCGCCAGCACTTTTTATGTGTGATGTTGCATTGTGACCGTTGTAGCTCCAACCTGCTGGCTCTCTGGGGTATTCATTCACCCCTTAGGCAGCCTGAGGGCCCCAGGTGTTGGGCCCCAACCTGGGCCCCAGGTGTTTAGGTGTCCAGGAAGGGCCCCAGGTGTTCAGGTGTCCAGGAAGGGCCCCAGGTATTTAGGTGTCCAGGCTGCAGCCTTGCTGAAGTGGTCTCTGTGTTCTTGTCCTGGTTCAGGTGCCACTAAAGGAGCCCTGGACATGCTGACTAAAGTGATGGCTCTGGAGCTGGGACCCCACCAGGTACACATTATAATAATATATAAACGCAGCATATTCTCTGCAACATGTCAGAGTACTGGTGGCATACTTCTGGGTCTGTGCTTACTGGTTTCAAGGCGGTCTCCAGAGTTCAGTTGAAAAGATGAGTTAAGTTAATTGGAGAAGTAAAAGGTGGAGTTAGAATATCCTGAGGCAGCCTGGTGCCTTTCTTCTCCTGCCAATCGGGATGTGACCACGCCCTTTTATCAGGCTTAAGAGAGGAGAACAGCAGTCCCAGGTAAGTCTGGTCCTTCCTCGTAATGCAGACCACAGGGTTTATGTGGTCAAGGAAAACCTGGAAAAGTCCTTGAAAAAAATAAAATCCCATATGTTTTGGAAAAGTCATGAACATTTGTTGTCGGCTGAACACATTTCAGAAACTCTGGTCCTCAGGGTCTGAATATTAAATATCAGCTTTCAACTGTGTCACCTGCCTCAGGGCTGACCTGAGTGCTATTCATGTTACAGTTTGTGCTGATTAACGTAACATAGACATAAACATAATGCCTGCAGGCCTTATTTATTAACTTGTGTATTGTTTATTACGGGGGGTAGCATTGTGTTTTCAACAGCAAAACCATTTAGCATAATTTCAAAATTGTCACAAGTAGCCACAGTGACCAGAGACAAAATGTCTCTTTTATAATAACAGAACAGTGAAATGTTATTTAGAACAGAATATTCAATCACAATGAAATCCTTATATCTGGTCTCTGCCGTTAAATTATGTGACTTTAATGTTGTTATTATTGACGAGTTTGACAGATTATCCCTCACGTCCTACTGTCAGGATGTAGTGAGAGTATGAGCCAACATAACAAAGTCTTTTAGTGTTTTATCAAAGTCTCCTACTAGCTTGAGCTGAAGTAGCAGTGTTGTTCCCATCAGATCTGCGTGAACAGTGTGAACCCCACAGTGGTGATGACTGACATGGGTCGTCTGGGCTGGAGCGACCCTGAAAAAGCCAAGACCGTGCTGTCCCGCATCCCTCTGGGCCGCTTCGCAGGTCAGACCCCGGCTGTGTGTCCGACCACACGGCGGACACACAGCCTCTTTTTATTCTCCCAGTCACTTTTTAACGATGCGTATCCCCATCCATTATTTATTATCTACCGAAGCCCATCCCAGCATGCATTGAGAAGTGAAAGGGAGGGGTGCACAGTCGTGATCGGGGGAGGGAGGCGCAGTATCAAAGCCCCCGTTGTGTGTCCATAACGCCGTTATGGACACACAACATGCTCCACATGCCTGGGCTTCACTTTTGTGACATCGTCTACCCTCAGATACAGTCGATGGTTTCAGGCATAACAACTTACCCCCCCCCCCTCCCCCCCCCCCTCCCTTGAATCTTGAACTGCCCTCTTTAAGTTGAGCCTCTCCTCTTCTTTACAAAGATACAAAGACACATGGTGGGGGCTCCCACTGCTCAGCCTCCTGGAGGGTTCGTACCAGGGGGCTTAAAAGGAGGCTGACGTTGATTCACATTCAGGAATGTGGACTCAGGAATGTGGGTTCCCCGCCATTGTGTGTTTGTGGACTTGGATGGGGTTTTAAATGCACACAATTGTGCAGCGCAAACACTTCACCAGTGTGTTGACCCGCGTGCTAACCGAGCTCCCCGTGTGTCCGTGTGCAGAGGTGGAGGACGTGGTGAACGCCATCTTATTCCTGCTGAGCGACCAGAGCAACATGATCAATGGAGTCACCCTGCCGGTGGACGGAGGCTTCCTGGCCTGCTGAGCAGACACACACACACACACACACACACACACACACACACACACACACACACACACTGCATTATACAGAATCACTTATTAAACTTGCCCACTTATTCTCTCACTTGTCTGTTATTTGTTCGTATGTGGCTGAGGTCTTATTATAAGTCTGTGTAATAATGATGTCAGGGTTTATTATTTATTTATAATATGTAATTTACATTACATTACAATCATAATGGCCGAGGCATCAGCAGCTTTCTGTATCATTAAAAATGTGGTGTTGCACTGTTATAAAGCAGAACACAACAGGACAACACTCTAAAGATGGTACCAATTCTAAGTTATTTTTTCAACCTTACTTCGCTCCAATAATTTAGTTTTGTAAAATACCGTGTTATTTATTTTTCAGGGTAAATGAGCCGATATGTCGGGAACCCGTGAGAATTTGATGGCCCTTCGTTATCTGCACATCTTATCCTAAGGGGCAGATCTCAGCTGACCGTTATAAAAATGTGAATAATATATTTTAAGATGTATTTAAAAAGTAGCTTCAATCCAAAATACATTAAAGAGTTAAAGAGTTAAACTTAGTTAAAGATGTGAATATTCAGCCGCTAAAAATACTTTCTGGATAAATCAATTAAATTCAAGAACTTGATATTGTGAAGCCACCAGTCTTCAAATAGCTGATTTTATTTCAGGAACAGTCACATAAGCAAAAGAAAAGTATCAAATCCTCATTAGACAAGATGAAAGCAGAGAATGTTTTTATTTTTTAAAGGAGTGAAAATAGTTATCAGTTCTTTTCCCGACTTACCGATTGTTTGACTGTGTGTGTGTGTGTGTGTGTGTGTGTGTGTGTGTGTGTGTGTGTGTGTGTGTGTGTGTGTGTGTGTGTGTGTGTGTGTGTGTGTGTGTGTACACATACACTTTCCTCTTTGACAGAGCTTTTAGTTGGGGCTGGCTCAGGTTTCTGCTCCAGCACCTCAATATGCTGCTATAGGTCTAGACTGCTGGGGGGCATATAAGAATACACTGCACTCCTCTATCTCCTCTTCTCTTTTCTCTCTTCTTTCTCTCCTTCCAGATAAATGATTGTATCTTCAATGCACATAAATAACTCTCCTTCTTTCCTGGAGCCTCTGTGCTCCTCACGTCACGTTTCGATGGATCGTAGCGGTCTGGAGCTGGACCTGTCCCCTGCCATGGATCATCGTCGTGTTTGGATGTGTACAGATCGTAAAGGCCGCCGAGGCAAATATTGTATTTGTGATTTTGGGGTATTTAAAATAACCTGAATTGAATCAAATCTGCACACACTCTCCCACCCCAGAACAACAGGTGGCAGTAGGTTGGTTGCGATCCATTGTTTAAGAAAAGAAGCAGACTTTCTCCGTGGACGCTGTGTATGAAGCTGCTGTCCTCTCAGCCCTGCATCTCACCCTGCTGGGCCACATGCAATGGCAAGCAGGTCTGCGCTGGTTTTCTGATATATTAATGCCTTAAATTTCACATTTTAACCTTTTTAAGCAATACTATCATTACCTGAAGCACTGCTAAATTAGACAAATGTTGCTTTAGTGAAAACCAGTGGTGGAATGTAACAAAGTATTTTTACTTTGTTACTGTACTTAAGTACATTGTTACGTATCTGTACTTTACTTAAGTAAAAATAATAGTGCATACTTTTACTCTGTTACATTTTGCAGCTGTTACCTATACTTTCACTCCACTACATTTCTACAATGTGTTGTTATTCGTTACATTTTATGAACACAGTTATGCCAAACTGTTGCATGTTCCACGTTTCCATTTTTTACACTTTTATAATTAAATTAAATATTTAAAGATATAAAATGTCTTCACAGGTTTCGCTTAATGGTATTAACTTTGCAGATAATCCCTGGTAGATAACTTGTCATCCACAGAATTGTAACATAGTGTGAAAAGTATTACAGAGGGTCAGCACAACAAGTACACCAACCTTTCTAATAAACAAATGTTGTTGCTTATAAATATTACTCGTCGTGACTTCTGTAGAGGCATAAGCATTACCAGTAGCTATATCTGCTTTCTCTATCAAAATGATACAGCCCTCAACATTGAGATACAACCCATTGCGCGAGTACTTTTAGTACTTAAAGTAAATTTAAAAGTACTTTGAGTACTTTTTACTTAAGTATGATTGTTGATGTAGTACTTTTACTTGTATTTTCCCGGGTACTTGTACTTGTAGTTAAGTACTAAACTTCAGTACTTCCTCCACCACTGGTGAAAACAGACTTTGTGCCCATGGAGCTTTTTTTCCTGCGCCCAGCGTCTTGTTCTGCCGTTGTTTCTAAAGCTCTGCACGCAGCGCCTCAGGACACTTGTTTGATCATATTTAGCAGATTAATTGTTGGCGTTCACTTTTTCTTTTTTCATTCATTGTCTTATGTTATCATGTATCATAAGAAAGAAACAATCAACAAATCATGACAGAACGCTAAGTGCCTTACATATACATTTGTATTTAGTATACAAAAAATTGAAATATTTCACCACACAGACATGTGAAGTAATAAAAAATAAGACAAACAGTTGGAACAAGTATACAAGTCATCTTACATTACATACGTACATGGCCAATGCATTTCATTATACAACCTCTCTTAAGAATTACAGTGGGTCAAATAACCAGAGAACTTCCATGCAATAGTAGATTAGAGTGTCTCGCTGCGTTTTTTTCTCCTCTACAGTTCAACACCCCACGAGGCGGGACCACACGACATGATTCAACCACAGTTTGCTATGCCAACCAAAGACAGCGTGACGGAGTGGACCGCAGTGCTGCGTCTCGCCACAAGAGGGAGACAGACACACTGCCGGCCTGTGACCACAGAAATGCATTTCATAAAGGCGCAACCCGCGCAGCTTGCCGCAACGACAAACTGCACAAAGATCGGCCCCTTTAATATTGTACACTGTTAGCAACACTTCTAACTTCAACACAAGCGACTATAATCCCTTTAGTTTGAATTGTTTTAGTTTTAAGAGCTAAATATTCAGGTACATGTAGATATTCATAACGCATTCCTTTTCTAAGGATTATTCTGTACATCACTAGATGTCATTAATATCCTTTTTTTTCTTCTTTCATTATGTCCACAGATTGTTGAAAAGTCTTGTGTATTACTACAATACAATATGAAATAGTACCAAAAAACTGGACACTAAAAAACTTGGCTCAAAACAATACTGTCTTTTATGCACTGCCCCCAACCCGTGAAACAAAGATGTCTCACTGATACGACACATGCTCTCGCTCTCGCACACGCACACACACGCACACACACACACACACACACACACACACACACACACACACACAGGAACAGAGACAAGATCAAAAATAATGGGATAAATTAAGACAGAATATTTTAAGACCCATGCAAGCTCCTCCAGCCCCAGAGGCAGAACTCAGGCAGCAAGGGTGTACAGCCCCCATGTTTGGCATGCTTGTCTGTCACGTGTTCACAGTTAGATGAAGTTACCCAAAGACACTGGACTAAGATCAGATGTTTGTCTACAGTAAGAACACCACCGTGGTCATTCTGTCCACCGTAAAAAGAGCGCACAGATCGGGTGAGACAGCAAAATGTTGCTTTTTTCTTTTGACAAGATCATCCTAACTCAAGGGTTCACTCTGGAGCTTTTTTATTTTTATTTTTTTGCCCCCCCCCCTCCTCGATGTCATGGTCGGTTCTCTTTCCTACAGTCCTTTCAAAAAGGGAACACGCTCCTAGTACTGTCCATCATTCCCATCAGTAGCAGTTCCTCTGCGCTCGTTTCACATAAGTGCTGAGATTTTGGAGAACTTTGGTATTTTTCCCACTGGACCCTATTCTCTCATGTATATTTGTAAATATTGAACATCATTTGCTCCAGTATTGAGGAAGAACGCTGCAGGTGGAATGTAATTGCTTGATCGACTCCTCACCGTGAACGAACATCCAGTCAAAGTGCTTGTTGTTTTCCTCCCAACGGGCTCAGAGAGTCTGACGACACAATGGAAGGAACCCCGCGGAGCAACAGAACCTTCTTCTTTTCCTTTCCCTTCCTCACCGAGCCTTGCTCACGTCAGGTCTGAGTACCGTCTGTGCACTCTGGCTCAAATAAATGCCATCAAGCGCAAAGACCTCGTCCACATCCTCTAAGTATTCAGCTGTGACCTTTACAGTCTTTCACCGAGCTACGCTTTCTTAGTAAACTCTTCCCAGGACACACCTCTCTTCAACCCTCACCGTCTCCAGGCAACAAGCCACCTCCGCATTTTTAACATTTTCTCCTTACATCACAAATCATATCTCAGACAGAAATAAATTGCTCATAGATAGTTTTCCAGAACGGGACTGCTCCTCTCTTCCCTCCCTATAATGTTCTTTAAATGATGCTGGAAAGACCCTTCTGAAAACAATCTGAGCCAAAAGAGACACGGATGACTTTTAGTGGCCGTGTATTGATGGTGAGAAGTCGCCCTCGCAGCTCGGTGGCTGAACTGTTGTCCTCATTAGTCACTTATACACGAGAACATTGTAAATTAGGGGCCAGGATGAAAAATCCAAAAGTTCCCCTTTTAACCAGATGCAGCCTCGGGGCCCTCGGGGGCTCTGGAAAGAGAACGAATCAGAATAAATGGCTGCTGCAGTTGCATTAAAGCGCTTTCTTGTGTTTATTGACTCATCAGGTTCCTGAAATCTCAGCATTTATGTTGTGACTGGTGGGAATAAAACCAGAACTACAAAAAATAGGTTAAAAAAAATATCTGCATTTCCCTTTGACTTATACCTCTCTCTTTAACTTATCCCTCTCTCTTTAACTTATGCCTCTCTTCTTGTGACCCTCCGCCCCCATTACTTAACATTTAAGACATCATACTCTCGTCGTGAAGTTTAGTGAACGCAGGCAGTAGTATACTTCTTTCACTGTTGGTAGAAACAGATGGGTGTGTGCATGCCAGCAGTACGCAACACATGCTGATCTTAGATCAGGAGCTGAGGGTAACTTCAGACCTGAAGGCGTATTCATAGTTCCCTTTCCATCTCGTCAACAGTGCATTAATTCAAGCAAGCATGGCTGAAAAAGAAGAGATGTCGCAGAATGCAGTAAATAGAGACCTTTGTCAGCCCTCATGGCAACTTGAAGTGGTTCTATGAGTACAAAGTAGGTGGACAGTCAATGTCTTTCACAGAGAAACTATGAGCCTATTCAGTTATGGTAAAAAAATTGGATTAAGTATACCAATGTCGCTTTGAAAAAACATCAATATAAAGAAAGCAATCTCAGCAGTGCACACTCACTCTCGCTAGTTTTCTCTCTCATCCTCTCAGAGAAGTAGTGGTTGTTGTACATGGTGATGTAGTGTAGTGTTGGGGGGCGGCGCTTCCTCCTCAGAACATGGTGCACCTCTTCCCCCTCTTCTTCACAGGCGGAGGGCAGAGCACGGCTCGGATGGCCTCGTCGAATACCGTCTTCAGGCCTCGCTGGGTCAGCGCGGAGCACTCCAGGTACTTCACGGCCCCTAAGGGAAGGAAGAGGGCATGATGGGAAAAGACTAGGGCGTCAGTATGAGTCGAAGTGTGTGTTGGATCCTGAAACAGCGTCTGAAACCTCCGACCCCTAAACCTTTCCAACATAGAAATTGGTAAAGTGATGACCAACAGCAATTTCACGGAGCGATAAGGCCCGATGTGCAGAGGATGCTGAATGTGCTCAGGAAGAGACGGATGCCTTCATAGGACCTACATAAGTAAACGAGACTATCAGAGAGAAGACCATTTCTATTTAGATATGCTTAATGCTCGTCATCATCGGTCAGATTCTGGTGAAATTCGACGACATCATGCAGGTTCACCAGAAGCTCAGACTCCAGCTGCTCCTGGTGAAAAGTGAAACCTGCATTCTCTCATGGCCTGCAGGAGGCAACTCCTCCGGTTGTATAGAAGTCTGGTTGTATACAAGTCTATGAGAAGGTGACTCTCCTTCTTTCTTGATTCATTACTATAGTAAACATTGTAACATGAGTTTATGGTGTCAATCTCTACTGATTGAATAAACAATGGTTATTTAGTAAATGACGGTTCCAGGACAGAGGCTAGCTGTTTACCCCTGGTTGTAGTCCTTATGCTAAGCTAGGCTGACCCTGTTCCGTCTCCGGGACTTCATTTTGGAAACCTATTTCTTTGGGTCTTTGATTAGGTTGCTTTTCAGTTCATCCTTTATAGCTAAATAACAAGTGAAACGGCACTGATGTTTAAAATGCAGCACACTTACTGTGCGATAACTTTACCACTGTGTGGTTGTCTATTTGCTGTAAAAACAAAAAAAGTAGCTAATGACTGACTAGTCCTTAAAACTCGCATCTGGCCGTGCCCGCAGCACACGCAGCCTCACCAATCTCTCTCGCCATGGCCAGGCCCTGCGGGTAGGTGATGGGGGAAAGCTTCTTGTCGCGCAGCCTCTCAATAGTGTCCTTGTCATCTCGCAGATCCAGCTTGGTGCCCACGAGGATGATGGGCGTGTTGGGGCAGTGGTGTCTCACCTCAGGGTACCACTGGGGCACCGCACGCAAAAACACACGTGCACATTTGTATATACAAAGGACAAAGTGAGTAAGAGAGAAAAAAGACAACAGTTAGCAGACAGAAGCAGAGCAGCGAGCGCCTTTTCCACTGCGACATTGAAAACACCGACAGAGTTGTGGAGCTCGGAGCAGTTTTTATTTATTTTTCTATTAATAGATCTGAATGGAAGCATAGTTGTATGAACACAAAACGTGGTCAGGCAAGGCAGCTCCCAATCACATCCCGTGGTGAGAGAATCTACAAAGGGAGGTTGGGCCTTTAGGGATAGTGTGGTTTGATATGAGAGCGTCCCATGATGCTCAGCAGACCAAACCACGGCCGGCCGTCACGCTCCCTCTGCAGAGTAGTTGGACTCCTTCAGGCCTGGCCTTACAACAGGTCTCTGTACTACGCCCCCTGGAGGGTAGTAGGGGTCAGGTCCAGACCGTTCTAAGCCGAGATCTGAAGGAGCCGCGCAGCAGTGATAAGCCAGGTGGAGCCAGAGATGTGCCTCCTTGTGGTCAGACTCGGCACGGGGAGGGGCAGGGTGGGGGGTCAGCGTACTGACCTTGGCTCGGACGTTCTCAAAGGAGGCCGGACTGACCAGGGAGAAGCATATCAAGAACACATCCTGGAGAGAACCAGAGAGACGGCTACTTGATTAGGAGATCTGTGCGTGTGCGTGTGTGTGTGTGTGTCTCTCAAATAGTCATCTGATCTTAATACCAGTAATCTTCATGTCATAATGAGCACTTTTATTGCTGTTAATTACATGGAAGGTTATTCGGAATCATATTTTGTATAACATCACTTTATTTTGTTGCATCACACAAACTCTAAGTACAACTTTGTTTCATTTCAATACAAGGAAGAATATTTGAGCTTCAGATTAAGTAGTATTCATGTCATTTATAATATATCTGAGTATGCAACCTGACCGGTCTTATTTGGTGTGACAGTAGAGGAATACTCTTTGGTAATTTTAGATATGTTGTGCATAGATAAACTACATGATTCCAAGTTCCTTTAACTATGCATTGTTTGAATTGGGGTGACTGTCAACGTGAATAATATAACTGTGTGTGTGTGTGCTGGGAGGAAGAGGTTTGGATACCGTCTGAGGGTAGGACAATGGTCTGAGCCTATCGTAGTCCTCCTGTCCTGCTGTATCCCAAAGGCCCAGATTCACTGGTTTCCCATCCACCATCACATTGGCGGAGTAGTTGTCAAAGCTGCAGGAAGTCAGATACTACACTTAGTGAAATGCAAGCGAGAGAGAGAACCAGAACATCTGGGTTCTGTTCCAATAGCTCCTTGTGTGATCCAATGTGACCTGTGTAATGAACTTTGGTTGTGTAGTAAAGTGTCATGGCATTCTCATATTCAGGTCACTGATGACAACGAGAGCCATTTGTGTGATAACTTAGCAGAAGACTGGAAGATAGCCCACTGTGCTTTTCTGGAAATAGCTAGTAAGTCAATATTGAGCCAAAACATGTTGTTTTTTTGCTATAAAAGAATCTTCGTCATATCTTTCTGGGTGTTAATACACCCAGAAAGATATAATTGATGGCTGCCATAGTACAAACACCATGGAAAAATCTCTCACTCACGGATGACCCGTTCATATTGTCTCGCAGTCTGTATCGTCATAGCACGCCATCCTAAATGATGTAACGTCGAGGTGGGAAGAAATATCAATACACGCGAGCATATTTTGCGATACTGTATTGATTCCCAAAAACACTGTATTGACTTTACAGTTTACATGAAAACATTGGTGCATGATGTTGGATATTGACAGCTTTCCTGAAGATAGTTTATTTGTTGTTTTTTAAATCGACATCTATGGAACGCTAACCCCTGCATCACGACATGCGTATCGTATCTCTGAGCTCTTGCAAACACGACGGCATGAAGCCGCGCCTCAGATCAAGAGAACGCAGCGCGCGGTTTACTCACACCGTGGGGATGTATTCACCAGGGAAGGCATTGGTGGTGTAGCTAATCAGCAGACAGGTCTTACCCACCGCCCTGAGGAAAGAGGAGGGACAACAGAGGACACATGAGTGCAAAAAACAGTGGGAGGACAGTTCCACACATTCTGTGAGGACTTGGAGTATGCATGACTATGTGTGTGCGAAAGAGTCAGAGCAGGCTGCTCCTCCACTCTGTTACTGTGCCACATACACACTGGCCTACATTCATGTCGCCTGAGGGACACAGTAGCCCCCTATAATAACACCCCCCCACACACACACACACGCACACACTCCCTCCCTCACATGCACGCCCTTCCTCTCCTTCTCATGAACGGTACACATAACGTTCCCTGTACTGTACTGAACACAAGGCGCAGGGTGCCACACCGATCAGCCGGTGGCATGAAATGGGTATCAGCCGTGTGCTCATGCACGAGGTAATTAAGGTTTTTGTCTCTGCAGACAAAGCAAATGGTGGTGACACACAAGTGCCAATATGTGTGGAGGTGCCACAAGACTGATTTGAGGTCAGTACGTTTCTCTGGTTTGGGATGGAGAGAGTCGGGAGAAGTGCAAGGCGTGGTGTTCCACTTTCAGAGAGTTGAGAACGCCGCTGCAGCAGAGACCGAGATATCTCGACCTTCAGTCCTAATGATGGGTTAAGCTCCAAAAACACCAACTCCTACACTTCCCACAATGCAACTCTGCGTCAGGATTTGGATCATTGCAGAAAATAGGCGCTGTTGGTGATACTTGCCCGCTTCGTTTGCCAATCTCATGTTCTGCTGTAAGGACTCGATCTCAGCCTCCTCCTGAATACCAACCAAGAAACACTGTTTGAGTCCGATAACGTAACGATGCTGTAAATGTATGCCGTGGCCGTCAGTTTGGATTATTTCAGCGTTAGATTATAGATTAAAAATATTATCTCTTGTCCATCCGTTTCCCACAGGGCTTGGTTGTACTGACTACAATTCCCTTGAACCTCGCTTGCGGTTGCTATGGAGAATGCACAAATCAAAGCCGTAAGACAATTTGGGAACAAAACACTTCCTCCATTAGAATCAGACTACATCCATAAGTGAATTCTCTGAAAAACATAGTCTGCCTGTCATTGGCAGGGAACTATAGATACACGTTAGGCTCTTTGATAGAACGTTTCTTAGTGAAAAGCATCGTGGAAGTCGTGGTTACTTCTCCGCTTTTATTTTTATATCCACATGCTTGTATCTTTGACTGGCTTTCATCAAAGAACCAACTATTTTCCAACACACTTGTTTATCTTTTGTGTTGATGAATCAATGTCCATCTAGGACTTTCTGTGTGTTGAAGTCGATGCGGTAGTGCATTAAAGCTGCATTCTCTCTGCTGACCACCAGGTGGCGGCTACTCTGGTTGTATAGAAGTCTATATAAATGACTCTACTTCTCTCTTGATGTATTCCCTCAGTAAACATTGTAAACATGAGTTTATGTCTCAATCTCTAGTTTCAAGTATTCTTCAATACAGCATGATCTTCATTTAGTACATTATGGTCCATTTAGAGTTAAATAGACCATAAAGAAGGGGTGCTTTAGGGCGGGCCACATGTTTTCGTCCTTAACCCTTTCAGTGTTTTTTGTTCATGAAAGTTAATTTTAACATTGTGAATGCCTAACAATGTCGTATTTAGCGTTCGGTTGTACTTGGCTCCATCCTTCGTTTCACTTCAAAACAAGATGGCGACGGACCGAATACCAAGGGTCCACAAACCTATGGGTGACACCATCCCCTCCCTAGTCTCTGTACTGTGCACAGAGCTTTTTAACAGCAGTCACTTTGACTTGTCATGGGAGGAAAAAACACAGGTGCTACCAATAACATTCGATAGCTTATTAAACTATGACAGTGAGCCAGCAGGAGAAACAGCAGTAGCTTTCAACTGAAGTAGGTAAAGGGAATTCAGCCATCTTTCATTTTATTACCTCCACATGGGCTTTTCCTACAAATGCAGTCTGTTAAAAAAAGAAGCCTATATTGACCATTTGGGGCTAATCAAAATAAACTGCATCAGTCTAGTGGTCAAATTTGCACCATGTACGTACCTCTGAACACACCTTCACCAAACACAGAGCTGCAAGCTCCACACACACATATAAAAAGTGATGACAAAAACACACATTTGTAAAAACACCTTTAGACCACGCCCCCTGGTTAACACCCATTTTTCTACTAGTTTATAATGCAGGCTTTTTTGCTATAAATTCTTGGTTTCCAAGTCCAAATTGATGACCATTGATCATCAGGGTTGTTTTTCAAGGCACCAAAGTGGTACTCCCCGAGGATGGGTGAACTGAGCTTAAATGGGGGAGACCCTGCTTTAAAAGATTTGTGACGTCTTCGAATTACAACAACAACCTCTTTCTGCACAGATCATCTGTGACTACCGTCAAAACCACAAGTCTGAGAAAAGTCACAATCCTGAAAACCGCAGCAGCCGAAACACGTAATTCAAAGTCAATATATTTTAGTGACAGCATTTTAACTTTAAGCATTAAAACATATATGGGGCCTATTCTTCATTTGTCCCAAAAAAAATATGACATAAATGACACATTTTTCCCCGGCCTAATGTCTCCCCGGTAATTGTATGACGGTTTGAAAGGAGAAATGGAAAAAAAGCTCGCTACAAGCGTCGGTCCACGTGAAGCCAATGTGATCTGGGTGCAGTAAGAAAGGCACGCTGTGTGCAGAATAAAAGCGTCGGGGCCTGTTTGCCACTGACAGGGCCACAAATTCCTTAGCGTGCATCAGCACTTCAGTCTGCCTCCAGTGGCCTACGAGGCGTGTAGGTGCTCCCGCATCCGCTCCCCGCGCCACAATGGACCGGAGGCCAAGATGGGAGCCCAGCGAATGCACTCACGGAGCAAATATAACTGCGGGTCTTTGTGGAGCCGACCACAGAAGACCGGGGCGACCGACGGATCGCTGAGCCACAGCCCCTTTTACCTCAATATCATCCTCCCATCACCATCCATCCGTGGACGCGTCGCCGAATTGCACACGAGAAAATGTTACGGGCGGCGTGTTCGTGTAAGCGTTCACTTACCCGTCGCCCACCACCACACATTTAATAGCCTGCATTTTGACGAGAGCTGGAGGCTTTCAGGGAGCCGGCGTTGGTGCTTAATAGATCCGGCAGTCTGCACTGAGGTCTCGGATGAGAGCAGCGGGCCAGTCCGCTCGGCGATGGAGCCGCAGTGAAAGAGGTCGATGACGAGCAGTTCCGAGCAACTCCGGAAAGCACCGAGTGCCTTTAAAGGGACAGAGCACGTAATGGCGGAATCCTAGCAGAAGAGAAGATTCACGTTTTCTACTTCCTTCTCCGCCGAAACTCTCTAGCTGAGCACACTACTACTAACCTACACTACTACTACTACTACTACTACGACTAGCCTACAATACTACTAATACTAGTCTACAATACTACTACGACTAGCCTACAATACTACGACGACCAGTCTACAATACTTCTCAGTCTACTACTAGCTAACGTGACGTTACTCCTACCACCACCCCCGCTACTAACGCTACAAGCGTACAATACTACTACTATTAGCCTACAATACTACTAAGATTAGCCTACAATACTACTACCACTAGACTATAATACTAGTACGACTAGCCTACAATAGCACTAGGTATGACTGAAGTGACGTTACTACTGCTACCACCACCACTGCTGCTGCTGCTAACGCCACACATTGAACAGGTCTTTGCACTGAATGGCTGATGGATATAATATGATACAGGTTATGCTCATGATAATGATTATAATACATAAATTCAATACCTAAACGATGTTATGGATCACAAATATGTGCCTAAATACGTATTAGTAGGTCGGAATTATGACTTTTGGAAACAAAACTGACTCAAGATGTTTATACCATTGTATATAATCCAGTGCAATTGTTTACATCTAGAACAGGTGTGATCTTTGCAGTCAGTAATTAGAAACCTACTTACAGGTAACATTCTAATGACCTCATGGAAGTCAGGTAAACTGCATGTGGCTGATCACCGATGGTCTTAATTAAGACAGGTGCACTACCAGACCAATACTGTCAGACCGATGGTGAGGTTTCCTCCACAGTGACGTCCAAAGGCTTCACATGTATGGAAACCATAAGGCTCTTTGGCTGTAATTTCAAGAGCCAGTGTCCTCACACATCCCCACCCCACCAGCACACTGAATACTGTCATTGTATCTGTTAAATAGAATAACAGACTAATCCAAATCTGTCAAATCATGCACACAAGAAAAATCCCAATATTTATTTAAGAAATTAGCACATTTGACTGATATATTAAAAAGAAAACACATGTAATTAAAGCAAAATGTTAAAAACACCTGAATATATAAAACACAAATATCCATCAGATACCTGAAACAATATCAAGATATAAAACAGCAAATTGCATTGTAAAAGTCTGCGTCCAGAGTTTAAGTTGGACTTTCTTCATAAAATGATTCATAAAAACAGAAGACAACATTTTGTGAATCAGCCAGCAGAAATAGATAGCGTTCATTTTAAGCACAGTGCATCTTAGTTAATGTGAGCTAAAGACACAAGAGAGGGAAGCCTTTAGCAATGCCAATGTACAGAGCTGTGGCCGAGGCACATGCAATGTCCTTTCAACAGCCGTTTATCTCCTATCAAAGAACTTGCACTTGTAGACATTGTGAGCATGGTAGAGCTTTTTTAACCTCTTTTATTCTTCTTGTTGTTTAAAGTACTGTGATGCACCATCATTTAAGAGATGAGGATCTTGAACGAATACAGGGTTCAGACCATCATTTTATTACGTTAATTAAAAATTGTTGTGTGACCAATAGAAGAGATACAGAAAATTTTTTTTTTATATAATCTCATCCATGAGGCAAACATTTTGTTAAAAAACAAACCAGCAAAAAAAGGCTAAAGAGAGAAAATAAACAAAAAAGGTCTACTGGACTGGGAGCAGCCTCGAGAGGCTGAAGTGTTCATTAGTCCACTGGTAGGCGGGTGAAAAATGTACATAGAGGTCTGTCCCAGCAAGAGCATTAACGTGCAAAATGTATCTGGTGATCTAAAAAAGCATCAAAGTAATCTCTCAGGTAATATTTATCCTCTAAATGGCTTTTTTAACCCGTGATTTTGTGATTTGATCTGCACATTAAGTTTGGTATCTTTCCTCACACACATGACTTTATTATTTTACTTGTATTCTTCAGGCGGTCCTGAGCAAGTGAGGGAAGCTGCAGCTGTTATTTCTTGGGGCTGCTGTAGTGTCCCAGAGGTGAGCCCTGCACGTAGGTGAGGATGGCGCTCTGCAGGTAGCTAGCTCGCTGGGCTTCGTCCTCCCTCATCCTCTGGATCTCCGTCTCTTTTAGCCGCAGCTTCTCCAGCATGGATGACATCTCGCTTTCTTTGTCGAGCAGTGCCTCTCTGTGGTTACTGCTGAGCGCTGCAGAAGAGCGGGCCATAGAGGCAGAACGGTACGTAAGACAGGACCACAGAAAGTCGTTAAGCAAAAAGACTTTCAAATCGACGTCAGACCTGGTTACAAAACAAAATATTACATTCTGTAACTTCTTGTATTGGGCACATCACGATACTGGTATTAATACAGGACTTTGTTTTGCAAAAGGACAACATAAAAAGACTTGTGTGAAGTGATGAGAAAGCAGTGGGAGCACCTTTAATCTCTCTCTCCAGAGCACTGATCTTCTCCTTGAGTCCCCCCTGTGCTGTTCTCTCGGCCTGTAAATGTCCAATCTGCTCCTGCAGCTCCACCCTTACCCGGCTTACCTCAGACATCTTCTCCTGGTCCTTCCCTGACAGCTCCTGCAACAACACCCCAATTATTTTCAGTATGCAAATAAAAGTCCCATTCCTTTTGACATAAACAACGTGAGGCAACTGACAGTTCCCTCTCGTTAGATGGACACGGAACTTTTTCGGATGACTCGATACAAAAGATGAACAGCTGTGTTATTGAATATCTGAATCTTTGATAAAAGTACAAGCCTGGACATCAGAACTAAAGAGGGGAAGTCCATTGCAACTCCCAAAGTAAGAAGGAAACCTCAAACATCCGATCACTCAGCTTAAAGGGACAGTTCACCCCAAAATCCAAACTACATTAATTCCCTCTTACCTCTTTACATATATTTATCAATCTAGATTGTTGAGATTTTGTCCGTAGCGATGTCTGCCTTCTCTTCAAAATTATGGAACTAGATGACACTCGGCTTGTGCGCCAAAAATAAAATTGAAAATTTGAAAGACTCATCATCAGTGTCTGTTTCGAGATTGCATGACCCTGTTCCTCACACATACTAGTTGTGAGCAGTTTCATAGTCATTTTCTTTCTACCAAACTACACCCGCCAACTGCATCACCGCGTGGAGAAGAACGCTAACCAATACCACCAGCTCAGCTAGCCCCACTTAGGACAGCTTACATTAACGGTTAGAGCCTATCGGAGCGTGTCGTCCATAAGTAGGCACGAGCTTCCTACTGTGCGGTGACATGGTTGGTGGGTGTAGTTTGGTAGAAAGAAAATAGTTATGAAACTGCTACGACCTGTAGTCTGGATTATATTAAGGAACCTTGTTATGTTTTATGGAGTTGGTTGAGTGGATTTCTCTTGGTGACATCTAGTCCTTTCATATTGAAGAAAAGGCAGATGTCTCTACGTCTGATAGCTGCAAAACAAGGAAACAAATCAGATTAATTAGCATGGCAGGTAAGAGATACATATGTAATCAAGATTTTGGGGTGAGCTGACCTTTTTTTTTAGTTCCATTCTCTGGGCCAATAACAATAAGCAGAGACTTAAGGGGACTCAAACTGCATCAATGTTTGAAGAAATGTACACCGAGTGTTTTGTTGTTCTGTGTGTGCGACAGCTCCGACCACCAAAGTGCCTAGTGCCCACAAACCTCACATACACACACTACACACACCCTGGTTCGGCTGGCTGAGAGACACATTTAATCCCATGTTCCCACAGGCCCACATTTATGTCAACATAAATCTGCAGAGAATCACATATCTGACGATGTGACTGAATGTACACATCAGACAGTGATTTGCACACCATTTATAATATAACATCTCATTTCATACAAGTCTTTGTGTGAACACATGAGTCCCGTGTGGAATAAAATGAGGCCTCCACACAGGAAAGCTAAAAGAGGCTGTCTGATGGGTCCTGACCTGCTGGAGCTCCTCCGTCCTTCGCCGCAGTCCGTTCATCTCCATGCTCTGCTGGCTGTTCTTGGCCTGCAGCTCAGAGATGCTCTGCTTCTGCTGGGAGCACTGGAGCTGCACCTCCTGCTGGAGGGACCGCACGGAGCGAAGCTTCTCCTCTACGGACGACACATGCTCCTGCTGCTCAGAGGAAATAAAAGACTGAAGTAAGGATGAGGGGGAAACCTAAGAGCAGCTGACTTTATGTCACCTGGAGGATCCAATTTCCAGGGAATTCCAGAGAAAGAGAAAACATGTTGTAAGACAATGTTTGAAATACAAACAAATTCACTTTCAGAAGACATAATTACATATAATGATCTTTTATAATAAACAGGATGTCTTAGTAGGATTCTTATCTCGTCATAACACGGACCGGGTCTCAAACCTCAATACTGTTTTGGTCCCATCCCAAGGTTTAATTTGGACAACATTCATGTATATATCAAATAATAAAAACATAATAAACATTTATTTTAACAATAATCTATTCAAATTATTTTAAAGAAACTTGTTTGTATTGCTTGAAGTGAGGGGTTAAAAAATGTTTTCTCTAAACCTCAAGGATTGTCTTACTTAAAAAACATTAACAGTTAGTAAAGGTGATCACAGAAGGCATTTTGCCTCCATTGTTTCCAATCTCCGTCTGGACGGCTCAGCATTTTTGCATCCGGCCACTGCAGCCTCCCAAGACACTACGCCAAGGAAGAACCTGGAAGCAGCATCAGTTGCCTGAATTCCCTGAATTGTAAAGTTCTTCACCAGATGAAGATACGAGTGAGACAGCTTGAAAGTTATTTATATTAAAGTCACCGGCTGATGCTTTAAGCTCAACCCTTAATGTCTCCTCACTCTTTTTTAATCAGCAAAGATTGATGGAAAACATACAGGCCACAGGTTTCTCATTGTAACGAGACTGTCGCTGATTGTAATCACCACTGCGAGATTTGATCACCTGAGAGTAATTACCAATAAGTCACGAATAAACGAGAATAAAATGAATCCAATTGATGTGCTACATTCACACAAGGATTCTTGAAGAGAGATGAGACATGTGGCTGTGTGTCCTTGGACCTCATGAAGGACCAACAGAATGGCGAGTTGGTTTAGCCTTAGTTACTCGCTGATGTTCAGGGGTAAAGATTCAATCATAGATTAGGAAATGGATTCGACCTGTGGCACTATTGGTGCTTCATAAAAGCCTTCATAACTGCCTTGTAACGATGGAAAGTGCTGATTTGTGAAACCCACTTCCTCCAGACGCACTTGGGCTCGCACCCTTCCCAGCTCCTCCTCTGCCTGGGCCCTCTCCGTCACACATGCCGCTTTAGCTTTACTCAGCTCCTGCAACAGACGAACAGGGAACAGATGGCATGGCGTTAAGAGCACAGGTAGACTGGAGCAGAGCTTCTCCCACTGTGCTGGACCATGGTACGGGGGGCCATGGTGTTGGATCACAGCCCAGTTGAATCACACACCCCCCCACCCCCCCTCCAACTGTACCTCTCCACCTGCAGCGTAGTTTGTTTTTACAACTACACCCATTGGCACTGAGGTGTTTCCAGGTTCTACATTCAACCACAGCTTGGCCTGAGAAGTGGGAAATTTCCAGCTTGGAAAGGTGCCAACATGTGGATTTGAATAACTGCGCTGCCTGGAAAGATACAGTTAGGGAACTGAATAACGTCCCCCTTAAATGAGCACAGCCTCCCCTTATCTGCTTCTAGCAAATTATTAAATGTACTGGTATCGCTGTGGTGATGCCACAGTAGATCAGGTCAGTTTCATAACAACAATACTGATGATTATCTTCCATTGTATTCTTTCATTCTCTGGGCACATCGGTTTTCATAGTGAGCATGGTCTGCAGATTGTGATCTATCAACAATCTTCAATGGCATAAGAAACAGGTGGCATCTCTACGGTCACCAACAGTCTCGACATGCAGTCCCTTTTTTGAGGAAACAAACGTGTGCAACAGCAGCTGTGTGCTTTCATGTGTGCAGTCTCAGGATCTCAGCACCAAGGTATCAGAGGGCCTGATGGAGGTTGGCATCATGCTGTTCTCCATCAGGGACAGCTTCACAGGAAAAGCCTGATGAAGTGGCAACCTCGGTTGGTTCTAGTGCTTGTTTCACCTCCGCTGCAACACCATGACCGCTTAATGTAAGAAGAAACGACTCTAAATCTGTGTTTTGGGTCATAAATAACTGCAACCCTACTTGCAGTTATTTGGTATTTTTGTCTTTTAAACATGAAGACTCTGGACTCTGACCTCTTCCAGTTGTATCCGCTGGCCCTCCAGTTTGAAGATGCGTTCCTGCAGTGCCCTCTCGCTCCCTTCTAGATGTCGATTCACCTGCTCCACCTGGGAAGAAACCTGAACTTTTAGCATCTTATCTTCCTCTGTCTTGTCAACATTTCTTAGAAAATGTAGTTTTAGTACTTCCTACAAAATATGAACAAACAATGAACATGAATACACACACACACACACCACACACACACACACACACACACACACACACACACACACACACACACACACACACACACACACACACACACACACACACACACACACACACACACACACACACACACACACACACACACACACACACACACACACACACACACACACACACAAAAGGTCTTAAGAGCACCTCCTTCTGGCGGAGACTGTCCATGTCTTGCAGAGCTTGCTTGGACCTTCGCTTCTCTATCTCCAGGCGGTCTGTTAGAGGGTGACATGCAGGACGTCTGCTGGGTTTCATGGAGAAAAAAGACATGCTCTTTGTGTGTTCTGTGTGTGTGTGTGTGTGTGTGTGTGTGTGTGTGTGTGTGTGTGTGTGTGTGTGTGTGTGTGTGTGTGCGTGTGTGTGTGTGTGTGTGTGCGTGCGTGTGTTACCTTCTGCCTGCGCTAGTTGCAGCTTGAGCTCTGCCGTGCTGTTGGTCAGCTCCTGCTTCAGCTCAAAGATCTGCTGCTGCTGAGACTTACACCTGCGCTCCATCTCCTCCATCTGAGACACACACAGCAGTGAGGCTCAAATCCAACAGTGCTCACCATGCAACGTGTGTGTGTGTGTGTGTGTGGGTGTGTGAGTGTGTGCGTGTGTGTGTGTGTGTGTTTGTCAGCATTGGTATCAACAATTATTAGTGCAAGACTTACTTTATTCATGAGTTGGCCGTTGGTTTCTGTCAGGTTTTGGATCTCTCTGAGGAGTTTTCCTTCTCTGAGTGCACCATCCTACAGGATGGACACGCATGACACGTGATTGACACATCCTGGATGTCAAGTCCATATGAGAATTGAATAACTAACAAATTCATGAATTCATGACTTTAACACCTGACGGGGGCAGTATGGAGAAATAGAATGCACATGTTACCTCCATACAGTAGCTGGCTAACTAGCTAGTTGTCTGAAGTCCTGTCAGTTACCAAAGGTGTACAGCAAGAGACTAGTCTCTTCTGTCTAAGTCTCTTCTGTCCATATGTGGACTGCTACAGCTGTCCTTTAATACACTGCAACATACACTTATCAATCTTAGATCTGAAACATATATTTGTATATTTAATTTTATTTCTGTTTTTACGTTTGTTTTAGTTTTTTAACATTAGCCTCTCGGGACTAAAGATGGAAAATACCCCCTCGGCTAACTCCGGCACATTTAACAGAAATGTGTTAATGTGCACTGTCCCCTTACTGAATAAACCATTTGAAAACAGAATCCATGCTAAGCTACAGATCTATCCATTTTCTCCACTCAACAGATTACAAATGTCTTGGCATCTGGCTTGATGATAAATCAAGACCATGATAGAAGCTCAAGTTGTACAGTCGAAGAGAATGAGGAGGATTTCCTCTGGATTCTCGGTTGTTAGTAAATTGCCATCTATAATTTTGCTTATTTTTTAGTCATCATCAATTAAATATTTTTCATGGATATCAAAAGTTACCAACACAAATACCTAGCAGTCCTAGAATATCAGTAGTACATCTTTATGTGTTTCCCAAAGACACCAGACATGTAAGTCATATCACGTGCATTACATTACACATTACATGAGCGATATTTCCTGTGCTGTAACATTTAAATATATTGGGGAAATCATGATATGTCCAGTAAATAACAATTTGGAGTTATGATGTAAAGGGAATATTGGCCATTTTAAAATACCCATCATCATAAGATCAACAGGGTGTCTCTCCATGGAGATTGAGCATTTCTCCTCTTCAGGACCATGTGACCGTACCTCTTGCTCTTTCCTCCTCTCCCTGCTCTGTCGTTCCCTCTGTTCTTCTTTCTCAGCCTTAACTCGTATCAGCAGCTCTCCTATGTTGTGGTTCTTCTGCTCGGAGAGCGCGAGCGCAGCCTCTGTCATCTGTAGTCTTGCACAACATCACATCATGTGAGCAGCACGTTGACAATTAGGAGAGGAGAAGGACGTCTGCATGCAGGCCGCTACAGGAGGCCAAACATATGCTGCACTATTGTATCCTCACTGGACTAGAACTTCGCCAACAGGTGGCTCATTATTCATTCACAACCTGCATCAGGAACGTGACATTGTGTCCTTTTTTCGGTGCTTGAACATGACATTGAAATGGCATCAGATTTCTATTAGACTTTGATAACAGACCCTTACAGAATCATGTCTGTTTCTGGAGAAACCTCTCAGTCTGGTGATTTTATCAACAAGGTAAACAAGAGCATCGAGGGATGTGCTTCTATTCCTCTTGTCAACCGGTAGATGGGTTTTAAATCAGTATTTAAAAGAATTTACATTTAATGTGAAGTCATTTATATGAAATGTATTGTATCTGGTCTGCTCAGGTCAACAGCATTTTGGATTGCCTCTGATCCTTCCAAATCAAATTGAGTCTGATTGTCTCCAAAAATTACAAGTATCATTAAGAACGACAGTGCTCATTAAGTCATCCTCGATAATATATTTGCAGGGTATTTATACTGTACTGACCTTTTCTACAGCAGAATGAGCTCATTACATCATAATGTGTCAAGGTGAATGAAGATAAGCTTCATCTGTCTAGCCAAGAACCTCCAGTCACTAATAATGGCTGCCTGATTAAATACTTGGTTTCAGGAGGGCTGAGTCACTGAGAAGTATGTACTGTAGTTCTAACTCAATGCCTTCATATAACCATAAACTTAACTGACAAATATGTAACTAAATGAAGCAACTTCTATTACATACAACAGACTTCATACTGGGAATATTGAATAAAGGAAAAATAAAACGCTTACTTGGCGGTGAGCGAGTTGACAGCTGACTTCCTCTCATTCAGAGCTTCCTGGAGTTGGCCTATCTGACTGCAGGTGGACCTAATCAGACAGAGAAGGGGCACCAAGGTTATGGCGACAAAATGGGAATATTTGAGGGATTTATTTGAGGGATTTTTAACAAAGGCCAATGGCTGATCACAGTCACACCTTCCCTTACCCGTTGGAGCGTCCCATCTCCTCCCTCTGCCTGTCTATGGTTTCCATCAGGCTGAGGAACTAAAAGAGAGGAGGAACAACCACAGCCTCTATCACATACTTTATCCTTAATCGGTCACACTGAAAGCAGCTGCGAAAAAGGTGATAAAGGCAAGGTCATGTAGGGTTTATCATCCGGGGACCATGAACGTGTGAAGCATATTTGATAACTGAAAACATCCGAGACCCTCAAAGTAGTTTGGATTCATCTTTTTGGGACCATGAACATCTGTACCAGACTTATGGGAATCGCTGCTCTTTATTGTCGAGATATTTAAAATCTGAAATGTCATTCACATAGTGGTGCAAGAGGAGTTAGCAGGAGAACGTCAAAGTCAGATGAATTCATCTTGTGAGGATCATGACCCTCTGGACATACTTTAGTCATCCATCTAATTGCTGTTTAGGATATTTTTTTCTGGACAAAAATGGTGGACGGACCATTAGGCCTAATAACTTCTGTATTTATCGGATTCTCACGGGGATAAGGGATCTTTCAGGGATTCATTTAAAGTCTCCAAACAGCCTTCCGGTGTTCTCGTTCTGCCTCAGTAGGCGGGTTACCTGCCGACCCTTCTCCTCCTTCAGTGTCTGAATCTCCTTGCTGAGAATCTGGGTCCGGCTGCGGCTGTCCCTCAGGGTGGACTGTCTGTCTGAGTTGTGCCCTGTGGTCTGCTCTGAAAGGGTGGGAAAAAAAGAGCAGAGGACGGTATGCATGATGACAGATTATCACTGGTAACAACTGTACCACATTCAAGTCAGTCCAGATCTGAAGAGTGTAAAGACTTTCAAATTGAAGCCATAGTTTTACATTAACAATCAGAGATGGTACATATTAAGGTATTATTTATAATGCAGAGTAGAAAAAAAAATAGTAACCCAGTAGACTTATACACACACTTAGTCTCACTCTCTCACACACACACACACACACACACACACACACACACACACACACACACACACACACACACACACACACACACACACACACACACACACACACACACACACCAAGAGCTTTGAGAGTGTCACTGGGTATGTTGTTCCCTGCCATCTCCAGCTGCAATATGCTTTTGTTCTGCTGCAGAGCCTCCAGCAAAGTCCTGCCGCCCCACAGACCGATGTTGTTCCACCTCAGATCTGTAAACAGTCAGCGAGGAAGGCAACAGTCAGTCAGCAATACAGCGAGCATCGTTCCCTACCACCCCAAGTTATGGATTAGATTGATTGTTCTACATGTTTTTTGGATCAGGAGAGACTACAAGCACGGTTTCTCAGCCAAGCCCTCTCTCAATCCTCGTGGGAGTAACAAGGAAAACAAGGAAATGTACTTGTTTTTGTTGCGGTGTAACGTATAGTAGTTTATCTGCGATCCCTACGGATCACTAGTGTGTTTTTTTCATGAAATGCAAATAACTACAGATGACTGGAACAAAGAAAAAGGAGGACATTTAGATTACACTGACAGGGGGGTTGTACGATCATCATTAGTGGTGAAAAAAATACTCTGGCCCCAATTGGCAAGCGGTAAAAACATCAAAAAAAGCTGAGCTTTTTGCTACTTTTTTGAATACAAGAACTTCTTCAAGATCTTATCTACAGCCAAGTAATTACCTGTTTGATTGCATGCAGAAACAATCTTTGAATATGCTCGGTACTCTCATATGTATAAGCTAGCTATATTTACAGCAAAGATAAATGATCTGCCATCAGAGGGCCTGCACAACCACTGAGACCTCAACTGAAAAGATGTTCTGACAAAAAAAGAAGAAAACAAAGTTGAAGCAGGAACTTCGTGTCACTTACTGTTCAATAGATCAGTACAAGCGTAAACAGTTAGTTCCACAGTGAAGAGGTCATGTTTCTCACCGAGTGCTTGGACAGCCGTGTTGCGTTTAAGTGCCAGAGCGAGCTCGGCTGCTCCGTGATGGTTGATTTGATTGTTGCGCAGGTCCAGCTGTGTCAGCACGCCGTTGGAGGCCAAACCCTCACAGAATAGCGAGAAGGCTTCGTCCCACACCCCCAAAGCGTTCCACTCCAACACCAGCCTGCAAACAGCATGTGCACGGTGAAAGCAGTGTGTGCTATATGTGTTCGAAAAGCCTTTTTTCAGGAAGAGATTTGGTTATGTAGTCACAATGGCATCATGGCAGCTCAAAATTAGTGATTTAGATTGGTGATATGACATGAAGAAGCAGAACTGACATTCTTGAGCATAATAAGTAATAGCTGGATTGTATAGTTTATGAAAAAGACATGGCCAACTGCGGATAACCCCACCTAAAGTTCCTTAAGATCATGTCTTCAAATGTGATTAGCTGATAATAATAATAATAATTATTATTATTATTATTATTATTATTATTATTATTATTATTATTATTATTGTTATTATCATCATTATTTTTAAAACATCTTATCAAATATCTTGCAAAAATATATAAGTGAATTAGTATATATTTATCATTTCAATAGTAATTTTTACTTATTTGTTGAGTTCTGAACGTTCTTTCTTGACCTTGGACATGGTTTAACAAAGCCCTCCTTACTCAGGGTCACTTTATTAGCTTTCTCGTAAGCTTTCTCCTCCGGGTGTGGAGATTGTCCATACATACTATGTCAAGTGATGGAAACTGAGCAAACTACATCTGCTGACGAAGAATGCAAGGCGTGAATGAAAAGCACTAGGAACAGTTTGTAAGTGGATATTGAATTAAGATTATTTGATCCAAAATCCTATTATTTGATATCAAATGTCATTGCACACTGAAATAATCTCATACAGCAGCATTGAGCAGGTATTATTTACACATTGTGACACTCTATAATGCAAATCTGGTGCCTCAAATGAGGAGCGTTGTTCTCACCTACGCAGAGTCTTGTTACGCGCCAACAGCTTTCCCAACACCTCAGCCCCTGTTGATCGCAGGTTATTCCCCTGAAAACAATCATTTTGCATCAACCGCCTATTCTCATCAATTTAAATCCATTCGGGACTAAGACAATGGACAGTTGAGTTTGGCAGGTGTTACCTTCAGGTCCAAGACTTTCACGGTTGTGTTGCCAAACAGTCCACTCAGCAGTACTTTGGCACCTGAGAGTCACACACAGGCATCCAAGCCAACAGCGCTTTACATAATGTTATCAGAGTTCCATTCTCCCAAAACTATCGCCAACATGTCAACGAGCCCCAGTGTGGCACTGGCATGTTCTCCATTACCGTGAACACACTGGACTTGATATTGACTCAATCCAACACACACCTACAGTAGAGCACCAAGTATGGATAAATCCGCCCTCAGAAAATAGTTCCCAACTAAAAGGATTCTTGCCTCCTGTTTGAGTAGTGTTTGTTTAAAAACTAGTGTCCAGCTGTTTTAAAAATATAACTGAGGCTTTTTTTTGAAGAGAACCTATACTTAGAATTTACGTTTGAAGATTATCCATATGGAAAATCTATAGATGCATTAAGCATATATTTCCATGCTAATTGAGACCTACTGATCAACTTACAATACAATACACTACACTATATAACTATGCTATATGTATGCCGTTTGTGGCTCTCAAGGCTTACTACACACCTTCCTCGCTGAGCATGCAGTCACTGAGCAACACCTCTGTGAAGACGGTATCCTTTTGGAGGGTCCTGGCCAGCACAGAGCAGGTATCAGCAGACAGGCTCTGTCCGCTCAGGTCCAGCCTGGACCCCAGAGCATCCCTGCTCTCCTGGAGCTGAGCCAAAACACTCTCCTGAGGCTCCACGCCGCCCTCCTTACACAGACGCAGGTACGTCCGCCTGAAGTCCTCCATCCTGAGTCACCAGTCTCGCCTTGTCCTCCGAGACACACGGTGCCGTGTTTCTTTCCTCTGTGACTGGAGAAGAAAAGAGTCAATATGCAGAAGAAAATGGTTGGAGGATTTATTGATGGACCAAAAATGTGCTATTCTGATTATATATATATATATATATATTTCAGTTATCACCGAAAGCCAAACATTCCCTTATAGTTTTAGTATTCTGAAGATCTGAGGCATTTTTTATTATTCATGTGGTCATGAACTATATATCTTTGGGCTTCGGACTGTTGGTTGTACATAACAAGACATTTGATGACATCACCCAAGCCAAAGGTTTGAACATTTTGAAAAATCAACAGATTATTAATTAATAATACATTTATTGTTAGTTTGTAACCCTATTATTAACACAACATTCCACATAATTTTGGTTATAGAACTGAAAATACATTTTTCAGGAGACTGATGATACCATTTATATGGTTCCGTCAGTCGTGTATCAAGTACTTTAAAACTGCACTTCAAAGGACTTGTGTTTCAACCCTTATGGAGATCTAAAGCAGCTCATTTCCAGCAGTAAATAAGTGTAAGTGGATGCTAGAGAAGTGAAAAGGGACCGGGGTCAAAAGGCAGTAATGAGCTACCTTTGGGAGGCCAAAATGCATGAAAGACCTGTGTGTGGACAATACAGTGCTTTCTAATTACTCATACAAGACTTGTTTGGCACTGACTGTATGCCGAGTCCCGGTGATAAGTGTAGGTTTTTACTTAGAGATGTCCAACCCCCATTCACTAGCATCAGTTGGCTCCCAGCACCAATTAAAATATCTGGAAAATCCCATAAATCTAAACTTGCTGCTGCAATTGAATGGAGCTGATCTTGCAAGTTCTCCACTGTGACAACCTGCGGCAGTGTCAAATACATGAGGAGTTTGAATAAAACACAAACGTCGTAACATACAAATGAACCCAATACTACTATAAACTCTTCTTAAATTCGGCAACATCGAAACTAAAAACAAGAGTATATAACGAGAAATTCTAACTTTAGCTTAGCTTAGTTATGTTAGCTACTTAGCGCGGAAGAAAGCCGTATGACAAAAAGCAATGAAATACAATGAAATAAAGGCTGCATAGTAGAATCATATGTAAGCCGAATAAAAAGACGGTTTCTATTAGATTATAAATGTTTACGTTCATCATTTGTATGGTGTTTATCTTGACAATAAGCTAACTACATTTTAATTTATCAAATTTTGAATGAGTGTCGCCTAACGTTATCGTTAAAGTATCTCCAAACGAGTTAAAGTCTCATGCAAAGCTATTAAATGGCTAACCGACATGTAAGTTACCGGACTTTTCCTTAAATAAGAGCAATGAGATCTTTAGACAAAATAAACCTCTAACCTCAGCCACTACAGTATATCCCTGGCAGTTCTTATTGTTGTAGACAGCCCAGCTGACAGGCAAAGAAAGCCCAGCGACAAAGTAACTAGGAAGCGTATGTCAGCGCAAAGCATCATGGTCAGCGTAGTTCCAAAAACGTGAGCCATTTCCAGGCATCTACCCTCCAACTGAAATAGCATTTAATCAACCTCAACCAGTTAAAAATCTATGGTCTGTATACGATTATTAATCATCATGTCATATAACATTAGCAATGTGTTATTTTGGTTTGGAGCTCAAATAATAATTAGTTATTAACACATTGAACCAGCAGACGGCGAAACGGTTTGCCCAGCTGCATTGGTGACAGAACAATTAGCAGAAGAAGAAGCAGTAACATTACATTTAGCCGAAGAAGAATTAAACCAGCATGGCCGGGAACACACGCAACACTGTGGCTCCGATGGCTTGTTCTCTATTTAAACTACAGTCGACAAATGGACTGTTTGCGATATATAAAAAAAAAGGGCCGACGTCCGCAGACGTGTTAAATACACTCAAAGAAGTGTTACTCAAGGGTAATTCGACAGGGTCGGGATCAGGAAATTGGTATAAGGTCCTCTGTTGAAGCTAACAGTGAGCTAACAGTGTGTCACTGACTGTTTTTTTTTTATAGAAGCCGGTGTGAAGAACCCAAACCCTCGAAAGAGAAAGAAGCAGAGCCTGAAGATGGGGCACGGAGGGACGCTGGACAGCTCTGCCAGTGGGGTGCTGGGTAAGTGCGTGTGCGCCGTCCTCTCCTTCATGAAGGTCTAAATACTGTTTGAAATAATTTTCCATCTGCCAGCAATATAACTGGAGGAGAAACACACAGTCCAGTGAATCTAGACACTTCAAGAAATATTGACTATAGAACGTCAGAGTCATCCCCCAAATGGATTGATCTTTAGATCTACAACCATTAGTCAATCACTCGGTTAGTCCATTGGCAAAAAATATATTTGACAATGAGTTTGATATTCTAATAATTTTCAAGTGAAAATTGGAAAGAAATTAACTGATTCCAACTTGATCTTGTTTTCTTTAGTCTTCTGATAGGTAACAAGATATTTTGGGGTTTTGGATTGTTGGTCAGATACAATAAAACATTTAAAGGCCGTGGACTGTGCAGTGTGTGCCAGGCCGGCGACCCGGCATCAGATTCTGGTTACTGAGACTCACCAACACATGTGCAGCAATGTCAGCTTCTGGCTATTACAGAAACAATGTAACAAATATTGCACATGTTTTCATTTCCAGTTGGACGTTTGGCTGCATGTTTTCAGGTTGTAATTTTTACTGTGGAGCCCTCTCTGGGAACTTGTAATGGACGATTTTTCCTACATGCAGACATACTTGCTAAATCAAAGATACATTTGTAGATAAATCAACATTGAAAATAAGAGGTGATTAGTTGCAGCCCATCCCCAGTAATCACAGTGTGTTAAGTCTGTGTTGGGTGTAATACACGTTGCCACCTCGAGGGGGTGCTAGCAGAGCTTTGCTAAGGCTCTTTCATCTCTTTCAGTTGTTGGTGTTGGGAATGGTACAAAGATGCTCAGTACAATGCTGGCTGGTTCTAAGGTGAGTTTAGTTGCACTTATGTAAATAGTAAAATAACAAATCTGTCAAAGTGTTCTTCTGCAACTGAATTTGTGTGTGATTCTGTGTATTATAATACCAAACAAAAGGATATTTGTGGATTGGGAGGTTAGGAACAACTATATCAAAGAAGAATCTGGTGAGCGCCTACAACGTAATGTCTGCTATGTTACATTATGACATTGAATTCCATTTTTTAAATTGTAAACAAGAGAAACTCCACAAAAATAAATTTAATAGAGTTCATGTGTACAGAAGAAACATCATTTTCAAAGTTCTATAGGATTTCCGTGAGGCTCCAATGACACTTCCTCCCGTTACAGTTTTGGTATTTGGTGTTTCAAAGTGAGCAGATCTCCACAGTTCTGCATTAGTGATCATAAATACACAGAGACAACGAAGTGATTGGTGTCGTTTGTTTTCCAGAAATACGTCGCTGTGGGGCAACTGGGGAAAGCAACAGATACCCTGGATGCCAGCGGCAGTGTGGTTCTGGAGAAAGACTTTGGTAAACATGGACCCGTTCAGCGCTCTGCTCCGTCTGCCGCTCCGTCTGCGTCCATCTTACAGGATGATGTCGATGTGATTTAATCATGAATTTATTGCCCTCAGGACACATAACCAGGTTGGACATCGAGGAGAAACTGAAAGCTTTCACTGGTAACATCATGCAAGTTCCTCCACTGTAAGTGAAGCCTCCGCTTTGAGAACATGTTGTCGTCACAGTACTGTGTGTGCACACGCACGCGCGCTCTCTTGGGTGCAGTGATTCACAGTAAAAACTATTGTATTGACTGTTATATTCCGCCATTGATTGCTGACTCCTCTGAACAACTGCTGATGTATTTCAACAGTAGGTATGTGGCGTCTCGCCTCCACCACCAATCTTCACAGCAAGAGCTACGGAACAGATAAAATGACAGAAATGGGCTATTCCGAGCACAAACATCCATTGAGTGGCATTCAGCAATACTTTATGAGTATTAAACAAAACTCTGTCTCGCATATATCCCACGTAAAGACTTGACTCTAGCTTTGGCATTACGTTACAGCGAAACCATTCAGCCACTTCCTCTTAGACAACATGAGCATCCTGACGCAACAATAATGCATCCGACTATTCTTTTACAGATTCAGATCAAATGTCACTATAACTGGTCATAAAGCACACTAAAACACTCAATACCATGTTTCCTTCCAGCTCGATCTTTTTTTTTTTTTGGGGAGGGATGGGGTGGAATTGAACCCCCACTAGATGGTGCTCTGAGGCCCCAGTGGATGAGACTGTTTCACACTGAGGGGGTTTTGCGTCACAGCGTCCCTCTGTAGTGTCGTGGTTTCATGTTTTGAGTCTCTGTCATTTCAGCTACTCCGCGCTGAAAAAAGACGGCCAGCGTATGTCTGTCATGCTGATGAAAGGTCAAAAGGTTGAGGCCAAACCCGCCAGACCAGTCACCGTGTACAACCTGACCCTGCAAGAGTTCACGCCTCCTCTCTTCACCCTGCGTGAGCACGCGCTGCATAGCGCAACATTTCTCTCTTCCACTTCTGATGCTGCCATCTTTTCATGTTTCAATTCCACAGGATAAATTTTTTATTCATTTCTATGACAGATATCGAGTGTGGCGGTGGGTTTTACGTCCGGAGCTTGGTGGATGACCTGGGAAAAGGTGAGAATTGCGCGTTTAGTCCCTCGCGTTGATGGAGCGGTCAATGGCGGGAACTGGCCGATCCGAAATTGCCCCCTCTGCCTTGAGGCTGAACCGCCCTCGTGAGTGTAATGGTTTTCCTGTGTGCCGCAGCTCTGTCCTCCTGTGCCCACGTGAAGGAACTGATCCGGACCAAGCAGGGCCAGTTCACCCTGGAAGAGCACGCCTTGCACGAGGAGAAGTGGGCGCTGGAACACATCCTGCGCTCCCTGCAGCCCTGTCCAGAGCAGAAGCCGGAGCAGAAGCCGGAGCAGAAGCCGGAGCAGGAGCCGGAGCAGGAGCCGGAGCAGGAGCCGGAGCAGGAGCCGGAGCAGGAGCCGGAGCAGGAGCCGGAGCAGGAGCCGGAGCAGGAGCCGGAGCAGGAGCCGGAGCAGGAGCCGGAGCCGGAGCAGGAGCCGGAGCAGGAGCCGGAGCCGGAGCAGGAGCCGGAGCCGGAGCCGGAGCCGGAGCCGGAGCCGGAGCAGAAGCCGGAGCAGGAGCAGGAGCAGGGGGTGTGCCGCATGGACCCACCAAAGGCCGACACGTGAGGGGCCTCTAAATGTGGACCACGGGGTGAAAAGCGTTTCGTGGTTCGCCACGACTCTCCTCGTTAGCCTTCTCCATCGCCCGTCTGAAGAGGACGTCTGGAGCTCGATGGAGCAGCGTGGTTACCCAACACCGTGCTGGCAGATGACTTCCAGATCATTCTATAAGTGGCCACAGCCCCACCTGTTCACAGCCCTCCTCTTAATGTAGAGCTGATTACTTTTCATAATTTAAAAAAGCATCCCCATCATATTTATGATTAAAAAAAACACACACGCACCGTTATGCAGTTGGAGAAGAGGCTGGACAATGCCCATCTCAGAAGAGTTTCTGCTTGCTGCCACGACCGTGGTGAATGTTTGAGAGAGACAAAAAGTCGATGTATCCGGAGACATCCCAGAATATCTATATAGACCACTAGCAGGTCCACCTCCTGCAGCCCTGCTGGAGAATACGTTCCCAAAGCAGGTGGAACGTATTCCTCCGTTCTCCTGGTTCTCATGCTGTTCTACCAGTACTCAGTGGAGAGCTGTTTTTTGTTTGTTTTTGTCGTTTTAATAAAGATTGGCTTACTCCACATGTGAAAGTGTTTGTTGCATCGTGGTGTGTTCAACAGCATGTCTGTTTTGAATTTGTCCTGCAGGTGCAGATTAAATAAACATTCAAGTGAAACAACTCCTCTTTGTCAAATACTTTCATTTCTAACATCACTTACAACAAGACAAGTTCGTCACGAAGAAACAATGTTCTGTGTTTTCCTGCCAGGTGCTGCGCCAGTGGGTTGGTCCGTGCCTTGAGAGATTTTCTAACTGTTAATGTCTCGTTTCATATTTCTCTAGAAATTCCGTTTTTTTTGTCTTCCTGTCTTAGTAGTTCAACCTATTTTTAGGCCCTTTCCTTGAAAATGTACCCAAACTAAAAGGAATGTATCTGCAACCAGCAGGGCTATTTGAATCATGGGTTGTCCGTGTGCCAGAGGTGGTTTTGCCTGCTGTGATATTGCACACTGTTCTGAAGTGAAGACTCATTGTTTCATCAAATCATATTTTTTGCATGACAAAATATCTGAAAATATGAATAGTTATATATGTGATGCTTGTGAATAAAATGTGGATTAATCTAACGTTACTAGTTCAACACATTGTTCTATGTTATCAAGTCAACATAATGATAGAGAGAATAATAATATTCGATTTATTGTTATATTATATCTCCAAACAGTAAAAGGTGTGTCCCTGACTCCTGGGCTAATGTTTGGCTGTGTGCGTGAGTGTGTGTGTGTGTGTGTGTGTGTGTGTGTGTGTTGGGGGTATCTCTGATGGGACCCGCATGGCGCCAGCGGCCCCCCCGCAGCAGCAGCAGCTGAGGAGGGCTCGTGTTGTCCCGGACAGGAGCTCGACGCCGCGCTAAGCCGCTCCGGATCAATGCGCTGCAATGATTGTCTCAGTCCAAATATTAGCCGGCGGCTGCCTCCTTTCATGTCTTCAAGGCTGCCCGCATCCCTGTTTGCTCCCCGGACTCCACTTTTATCTAAATTACAGCCGTTAGAAAGTTGGCATTTAGCAGCGCGCGCTTTGGAGACCCAACCCACCGAATTGGACGCAGCTCGGATTGATCGATCAGGAGCCGCGCGGCTTCCTCCCGACGATACGTGACCGTATCGCTAATGGAATCTCCAGGTAATAAAATAATGATAATAAAACTAAAGTAAACACGAGCAGAGCACGTACAGAGCAGGAGGGGTTCTGTCCGTGGTGTAACCGCGAAACGGAGGAGTTCGCCCGGTTATCGTTTAACACACTGCAGTGAACGTGCGCACGTGCGTGTATGCGAGGGGTGATGGTGGCCCTCAGGAGCCGTTAAAGCGATTTGCGTGCGCCTCGTTGCAGTGAGTGTATCACCTGATAACCGCGTTGGATATCACAGGAACTATCCGGACATTCAAATAGTGAATCAGTCGCCTCTGCGCGCGCGAGGCTGGAGCCCATAACGGAGAGCGGGGAGAGATAACGCCGAGCTGGTGGTTCGGAAATGGAACATCACATCACATCACACACACACACACACACACACACACACACACACACACACACACAGACACACACACACACACACACACACACACACACACACACACACACACACACACACGCAGTCAGCAGCATGTCCTCCTGCTGTGAGGAGCGCTTCAGGGCCGAGTCAGTTCATAAAAAACGGACAGCGATGATATAAAGGCATGCCGGAAAGTATTGGGGGGTTATTGGGCATAAATATGACATATTCTATAATCTCGTTCTATTATAATGTTACCGTTTTTTCGATTGCTAAACGACAGTGGGCACAACTGGAGTCACATAACTCTAACTACAGTCTGCACTACCAACAGTCACCTGAGCTAAACAGTTCACATCACCTGCAACACAACTCTTAACACATGGCTCAAAACACGCTCAGTGCAGCCAAACACTGTGCACAACCCTCACTGAGAGGACACACACTGTCACTCAGAACACACTGAGAGTAAAAACACGAGCATCAAACACCAACACAGAAAATACAAACTGTTCATCTTTACAGTTTGAACTATTTCAGTGACTTCATACAAAATAACATTTTCTTCAAAGAAAAGAGTGACATTCTTTCACATGATTTATTACATTTTTAGAATGTAACATTTCTTTAAGGTAAATGAAAATTAGCAGTTTGCTTCAAAAGTCTGTAGTAATTTACGGCATTACAGTAATGAGAAAAAAAGGTAGAAACTAAAAGTACATACTGTAATTCAAACAAATAATGGAGTCGCTAATCCTGTCTCTTTTTAGCATGAGGCCACATGTTTTCATCAACATCCCATCTAATGTTCTCTCTTGCCATGCACCTGGAGAACAACCTTCCGGAGTGAATTATCAATGCACCTTTCTCCCTCCACGAACCGACTTCCTGGTTCCATTTCCAAAATGAGTCTTTCTGAGCTCTACCTATATATACTGTAATATATATATATATATATATATATATATATATATATATATATATATATATATATATATATATATATATATATATATATATGTGTGTGTGTGTGTGTGTGTGTGTGTGTGTGTGTGTGTGTGTGTGTGTGTGTGTGTGTGTGTGTGTGTGTGCTGACTAACAAGTCTAAAACAAGACACCTGCTTAGCCTTCCAGCTGAAGTTGCAATCAGCAGTGTTTGAAAGGCACGAGGCTGAAATCTATTCTGTTTTGAATTTGTGGTTCACAGTTTTGACAGCAGTGTGATATCATTTGAACAAAGTGCTGTAAATCCACAGTGTTGTGCCCGTTGTGGTTAAAGTCATGCGATAAGTAGAGTTCTGAAACTGAATGAAAAACGAACTAGAGTTTGGTCCCATGAACTGCTGCTGTGCAGACTGGAGTTAGAGTTTTGCACATGTGACTCCAGTTGTGCCCGCTGTCGTTTAGCAATCGGAAAAAACTGTAATGTAATGTTTATTTCTATAACGGAAACCACTAAGTATCCAACATGTAAACATGTAAAAGGTTATTTCTACAAAAAAGCAACAATTCATCATTAAACTTTCTTGATATATATATATATATATATATATATATATATATATATATATATATATAGAGAGAGAGAGAGAGAGAGAGAGAGAGAGAGAGAGAGAGAGAGAGAGAGAGAGAGAGAGAGAGAGAGAGACATCCATGTTTGATTAGTCTTTATTTAGTAATAATAATATGGCAGTGAGGGGGAAACCAGATTACATATGTAACTTTTATTCTGATTGATGAAGTAAGCAGAAATAAACAGTATATTAACATAACTAGAACACTCTGCGTATAGAATATAGCTCGTTGGGATTGAGCTCCTTATCACTGTGGTGGAACCTTTCCATGTTGGATACTTAGTGGTTTCCTCTTCTGTTGCATCTGTTGGTTCGTTTGCTGATTAAGATGTGACACGTGATCACTTTATGAAATGTATGCATTGTTACAGAACGAACTGCCCGACACCTCCACCTCAACCAGCTGCTCACACAATGCTTTATAGGGACAATCGAAAAATAGATAGCAGTGAAAGTATATCATGCAAGTATGTATAGTCAAAGTTATCACAAGTGATCTATTACTTGTAATATACTTCTGTACTTGTAGAAGAGCCGCAGGGGGTCCGGGGCCGCAGACACCGGACAGGCTCCTGGAGGCAGACTGGGAAACGTGTCACGAGACATAACGTGTATGCAGATCAAGAAATCAATCGGAAACAATGAAAAACAAACAGGGAATACTTCAATAGGATGATCTCATCCATATATGATTTCCTCATGGGATCAAATCTCATCCCTGACTTTCCTCTTCATGAGCGATCCCTGACAACATAACTAATATATCGTCTTGAATGTGTTTTTTTTTCCAGTGAATATAAATACTGACATAATTCCGACTTTGCCTAAATATTTGATTGTTTATGGCCAGAACTCTTGTTTCATATAGCTCTGTAATATTAAAGTATTAGGTGGTCTCACAAAAACACTTTTTGGCTTCTTTAACACAAGCGCGCGTAAACTGCAGTCGGTGCTCGGCTGCACTGATCAGATTCTCCTGAAGGTCTTTATTTCTTCCCTCCCGTCATCTGATTACTGCGCTGATCGGAGCCACAGTGAACCAATCAAAAGTGAGCTCTGCGGCCACCTGCAGGAAGTTTGCCTCCGCTTATCCCCTCCCTTCACCGCCTGCAGCCAGATAACAGCCCACAGTTGGACCGAGAGCCGAGTCAGACCACCTGACGGACACGCAGCCGCCCAACGGACTCTCTTTGTTATTTTATAACCAGCGCTGAAAGTTACAGAACTTTGGCAGTGTGTGAAGAAGCTCTTCTGAGATAAAGAGGAAGGCTACGTGGTGACACGGGGACGCAGCTCTCCGTTAACTCAGCTCCAGCGCGCGTGGCGGCTAACGGCACCATGAGCGTCCCGCTTTACGCACCGACCCCCATCCAGCCAGCTCACCCGACCCCCTTCTACATCGA
>NW_027175920.1:15085376-15132876 GCF_023055335.1 Clinocottus analis | reverse complement strand
GTGTGTGTGTTTGTTTGTCGTCTGGGATGATGAACGCTCGTATGTTAAAACGTTGCCTTAAAATGTGATATCACAATAAATAATCAATGTAGCGCAAATTCAGTTTTGTCGAGTGATGATATCTAATAAACCTTTTTTATGGTATGAATAATATGTGTCACTTTCGGATGGAGCTCAGATAGAATTGGCTGTGATTTGTTGTTTCTTATTTTTTGAGTGAAAACGAACCTGAAGAGAATAGTAATAAGATTACATGTATAAAAAACCTGAATTGGTATCAAACTCAGTCAAATTCATTTAAATAATGAAGAATGAGGAGAAGTTATAAAAAAGGGAGGTATTACTAAATGTAAGCATTGCTTTTATTATGTAACACCGTTTCATAAACAGTACACACCACTTCAATAATACATTATAAACACTACACTATCTGTAATTTAAGTTCTAAGCGTAGTAATAATTATTGATATGAATATTCATAACACATTGTAAAGCATTTTAACACTCAAGTTTCATAATACTTTCTAATTGCTGCTCAGTCACTGATTAGCTATGGTTGTAATGCATGACCATATTTTTTATAATTCACTACAATGTTAATTATGATAATGTGATGAATCATCTGCTCAAGTAAAAATAATGGATCTGTTTGGTGTGATGTTCTAGATTTATTTCACTTAGACCAAACAAACACTTAATGTAATTTATAATCTCGTTGTAATGCATTTTAACAGATTTTAATGCATTATAAATCAATATTATAATATATTACATCTGAGAATTATTTTGATTCTTTAAAAAATAATGACATACATTAAGAGATTAAAAAATGCTGGATAATGTGTTATAATTATTGTTGGAAAGCATGGTGAATATTTACCTTTGCGTACAACTGGTAAATACTTATACATATGTACTATAGATTAAAAGTATACACTTATAATGCATTATATGGAGTGAGGGTGTCGTCACTAAACCAAACATGTTACACAAATGAATACAACGAATGAAACGCATGTATTTAAAAACATTTCTTAAGGACACACTTTGTCAGGTCAAATCAAAGTATAATGTTGACTTTGTTCTAAATGGGATGAGCTTGAGCTTCCTGTCCAAACTTAATCCAATTCTTCTGTTTAGGTTATAGATTTGTCTAGCAGACTAATTAATAGACATAATGTCCACTGTGTGTCCATTAGATTATCTAAAGCAAGCAGGTTTCATATCGGGACTGATAACTTTCCCTTTAGAAATGAATCCTAAAGATATTTGGCTTCACTACATAATAGAATATCAGTTTATTTCATGCTGATTGCACATTAATGTGTCAGTATAATACGCCACCAGGAATATATATACATAATACCTTCCTCTGAAAAAAGGGCCTTTTATGCTTTTGATTCCTTCAGTCCTTTTCTTCTGATGTTTTTACAAACTTCTTTTGCTCGTATATTTGCTCGTATATTTGCTCGTATATGAGGTAGCACTTTTTATATACACGCAGTGACCAAGAGCCATACATCTGTGATAAGAACCACCTCATGTGCTCTGGTGAAGATGCTCCACAGCTTCCCATGGGACGAAGTGAACACATGAGTGGACACCATTGTTGTTGGAGAGTAACACACAGACAGGGCCAACGAACCCATGTTGTCGCTCCTCGTTCTGCTGTTTCCCCGAGGAATCAAAGGCAGCCACAGATTAGCAAACAGTTTAGTGCATGTCAATGGTCTTCCCATCAGCACATTCAACTTCAAATAGCTTATCATTGAGTTCTCATGCAAACACTGTGGGAGTTTTTCAGTAAGTAGATAAGGTTAATGATTGAGTGAAGCCTCAGAACAGCAGGGATCGCACAAAGATACCACGGCTGATTGTTCATACAATACGCTCACAGTACTTCTCAATACAACATGTGATCAGCTGTGGAGGCTGATAGCTGAAAACAGAATTGGAGGCTCAATTTGGAAAAATTACAAAATAAATAATGCTGTCTTTTTAGGATTAAAGCTCTTTGTGTTATAGGTTTGTTTTTGTTATTTTACTGAGGTTCAATGGCCGCACACATACGAGACTTTTCCAAAACCAACAGTATGCACATTGATCTCAGCCTCTGTATTGTGTAATGGTTCACTTAAAGTCAACATTTGGAGAAATAGCCCACACAGTTGGTGGGTGAAATGTTCAGAAGATAGCTGTTTGATTCCAAAGTACCTGTCTGATCTGTTCAATTAACACACACACACACACACACACACACACACACACACACACACACACACACACACACACACACACACACACACACACACACACACACACACACACTAACATACACACGCACGCACACACACAAACAGGCACGTTTCATTGCTTTAGGATATTTTCAGTTACATTTTCAGGACTTTTGAGGACATGTAATTGACTTGACCTGGCCCTCATGACATGATTCTAACCAGCCCCTGTGACTGTATCATCAGACTTATTGTTCCACAAGAGAGGTAAAATAACCTCACACACACACACACACACACACACACACACACACACACACACACACACATACACCCCCCCCTCCCTCCACCATCCTGTTATCGATATCTATATTTTTTGTCCCTACCTCTGACTTGGAAAAGATGAATCTTTATGGCTCTGAGAAATATAAAAATAAAAGCCACTTTTTTAATCACTATAATATGTTTTAAAAATGCACACCACGTTGACTCACCCACGGTGTTATTTAAATATATATATATATTGATATTGATATTGATATTGATATTGATATAAATGAAGTGAAAGTGAACCTAACCCAATCATTGGAACCTAATCAAAGCCCTGAAACACTGAGCCAATAAATGTCTTCACTATTAAACCATTTGGCTTACAAACCGATGGCGACATGAGGTGTCATCCGGTGGGACAAAGTACTTCATTTGTCTGTAGCTGTTATCATAAGTTAGCCTTTCTGATATTGAGCGGATATTCTGAGCAGGGATCAGAGACTTTGTATCACCTCTTTAATAGGATGAAACCGCTATAAACTGGCAGGACAGTATCACCACTCACTAACAATCTATTAGCGGTGTGTGTCTGTGAGTGCATGTGTGTGTTCCCTTGTGGTACTGGTGGTAACAAGTTAATGTGTGGTTATATTTGAACGACTGTGGAATGTGTTGACTGTTGACCTTGGCCAAATGGAAGCCATTATCTCCCCATGCTGAGACCCCCCCCCCATCCCCCACCCTCCACTGAACTGATAAATTAATGAGAGAAAACACTGTTTACATCGATACTAGTGTCGCCAGCAGCCACAGAGACACGGGAGTGAAGAAGGCAGAGAGGGGAGGGGAAGAGAGGGAGAAGAGGAAACACAGCCAGCCATTGAGAAACACCAATATCAGAATATCAGAATGGCAAAACATAATGGAAAATATATTGTTCATTCCAGCATTGTATTCAGAGATGTATGCTGATTCAAAAGTAGAAAGGAAAAAGAAGATGACATAAACAGTTGACATGATTATAAGCAGTGTAAACGTGCAACTAGTTCAGTTTCATTTTAACGGATATAAGTGTTGTTTACTGTTAGTGGAGAAAGTTGAAAGTGTGTTGCAATGATGTCAAAGATCCATCTCACATCAAGGAAGTGTTTGCTGTTGGTCAGAACACACAGAATCAATTGGAACAGAGAAAGCGCAACAACAACAACAAAAAACATGGCGCTGTCGTGTTTCACTATATTAATACAAACAATTCCCCCATGACACTTGCATAAGATCAGGTTTTTCACTTGCAACAGAAATATTTCCAGCAGTGCAGCTGCCTTCACGTTTGATGTTTCAACATTTGTGGGACTTCCTCGACAAGTATGAAGCAGAATTAGTGGTGTTTCAATGGTAGATGGCAGAAATGTTGCAAAAATTTGCAATGCTTTTGGTGTGAACGCTGCATAAGAGAGGAAAAATTCATAATCGATATATATATATATATATATATATATATATATATATATATATATATATATATTATGTTGTCAATACAGTATGCTTTCAAAAAGTTTGAATCAATGCAACCACCTGATATCCCTGAAAGTAAATGAGCACAAAGCATATGACGCTGATGGGTCTTGCAGAATGCAAGATTAGCTGTGGACCGACTGATACACGGATGCACACACACACAGAAAATCAAAAACATAATCTCCTGGTGGAGATAATGAAAAAGCTAAAACAATAAAGAACATTAAATGGTTACTTTTACAAGCAGTATAGAGCACAGTGATGTGTCAGGAAGGCAGCAATGAGAATCCACTTGCTCTGATGCGCTCAGTTATTCAATATGCTCATTTATTTTGTTATGATTTGTTGGTGACAAATACAACTCACAACATGTTTGACTTTAATGAAGCTGGAACAGATAAACAACACGGTTTCTGCCCTTGATCATCAGACTGTGTAACCTGCAAATAAAAAAATGAATACCAAAAGGCATTTCCTTGACTTGACACTCCTAAAATAAGTGAACTGAGTGTAAAGGAGCATAGCTTCATCCTATAACATGTCAAACTAATCGGAAAAGTCTATTTTCTGTGACCGGAGAAGGTGTGCAGCCAAAGCACATTGTATTAGTCGACAGAAGTATGAAGTGTGTGTCAAGTCATGAACGTAATGACCTCAGACATTATTTAATTGACCTACTTGTTTTGAACTTTAACACAAATGGATGGTGACTTAATTTGGACATGATCCTCTTCCCAAACAAGAAACAGTTTCAGCAGCATCTTCAGAGACAGACTCTGAACCACATCTTAACTGGTCTTAACTGGTTTTAACTGGTCTTAACTGGTCTTAACTGGTCTTAAGCATAAACCAAGTCCGAATTAGTGAATGGTTGTTTGGACCAGTTTTTTGTCTCCAAAAGCAAAACAAATCCCCATAAAGTGACAGATATTTTTTTAACAAGGGCACACACACACACACACACACACACACACACACACACACACACACACACACACACACACACACACACACACACACACGTGCGCAAAGGACCCAGCTATTAACGCCGTAGGTCAGGAGTTCTTATTGCAGCCTGGGACCATTTAGTCATGTCTCCGCCTCTCAGAGCAGAGGAACTAGGAGTTAAATTGGCCATGTACTGATTTGTGTCGAAAGAGAACAAACAGAGCCCCATGTGCTCTGCTGGGTGCCACAAAAGCCCAAACAGCTTTTGAAGACCTGTAATGATGACAAATGTATGTTTGTAGGTGTACCATGAGGGAAAGAGTGCGCTTCCTCTCCCATTAACCCGCCGTGAGGACAGCGTGCTACTTGTACCAGGGAATTGATCTGTGTCCATCAGCGTCACGTTTTGTACATTTTTACACGTGTGTATTTACTACATCCACTGCATTCAGCACGTCACAGATTGTTCATCTGTCCAATAATCTCTGTTTTGTTTTATTTATTTATTATTTGTTTGTTGATTCAACAGGGACAATATAGATGAATGAGTGTTACATCGGAAGAAGACATGCAAGTATGTAACGCTGCAGTCCTCATTCTTGGTAGGACTTCTGAATTCTGAGGGAAACCATTAAAGAATTGATTAGTTGTGACCATGAATAGTTTTTACATCACTAGTTTACTTTTTACGTTACTGCTACACTCCTGACATGTAGCATCACTGCAGTAGGATTCCTTATATCCTTACAGTACATATTCGGTATGACTACTTCATAATTCATAGAAATATGTAGTGTGATTCCTTATCATATGGTTGCATTAAGGAGCATGACTCCTTAACACTGTCTCATGTCAAACATACTCAACTCAAACCTGCAGCATCTCCGATGCTCCACTTCTTAACGTTTAACATTGTGTTTATTTCTGAATTTAAAAAAACAGAGCTTTGCAGTCAGGATGTTTAACAGTTGGAAAAAAAAATATATTAATCCAAGCAGGCACAGGAAGCAGGTGGCAACCTCCGGTTCTGCCTGTTGTACCTGGCCACCAGTAGGCGACTCCTCTGGTTGTATAGAAGCCTATATAAGTGACTCTACTTCTCTCTTGATGTATTCCCTCAGTAAACATTGTAAACGTGAGTTTAAGTCTCAATCTCTAGTTTCAAGTCTTCTTCAGTACAGCATGATGTTCATTTAGTAAGTGATGCTCAGCAGGAGACGCTTTAGGGCGGGCTTACTGTGATTGACAGGTCGCTGCAGCTACCAGACTAGTATTTTGCGTCTCTACGTCTCTCACTAGAGCAACCAGAGCTCCTCAGGTTACTAACACAAGACTCCTCACAAAATACAGTCATGAAGTTCAATTTAAGATGATTATTTAAATAATATTGTAATATAATAGTTTCCTTTTTTTACTTTAATTCCTCAGTTAGTTTAGTATGATTCATCTTTCAATCCTGCTGACCTATTTTATGTACTTATATTGCACTTCAGACCTCTATCTGATCTGAACTCTAAAGTTTACTTTAAACACCAAACCAAGCTTCTTTAAATGTGTTGAAGGGCCCAGTTTTTTATTTTTCTATGTTGTCAATGTCGTCAATGTTGTATTTGTTATGCTTTTCATAGGCAAACTACAGTTGTAGTGAAGTGCATTGCTTTGTGTTGTTTTGAGTTTATGGTTATTGAACTCAAAGCAAATCTCCTTGTGACCCAGTTGCAAGGCATACATACCCAAGAGTGAACTGCCACTAAATTCAGTAAATATTAAATATTCATACATACTTTTAAGCTTTTAGATCATGTGTTTTATTGCTTACTATGAATGGCTTTGACTGTTTTGGGCTTTCTTAACTGCTCCCTCCCACATCTTCATAATCTAATCATCTCAACATAACAGCTTTTTCATCATTGTCACTTTAAGTTCTCAACGTGACAAAAGAAGCTCCTATTTACTCTTTTCAAGCCTGTTATCCTGAGTTAATTGGTCAATACCAACATTGTCTCAAAAAAACAATCATTGTTTTCTTAAGATTAAATGTCTCATCATGTTTCTTTATCTCAGGATAGCAGGCGTCTGTACTTCATGGTGCATCCAAACGGGTTTCATCATGCAGCCTTTCTGCTCGGCTTTGGGAGGAAGAGTTCGAGAAGAGACACAGGAAAAGTTATACAGGCTGAAGCTCAAATGACCGTCACCATGTTTTTGTTTTTTTGCCAAGTTACTAAATTTGGAGTGCAGATGAGAGACGTAGAAACGCGAAATACGAGTCTGGTAGCTGCAGCGACCTGCACGGATGTGCAGGTCGCTGCAGCTACCAGACTCACAGTAAGCCCGCCCTCAAGCGTCCCCTGCTTCATGGTCTGTTTGACTCTAAATGAGCATCATTTACTAAATTAACATCACGCTGTATTGAAGAAGACTTGAAACTAGAGATTGAGACATACATTTATGTTTACAATGTTTACTGAGGGAATACATCAAGAGTCATTTATATAGACTTCTATACATCTCTGAACCACAGTACCACATTTGCACCAACAGGCAGAACCGGAGGTTGCCGCCTGCTTCCTGTGCCTGCTTGGATTAATAATGTTTTTTTTTTCCCCAACTGTTCAACATCCTGACTGCAAAGCTTTGTTTTTGTTTTTTTTAATCAGAAATAAACACAATGTTAATTGTTAAGATGTCAGCAACAGCATCATGTTGGATGTGTAATTGGTTACAGTAAGAAAGTGAGGAAGATATGTTGATAATAAAGGTGTTTTTCAAAGTTATATTAGAACCCTAATGGTATTATTAAGTACTCATATTCTGTATAGGCGAGTACTCAAATGTAAGTACTTGTACTTCTTTGTAAAATAAGTGGTGTTGTGCATCCCCGCAAACCATAGTTCTTTTAGTAAAGCGACTATCACTTCACCCACTTACACACTCTTTATGGGCGTCCTTTGAAGCCGCACTTGTGTGATTTAGTATTGCACTTCTATCAGTGAGGATTGAAGGCTCAGCTTAAACCAAAGGGTTTGTGTTCCCCTTTTACGGCAGCTGTATGCACTATTTCTCAAGAGATCATAGAATGCCTAAAAGTCTGTCCATCAATTGGGTAAAATATGATAGTTGCCAAGAAAAAATAAATCCTCCTGTACGGCCTACATCCTAAACTGTCTTCATCGGTCCACAACCAGCACAACAAATGCTTTTTTTGGTTATAATCTGCTAGAGGTAGTTCACAGAATGAATTTCAGCTGACAAATGTTATCCAATTGAATTCATGCCACATTAACCCAGATTGCCCTAATAAATGATCCCCGACATTAACAAGACAATGTGTTCTTCAATGCTCTGAATTTAATACTTCTTTAACGCATTGCATAATAGCCCTCTATGACAACGTTATGGCAGACATACACAGCAAAATTTCCCCAGTAGAAAATTTGCTCCATCGCCGGTCCAGTCAGACAGAACGAGGGGAGATGGCACAAAGTTGGCAGATTCGGGGCTGTAATCTGACGCCCATGTGTAACGATGGTTGACTCCTCCTCAGAGACATGAGCGAGCCGGTGAAGTTGACCTCTACGTAGCAGCCGAGCTGAGTGGACAGACTTTCCAATGAGACCTTGCAGACATTGGCTCAAAACAAAGAAGTGAAACCAGAGTAGAAAACAGTAATGTTCACGTCAGCAGGGCCGTAGCACGTGGAAAACCTCTTGTCATACTCTATACACACTCCAAGGCCGGCCAATACTGCCACAGGGGGTCCACCGGCCTCGCAAGACCCATGTGGATGAAGTGGAGCCACGTAGAGGACACTCAGCTGTTTGGAATAAGTGTCCATCGCTCATTTTGGATCACTGACTCCTGTTCATAAAGAAGCAATTTCTAGTGAGATCATTATTATTGTTAATGCTGAGTAAACAATAAATACTGCAGTCTATACATTTACAGAACATGTTTACATCTCATGATTTCAGTCAAAACCTATTTTGTAAAAAATACTGCAAAAAGTAACCCCATTGTTGATTTAATAAGTCAAATTAACGCTCAATTAATGAAGTCCTATTATTTTATAATTTTAATACTATCATCATCAGTTTCAGATGATCATCCCCTTTTCTTTTTCTTTATCAATTTCTCATTTTGAAAAAAATCCTCTCCACATTCACCTTGAGCGTGGAGTGCATCAGGCTGTCTTTGTTCAGCGTCCCATCTGGTGAGTCAACACTGAGGCCTGGAGTTGTCCCAGAAACCACTTACTGTGTGAGTGAAAAGCAGCCGCATCGAGACATTAATCCCCAAAACAATAATCCAATAGATAATGCGCGAGGGAGGCCATTTGAAGCAATGGAAAACAGAAGCGGGGGCGAGGGGCCCGGCAGAAGAGATTCATTCCTCCGGCAGCTAAGGAGATATCACTCACCGATTCATGGGTGCACTCAAGTGTACTATTTGCTTTTCAATTAGGCCATATCCAAATGGAAGATATGGAGGTTTTAAAAGTATTAACATGCTAGTTAAAAGAGTTCAGGATTTTCTGCCTCACCATCCAATTTAGATAGAGTCCATCTGAACGATTAGCTGCTCAAACAAGCCGCCCTGGAAGAGCACACACACTGATAATAAATAGTTCTGGCCAAATGTTACGAACATCCGACTGAATTAAGATGCTATTAGGGCACAAGTGACATTTTAGGAACAATGTAAAAGGATATCTCCTGAAGTAAGGTGGGTGGCTAGTGGGAAGTAGTTTTGTTGGATTTTCCGTTGTGATAAGATAATAAAAGCAAGGCTTTTAAAATAGTTTAAAGGAACCCCTTAATACTGCATGATCTCAACCATGTCCACTTTAAAGGCACTGTGAGTGGGATTTGTCACCTGTGACCTGTAAACATTAAAAGTTGCCTGTTCGCTAAACGTTTCTACAGAGTTTAAAGGCAAGAAAACGTTCCACGCACAGAACAAAAAGAAAAAACAGGCAGGACTGAGGAGAATTATTTATCACTCGCCACGTCGTGTTTTTTTAAAGGAAATTCGCCTCATTTTCCTTCCTGTGGTTTAGTCATGTTGAGGCTGTATGTTTCCACAGCACAGTCACCAGGAAACAATGTACTGGATACTGTTGTACGTTATATATTGAGTGGGCATTATTGAAAGTTAGGTGGCATATTGATGAGAAAGTCCACTACGGAACATCAACAAAACACCTTCAACTGGGAGACAGCTGTTAGGGTCAAGTGTGACACAAAATGTAAATGTTGTTACGTTATGTAAGAAAGTCTGTTAAAGGGCGGTTATTTAGTACTCGTACGTAATTTTTTCTAACCTCAACCAATATGTTTTGTGGCCTGAATAAACAAATCGGGCCAAATGTGTGTTTCTACAAGCATGGTAAGAGGCTAAAAGGAAACATACTCTCTGGTAACATATTCATGAAACTTATTTCTAAATTGGGAAACTATTACTCTCAATGTATCCTGTGAGAAACATACAATAACATTTATTGAGCGACTGGGTTGGTTTACAAATGTTCACCTTCTGGCTTCATCAGGTCAATGTTAGATTTCAACACAAATGGTTCTAGTGTGCGACATATCTGTTGCCATCATTTTGATAAGCTGTTATTTGCAGAGTAAGTCACAAGCTAGAAACATCAATCTCTCTCGGCCTCCCTGCACACAGAAAGTCAGGATTGTAATGTCTGAGTGGAGGTATAGAATGTCAGAGGAAATAGATCAAAAGTCTTATCAGCCTGGCCCCTGTCTTTGTTGTACAGTGACACTCTTCTATTACCAGCACTGATTACAGCAGTTACACTTTAAAAAGTGATGTGTTAAGGACACACTCGTATCAAACACACAGCCCAAATGTAGACTATACTATATTTCGTAACATGATCAGCAATTAAGGTTTGACATGAATTCACATTATTTAATGTGGTATGTAAAGAAATGACATGATGAAATCAAATAATGTAACCCCCGTGCCACCAAAGTTAACTAAATACAGCTGAAATATAATCATCAGTCTGTTATTAGCTCGCTCCTTTCACAGGAGGTTAGCATAGCATAAAATGCTAATCAGCCCAACATTCCTTTTTAGGTCCGGTTGACTCGCATACGTCTATGGAGCCTTTGGAAACGAGATGATGCAATTCACATCTGTTTGAAATGCATTGCCGGTTCATATCAGAGTAACGTCTGTCGTCACTGTGCATGTACGTGCAGCGGTATGTGTGCTGGTCAGATAAACACAGTTTCTGTTTTTTACAGTGTTGTAACGCAGCTCTTATCGTCCTCTCATAGAGACAAACAGACCTAAATGATCCAGTTATAAGCTTTTATTGATCGGCTGCCGGTCCTTTTATGACATGCTTGTGCTGTTGTTCCCATCCCACACCATTGATTTTTACTACCTGTGTCAACAGCAGCCCCCCTTGTAAAAGGGCCTCAGTCCACAGCAATGTGTTGGGCAGGCTGTGTGTGTGTGTGTGTGTGTGTGTGTGTGTGTGTGTGTGTGTGTGTGTGTGTGTGTGAGTTTGGATTCAATGATATGGTGATAATCCCAGATCAATGGGAGATAATGTTTCAGGGAGCTACTCCTCTTACTGACATATGGGCCTTGACAAGCAGCTGAATAATGTTTTACTCATTCATTTTCCTGCTCACGCTTGACGGCCCTGCTCTGCTCTCCCATTGGTCAAGAGAACTGGACGTCATGGAGGTAGTCGTTACTGCTTCTTCCTTTTTGTCTACTTTCTCTGTTATTCTTTTGGTCTCTGATAAAGAGAGAGAAAGCTTTGCACACAGCACATGCTTCCGGGTTGGATGTGCAAGGCAATGGATTAACATGTAGTCATTAAAAACTATTCACAAGTGTTAAGGGGATAGACTGGTTGTAAAAAACAATCACACATTATTATTTTATCAACAATGGCAAGAACAACACCTTCATTTGTGTCTTTGTTCCGTAGCTTTGAACTGTCCTTGTGAAATACTTTTTATAATTATTGTTTTGTCAATTAAACAAAAATAACAAAATGTATAATAGCCTCCAGAGATGCACTCTTATGATAAAGAACAGTTCAAAGTGCAGCAGAAAAATATAAGAAATAAATATATATTACATTACATTATATAGATATATATGTGCATGTATATATATATATATATATATATATATATATATATATATATATATATATATATATATATATATATATATATATATATTATACAGTCTATTTGTATTCATTGAAAGTGGATGTACGACAATTATTAATATATTATTTTTATTCTTTACAAAAAATGCTTACAAAAAATAACACATTCATCATCAACACTCAGCTTGTCTCTATAAGATACATAATTACAATTATGCATCTCACACAGTATGTTACATGTGTACATGTACAACATGCTCTGTGTATTCACAGATGAGGAGACAGACTTCTGGCTGGCTTCAGGGTCTTGTCACCAATGTATGAAATACCCAGCAGCATTCTTGGGGATTCGTACAACTCGACACACTTGGCTATGTGTCCAAGAAGAGGAGACACAATTTGCTTTAATTCAGGTTCTCATGAAAGTCACCGGACCAAATTTGTCCAATTAGATCCAGCAACACATCCAAAGACAACTGATTGTGTATTTTACAGCAGAAAATAGTATGTATGTATAATATATGAACAATAGTCACTCTTAATATTTGTAAACAGATGTTTTGCACTTTGAATTAAATCAACAAAAGCTGCTGGGCATTAGTAAGTTTTTAAAAGACATTTTGGTGCAAAAATTGCAAGTGGCAAATCATTTGCTGACCCCACACTCTGATTCCCAGCTTTTGACTGCATTTGTGTGTTACTGATTCTATGTATATACTTGTCAGAAGCACACAGTAAAAAAAATATTCCAAGGAGGATTAGCAGAAGGGAATGAAAAGCCAAAGACAGGGTGTGGAATTTAAAGGAAGAAGCAGAACACACACACACACACACACACACACACACACACACACACACACACACACACACACACACACACACACACACACACACACACAGGCATCAGCACTGGCCTTTGCTTATTAATGTGTGGTTCAGGAAACTATTGTTGCGCTGATGTTTCCAGCTATAATGTGACTGGCCAGAACAATGCGGTGTTAATTTGTTTGGTTTCCGGCAAAGGACTGTGAAAACAGTGATGGCCACAGAGACAGGAAAGGACATTAATAGATGAAGGAATGCTGGGGGCGAGGTGCTGGGCGATGTTCTCAGTGAAGGAGGATGTTGGACGGAGAAAGAGAAGGTTACAGCTAACTTTAGCATATAACGATTCCATTAAATTCAGTTCATTTTGTGAAGCCCAGAATCACAAATTACAATTTATCCTCGGAGTGCTTTACAATCTCATACTCATACGACATCCCTGTCCCAGGACCTCATATCGGATCAGGAAAAAAATCCCCAGAATAGGACTGCTTGTGTTTTCAATATTTTGTGGGGAAAAGTTGGAAAAACACAGTTGTTAAGAGGTCGGCAGACAGTCTGTGGCTGGGGGCACTGGGGTCCTTGACGATGCTGTGCACTCTCTGCAGGCAGCGCTCAAGGTGTATGATGTCAATGACAGGAGTGGAGTATCGGTGATGCGTTGGGCCGTTTTCACCACCCTCTGCAGACCTTTCCTGTCTGAGACAGAGGAGTTGCCGTATCAAACTGTGATGCAGTTTGTAAGAATGCTCTCGATGGTGCAGTGGGAGAAGTTCCTGGTCCTGGGGACCAGGATCAGAGGAGACATGTGGATCTTTTTCTGTCTCCTCAGGAAGAAGAGATGCTAGTATGCCTTCTTGACTAGGGTTGACGTGTCAAGGGTCCAAGAGAGGTCCTCTGAGACGTGGACACCCAGAAACTTGAAGCTGGAGACACACTCAACCTCCGTTCCATTGGTATGGATGCGGGAGTGTGTGCAGCACTTTGTCTTCCTGAAGTCCACAATAAGCTCTTTGGTCTTCTTGCTGTATAGTGTCAGGTTGTTGTTGGCGCACCTCGCTGCCAGGTGCTGGACCTCCTCCCTCTAGGCCGACTCTGACTAATTGTTGTTGTTGAGGAGGCCCACCACTATTGTGTTGTCTGCAAACTTGATAATGGTATTCAAACCATGTACAGGCATAGTCATAGGTGAACAGGGAGTAGAGGAGAGGACTCAGCACACGCCAGTGGAATGCCAGTGTTCAGGGTGATGGTCGAGGAGGTGTGATTGACTAACCTAACATACTGGGGTCTGCTGTAAGAAATCCAGTATCCAGCTGCAGAGGGGGGTGTCGATGCTAAGCTCACCTAGTTTGGTATTTAGTTTGGAGGGGATGATGGTGTTAAATGCTCAACTGAAATCGATGAACAGTTGTTGGGTGAGGACGGTACTGTTGGAGGGGGTCCAGTGTGGGTGGTAGGCAGGTTTTTAGATGTGCCAGGACCAGCCCTTTCGAGGCACTTCATGATTATGGGTGTAAGTACAAAAAGGCGGAAGTCATTTAGGCTCACTGCAGTGGAGTGCTTTGGCACTGGCATGATTGAGGTGTGTTTAAAGCATGTGGGTACGGCTGCTTGGGCCAGGTGTGACAGGTTGAAGATCAGGACCCCAGTCAGCTGCCCAGCACAGGCCTTGGGCACACCGCCGGCGATGCCATCAGGGCCAGCAGACTTACGTGCATTGATCCTGCTTCGCGCAGTCGATGGGGGAGAGGGGTAAGGGGCTTGTGGTCTGCAGGGTGGCAAAGTCTTGATGATCTCCACCTCCTGGTTGTCCCTGTCGAAGCGGGCATAAAAGTTGTTAAGCTCATCAGGAAGGGAGGCGTCACTGGTTAGGAGGGTGACATTGGAGGGTGATATTGGAGGGTAATCATTAAAGGCCTGGATGTCTTGCGTTGGGGGTAGAAGTTGTTGTTAAAGTACTCCTCAGTCTTTAGCTTGTGGTTGTGCTTGGCCCTCTTGATGCCCCTCTTTAGGTTGGCTCTGGATGCGCTGTGGGCTTGCGCTTCACCTGATCTGCAGGCAGTGTCGCGTGCCTTCAGTAGGAGGCGGAGCTCTCTCCTCATCCACAGCTTCTGATTTCGGAACATTGTAATGTCTTTGAGAAAGGTGACATTATTGATATTGGTGCTGATGTAGTATAGAACAGAGGAGGCAAAAGAGTATACAATGGTCCGTCATTTATCGGGGGGGGGGGGGGGGGGGGGGGAGGGGGGGGGGGGGTACGTTCTAAAAATAACCCGCATTAGACAAAATCTGCGAAGTAATCAGCTTAATTTTTTACCATTATTATACATGTTTTAAGGCCGTAAAACCCCTAACCACACACTTTTATACACTTTTCTCAGACAGGCATTAACATTTTCTCACATTTGTCTTTTATTTAAACACTCTCAAAGTTCAAACTTTAGCGGATTAAATAAAATAAGCCCAAACAATTTTAAGAAATTTCATTTTGATGATCAATCTACGAGGTCCTCTGACCGTGCCTCTTTGTCCTGGTGCTGCTCCGCTAGCGCCGCTAGCGCCGCTCCGCTAGCGCCGCTCCGCTAGCGCCGCTCCGCTAGCGCCGCTCTGCTGTCTTTTTAGCCGAACGTATTCTGTACCGAACGTATTCTGTACTGTACAGGAGACACTGCACGGAGGAGATTGATTGACAAAGGTGTGCAGTACAGTCCCTTCGCTAATCAGGGCGCCGAACACAATGTGCGTTCATACTGTAGCTGTAAAAAAAAAAAAGCAAAAAAAAAATTAAATCCGCGAAACAGTGTCCGCGAAAGGTGAACCGCGTTGTAGCGAGGGACGACTGTATATGTCCATGTGGGAGTCCGGGGTGGTCTGAATGGCAAACATACTCCAATCTGTGTGTTGAAACCGGTGCTGTAGTGTAGACTTTGCTTCTTCTGGCGACACTTTGACTGTTCTCACTGCTGGTTTCTTACGTTTGATGAGTGGTGTGTACTTGGGGAGTAGGAACAAAGAGAGATGGTCCGACTATCCCAGGTAGGGGAGGGGAATGGCCTTGTAGGCCTCAGCCACATTGGTGTAAACATGGTCCAGGGTTTTGTCTCCTCTAGTGGGGCAGAAGACATGTTGATAAAATTCGGGAAGAACATACTTCAGGTTGGAATAGTTGAAGTCACCCGCAACAATAAAGGCTGCCCCTGGGTGTTTAGTCTGTAGTTTGCTAATGGCAGCATGCAGTGCTTTCATTGCAAGCGTAGCATTAGCATCCAGGGGGATATATGCTGCAGTCACAATACCAGATGTGAACTCTCTGGGCAGATAAAAAGGTCTACACTAAACCATGAGATATTCCAGGTTAGCAGAGCAGTGACTCTTGATTGAAGCAGTGTCCGTGCACCAAGCTTTGTTTCTATAAATGTACAGTCTGTGGTCTTTCCGGAGTCGTCTGCTGATCTATCTGTACCCAGCATGTGGCGTTCCGTTAGCTTAATAGCGTCTTAAATGATGATTCACAAGATTAACATTTTTACAAAGTGTCACCAGCGGGTATTATTTATTTTCGGTTACTTATCGTTGTTGTTTCTCTTTAAAACATTTGAACTCAGGTTGATCCGTTTACAGTAAGTCAAGTGAGTCAAAAAACAAGCTCTCCATGGACTTGTTGCATTCTTGTTATCCATGAAAAGGGTTATCTGAGACAATGAGGGTAACAGGATATGCTGTTTTATCACTTCCTCCCAGTCCCACTTTGTCGAGGACTGCATCACATTGAGCGAAGGAAAAGAGGAGGTGGAGAGAAAGCAAAGAACTGAAGGGATAAAGAGGAAGTACAAATTTGTCTTTGACTGAAAAGCAGATTTAAAATGGAAAATCTACCTATTTACCGTCTTGTGGAAGATTTGACATGGGCTGAATAGAGATGGAGACTGCTCAGTTCAAAGTTTCACCACCTGGTACGTAAAAGTACTAAACTCCTGTTTGGTGGTGTACGACACAAGATATGGAGTCACTTTATTGAAAAGGACTTTTTCTCTAGATAACATGAATCCATCAGTCAAGCATGAAAAAGTATCTTATAATAAAGTAAGCGATTTGGTGTTATAGAGTAGTTTCACTAACAAAGACCCTGCCAGTAACAGATCATATATATTGAAGGTAAAGAACCAAGAGCTAACTCCTGTGCGGCATGGTTTCATCTGTCTGTGCAGATCACAAATCTGCTCGAAGTGCTTCACAATCTGCACGTATGACATCATCTGTTCCAGGACCTCAAATCAGATCAAGAAAAGGTAAAAAGGAAGAAACCTTCAGGAGAGCCACAGAGGAGGATCCCTCTCCCCGGATGGACAGAAACAGTCGATGTCATGTGACCAGAATGAACAACGTAACAGTTACAGCACATGACATGAATATGACAGAAATTATTCATATAATGAGTAGTAGTAGGCAGAATAATAGATGGAAAATTATGAATACTAATAAAAACAGCAACACACATAATAAAATCAGTAATGGTATCAGAAAATAAATATAGAAATGTGATAGAAAGGAGAGAAAACACAAAGTAGAGTTAGTGATGCGCATTGAAGAGACAAAACATTATCCAGAAGGAGAGAAAGAAGAGGAGAAGAGGAGCTCAGTGTATCCTAAGATGTCCACCAGCAGTCTAGGCCTATAGCAGCATATCTAGGGGCTGGAGCAGGGCTAACCTGAACCAGCAATAACTATAAACACTATCAAAGAGGCAAGTCTTAAGTCTACTCTTAAATGAGGTGACTGTCTGGCCCCCAGACTGAAAGTGGAAGCTGGTTCAACAGAAAGGGGTTTTGATAACTGAAGGCTCTGGCCCCCAACCTACTTTTTAGTTTTTATGGTTCCTCGAACCATATGTAACACTGCATTCAATTAACACAACTCTCCAGTGGGGTAATATGGCAATAAAAGCTCCTTAAGATATGATGGTGCATCACCAGTTAAGGCTTTGTATTTAAGGAGACAGATTTTAAATATGATTCTTGATTTTACAGGAAGCCAGTGGATGGAGAGCAGCTAATATATGAGTAATATGATCTCTCTTCCTATAGTCCTTGTTAGTACACGAGCTGCAGCATTCTGGATCAACTGGAGAAAACCAAGGGCCTTAGTTATGTATTATAAAAGTAACAAAAGCATGAACTAGGTTTTCTCCACTGCTTTGGGGGTTCGGGTTGTGTATATTTTTCCTCTCCCACTCTCTCTCTTCTTCCCTCATGCCGCTGTCTCCATGTGTGTGTGTGTGTGTGTGTCTGTGTCTGTCGAGTCGTGTCTGAAGTCAGTGCGTACTCAGAGGATTTGCCTATCAGTAACAGCACATGTTCTCATGTTAAAAAAAACAACAAGCTATCTAAGAGCACACACACTGTCTGCCGGGGCGTACGCTGCGCTGCTTTACTGAACACCCTGCATGTGTGTGTATGTGTGTGTGTGTGTGTGTGAGTGTGTGTGTGTGTGTGTGTGTGTGTGTGTGTGTGTGTGTGTGTGTGTGTGTGTGTGAGAGAGAGAGTGTGTTTGTTTGTATATCTCTGCCTTATTTTCACTTCCCCATTCCAAATGAAAGAGACAATTTCACAACAAAGACTTGATTAGTGCACGCATATTTTCAGACACACAAACACGCTGATGAGGTTAAGATCAGTTCACTTGAGACGGATTGCTCTTACAACAACTTTTCCCTTTCCCTTAAGACAAAGTTTTGTCTTAATGCGACAACATTATTGTAGAAACAATAAGACTTTTTTATCTTGTTACACAACAATGTGACTTTGCATTTATTTGAAAAATGTCTTTTATTTTAATTGTTTTTTGCCTAAAATCCAGTCTTAAAACAATGTAATGTCACATTTACTAAAATATCATAATAATTATACATTTTAGGTTATTCAATAGTTTGGTCAATCAGTAAGAGAAACAATAAAAAATGTGTTTTTGCTAATTATACTTACATACTAATAAAATGTATTACTAAGTAATGTTTTCAATGCATGGCTTCTAAATTGTAACATGTATTTATTACAGTGTGTGGCATTGGAACTTTTACTTCAACAAAGAAGAGCTCATGGATTACATGTGATGTATGTGATTCAATAGTTATCTCCCTATCCTATCCAACCTGTCCACTCAGAACAGGCTCACTAACACGGACAATAAGAACCTTTGGACATTTGATCTGATGAAGAATCTGTTAGACCCAGTCTGGAGTCCAAGGGGGGAAGACTATTATCTTTGTTTGACTTCCTCTCCTCCGTGCTTGATGAATCTGCGTGGCAGGATGATCTTGACCTTTTCATTCAGAGAAAACAGAGGTGAAGAGTCCACAGCGGTGCAGACAGAGCGACTGCACTGCAAATAATCCCAAATCTGGAAGGGACTGTGATTCAGACTGCCCCTCCACAGAGAGCTTCAGGATTCATTTGGTTCTTCATTTGTATTTTCAAGTCCATTTGGCATTCATTCACCTCCACACATTAAGCATGATGTCCAACGAACACTTCCAGCACGAGGAACGTTCACAGTCTGCAAACCGCATCGCTCGCCTGAAACCTCGGGATTAACTCAAGGAAAGAAATTACTTCCTTTCGGTAAGTGAACTAGTTCTGGGCTTTTTTGCAGTGTCTGAAGGAGAAAAAGAAGCCTAGACCGAGGGATTGATAAAGTATCTGTGTACATTCCTCCTGGTTCCTGTCCACTCGATGGAGACAGCAGAATCCGTTGACAAGCCTCTGAGAGGTTTACGTCTGCTGAGCAATGATCGCGTGTGAGTGTGCCAGTGTAAGTGGTGAACGTGGCTGAGTCAACTCAACACTGTGAGAGACACTCCAAGACCCATCAGAGCCTTTTGTCCTGCTGACAAGAGCTCTCCACTGAGACGGACGTCCACCCAGAACAACTTTGTCAAAGCCAAGCCCACTGTTCCATCCGACAGGCTGAAATCTGGCAGCTCCTTTCAAAACAAGCCATCATTTCCGGCGGCGGTCGTAACGTTTCACTAGATTGTTAATAAGTACACTATAATATGACACTTTTTCATAACCCTATAAGCTTCTAGGAGTTGAATAAAGTATGATAGATCCTTATGTGTAGTATATTTGTACCTGAAGAATCCAAATGTGGCCGGATTGCTTTTTTCTTCAGCTTTTTCCGACGAAGGCTTCCGTGTCGTAGGAGCTTTCTTTGAAAGCATCACACGTCTTAAGCAGAAATTTATGCAAATTGTAATACCCAGCATGCCACAAACCAATGGTGTTGTGGCATAAAGGTTATCATTTTTAAATCTTTGAACCGAATGACAGTTTTTTGACTAAAATTTAAAAAAAAAGTTTCATTGTGTTTTTTCTTGCAATTTCAGATTCTTCAGGTCGTTATCTTTACAAAGAGGAGTCTTACAACTCTGTAGCTTGTTGATTAGGCCTTGGAGCGTGCATCTGGAAAAAAACAGAAGGCATTTTTGTGAAATCTTCTTCATATCATGCTGGATGTTCATAGTTATGATGAAGATGTAAGAGTGATTTCTTTTTGAAAATATTTTTTTTTTCACAAATAAATTCTGAAATAAATTCAATAAAATAACACAAGTATTATAACTCATTTTGGGTTTATACAACGACTTGAAGGGCTTCTGTGGGAAGGAGAGGTGGCGGCGGGGCTTGTGGCTCAAAAGGTTTAAAAGGTTTCGATTGACAATATATTTTCAGTGGGCATTGATGTAATTTGAAAACACCCACTTAACACCGCTAAATTGATTAAAATAGTTGGCGAGCTTAGACGTCTTCTACATCATCATTGGATATGAAAGAGCAGTTTATGGTAGGGTTAGTTTATGGTATTCCTTGAAAAAACTATTTTATCAATTTATTATCAATTTAGCACCAAATCTGTGTAACAAATGTTAAGTAAACAACTTATGACGGGATGGCATAGGACTGTCCTTTACCTCCACCATTATGTTCTAAGCCATTTAACATTTTCACAATTTATTTTAATTGATGAATATGTATGTTATTTTGAACTATAACAACTTGATACACACTGCTGAGCTGAATGTTGCTTTCCGGTACACTGAGTAAAAAAAAACATTTGTTTTCAGTTTAAAATGTAGTATACAGTATAATGCTATTGTTTTCTTCTACATATTTCCTATTGTATTGGAAAGTTATATGAACTACCTAGATTGTACTTTTATCATAACATAAAAAACAACTTCAAATTGAATGTTTGAATTTAAATTATTTTTAAATGCAAAGTATTTCAGGAGAAACAAAAACATGTAGTTTGGTGGGACAAATCTGCAAATCACATCCAATTGTGAAAGAAAAGCTCTCTGTGGCTCCCTCTGCAGGTCAGCTTCGGTTAGTGCTGTCCATCCGGGCTGGTGGAATAAATGAGTTCAAAGTATAAAGTGAAGTCGTGCACAAGAAAGAGACCTCAGTAGTTGTAAAGGCTCAGTACTGCTGATACACCACGACACTGCGCCTGTGACAGACTCGCTTTGGGATTTTAAGTGTTTTTGTGTCTAAATGATGAACTAAACCAGGGGTGTCAAACATACGGCCCGCGGGCCGGATCCGGCCTGCCAGGGGGTCCAGTCCAACAGAAGAAAAAAAGTCTATATATATATATATATATATATATATATATATATATATATATATATACATATATATATATATATATATATATATATATATATATATATATATATATATATATATATATAGACTTTCCAGACTAAAATTAGCAGAGCTGGGATTCAAACCTCTGATCTTCTGCTTATGCGACAGACATGCAAACCATTGATCCACATTCGCAATGGATGTGAGCACTGATATTAATGTGTTAGAAGTCGTTAAACATGGATCACGTCATGAAAGTGGCGTCACAAACATGTCACAAAACGAGGGAATCTTCAGATGAGAGCAGGCAGATAAACAGAGGACTGATGTCTGAATGTTTGCTCTTTATGTTTCTAGGTAATTGTTGAAAGACCTTAAAGTAGAGTTTGTCATCTAAAAACCTTCACCAATGATTTAAACATAGAGAAACACTGTCGTTAATTATGCGTTATTATGCTGTGATTTTACTGGTCCGGCCCACTTGAGGTCAAAATGGGCAGCATGTGGCCCCTTCACTAAAACGAGTTGGACACTAATGAACTAAACCGTTTCCCTCATTTGGTCACTAAAATGATTAAAGAAATTGTTGAAAAATGCCAAAGTTACCCTATAACTGCAGAAAAATTTGCAAAACATTCTGCGGAGCTTAAAGGTTTAGTTGATTAGTTTATGACTTATTTTACTTTTATTACGTAAAAAAGTTAGGAAGTTATGAAAGCCTTTGATTTCAAATGACAGTCCATCAGCACCAGTCACCAATCGACATTGCATCTACAAATCGACATTGCATCTTTATAGATCTATAAAGATCGATAAAGCTCTGTAAAGCTCTGCAAAGCTCTATAAAGCTCTATAAAGATCTGTAAAGCTCTGTAAAGCTCTGTAAAGCTCTGTAAAGTCGAAGCGAGCAGCAGATTCACCTGATCTCTCTCTCTGTATCATTCTCGTAATATCCCCTCTTCCAGTCTTAGCTGCTATAGGGCAAACACACCCAGGAAGCAGTTTTCTATTTGGTTTGTATCATACTTGTTTTTCCCTAAAATGTGTAACTAAGCCTTTAAACATTGTCCAGTAGGCCCCTGGGCTTGCCTGAAAACATCTGGACAACCTCCATGGCTTCTGCAGTGGACCGTCTCCATTCCAGGATGTCCTTCAGTGGTATTTGTGAGGAGGGTAACTTACAATGGAGGTCAGTGCTCGTACAGCAGCCCGTGCTCCGAACAGACACAGGAAGCTGGCAGGAAGCTGGCAAGAAGCTGGCAGGAAGCTGGCAGGAAGCCGGCGGAGCATGGAGAGGAAGAGCACTCGGACAGAAGAATAGGCGGATCGACAGTTCACAGCAGACCTTCGGTGCTGTTATCCATGTATCCTCTTTCAAAAGGGACATGTGCACACATGATTATCACGCGGAAGGAATTAAATAACACAAGTGGCATTGTTGCAGAAACATGGTACCCTCCATACCACCCTCCGGGTCGCCTGCAGGGCTGTTAGCTCTATCAGCAGGGTTGCTGTTGTTTGCACTGTTAACACCGTTGCCGCTGTTTGCTGTTTTATAATCTTAAGCAGAGTCAGGGAGACGAAACATCAATGCTATTGTCTGGTCATAAAGGGATAGAAAGAGAATGTGCGTGCGTGTGTGAGTGTGAGTATGTGTGTGGGTTTAAGGTAATTGACGTTTCTATAATTTTCCATCCATGTATCTGTCATCTTATATGTTTACAGTTCTACCTCTTTTTCCCCAATTGTATACCATCTGTTCCCGCAACTCTGACAAAATTCCTGCTGCTCCGTGTGTGTGTGTGCGTGTGTGTGCGTGCGTGTGCGTGTCCAGGTGTGTGTGTGTGTGTGTGTGTGTGTGTGTGTGTGTGTGTGTGTTTGTGATCTACTTCTTGTTTTTGGTGGAGTAATAAGGAAACTCATAGTCAGGGCTTTTGTAAGGAGCTTATTGTCAACCACACACTCCGAATGGGCCAATCCATTTGGAGAAGAATAACAGGAAATAGAAAGTGATTGTGTAAGTTGGTCAAGGCCTGCTGCCTTACTCAAATGCAGTTTGAGACAATGTGGTAACCTTTCTGTGGTTCCATTTATTGTGATCCACACCCTCAAGTGGCTCGCTGACACATCGTCAGTTATTCATTCAGCTTACACAAACTAAAAGTAGAGAATATGAGGAAGCCTGTGCTGTTTATAACGACACGTGCACATACACACATTCACAATATAATAATAACGATATTAAAACACCTTACATTATTTGTCTAGAACTGAAAATTCATGATAAATATTGCAACATCTGTGGAAAATGTGAAACACAAAATAATAGTGCTATCAGACATGTTCATCTTTAACTTTGTTTATTGCACATTCTGTCTTTTGTTTTGTCTAATTAATTTGTAGAATTACAAGTGTAAGGGGATAGAGAGTTTGTAACCCTAACTGTACACATTAGAATACATGTATTATGATATCATTTTATTATTGTACCTGTAACCTCCTTCTTAAAATTTGTAAAAAAAAAAGTAAAAGTTGCAAAATCAATAAGCTTCTTAATCGCTTTGATAAGCCATAGGCCAGGTTATTATTTCTGCGCTTCAGCTAAAACTATTTCTTCACTGCCGGATCTTTTTGGTTGGAGACGAGCGAAAAGCCAGAGCACAAGGTTTCTGTTCCAGGTGAAAGAAGGAGTCAGAGACGCTGCAGTGTGCGTGTTAAAGTTTAATTCACTCTCTGATTTTCACATGTTTTACCTCAAGCAGGTTCTGTGTTACTAGACGTACATGTATTATTATTATTATTATTATTATTATTTCAGTTTGTTCTTTTTACAACAATAAGAATCTCATCGCCTTCCTCACTCTCCTGTGCATGCATTTGTTTATTTACTCATTGCATGGATCCAAATCTCAACATCTGATCTGGAATTTGACTGCGTGATTGGTGCTTTGTGTCTGCAGTGGTGAATAAAGGCTTCCTCATGGGGATTCTTCACGATTTACAGTCCTAGCTGAGACAAATGTACACACAGGGAGCAGCTGAAGTTCATTTTGTTGGCTTCAAAGTCCGGCAAATCACAAGGTTTCTTTTTCCTGTTGCTCCCTGTTTTTATGCTGACCATAGCAGATGCCTTGAAGTACATGATACACACACACACACATACACACACACACACACACACACACACACACATACACACACACACACACACACACACACACACACACACACACACACACACACACACACACACACACACACACAGTTCTTGGTTTTCTTCTCTTTCACATATTCAGAAATTGAGTCATCATACTCAGGATCTGCAGACAGAATGGCCGGTGACAGGGTCCATGCTGCGTTACCCGACCCTCCCAGTTCAAGTGAAGAGGAGAACAAAGAAGAAGAGAGGGCTTTTGGGAATTTCTTTGCTGAGTTAGAATCGGTGGACCTTCCTCTAGGAACCACTTTAAGGTAAACCTGTGCAATATTCAGAATTTTTTTAATTTCATCTGCTGGATACCAAAGATGGTATCAGGGAGGTAACCCGACCGACAAATTAGCTTATTTAAAATGCTGATTGGTCTTAGTATTCACATCAAGAGCCAACAACCAAGCATATATGTTATATTTGCTTATACTGCCAAAGGTCTAATTGAGCTTTTAGTGCATATAATTGAATATTAATCAAAGAAAAGACAGTAAAGCTTGTTTTTCTTTATTTATTTAATAATGAATGATATACAAAACTATTTAAGTGGGTATCCATTCTCAATCAATTAAACTAAATGTGATTAAAAGTAATTTATACAGTGTAATTGTTTTGATCTCTACTGTAAGAACTAAAGATGTATTTTTATATAATCTGTATCTTTATATACAGACTCTATATAAAGACTGTTTATAATACATTTTTACATAGTCTGTATATAACAACTTCTTCCAAAAAGCTTTATATACAGTCTCTATATAAAGATGTCTTTACATAGTATATATCTAAAGCCTCTTTATATACAGTATGTATATAAAAAATGTATATAAAGACGTCTTTAATTAGTATGTATTTAAGACATCTTTATATTTAGAATCTATATAAATAATACACATATAGATATCTTTGTATACACCATGTATATGCAGTCTGTATCGAAAGACTGAATATAAATACATCTTTATACAGTATGTATGTAAAGACGTATTTATATACAAACTACGTTTGAAACAGACAATCACGATGTATGTAGAATAAAGGTTACATCTCTTCTCGACCTTCATACTCTACGTTACATTTGCATACAAGCTGAAATACATTTGTATACACTCTACAATTTAACAATGGAGACAGCAACCAATAACTTGATTTTTCATGTCGGCCAATGGCCGCAGTGTTTGGACTAAATGTTAGGGGATGTGCAACTGTGTCCCTGTGACTAACTTTCATGTAACGTAAGGACACTGTGTGGAAACAAAGCTGCTGACGTTGGATTCAGTCCAGTTGCACAGCGCCCCCCGCCGGCCAGCCCTCATACTGAGCTGTCGCTGCAGTGATAGCCTGAATACACACATAACAATCATGGCGGAGAATGAAACCCTGGAGTGTATAACGGAGCACGAGCGGATTTTACAGGAAATTGAGAGCACCGACACGGCTTGTGTTGGTCCCACTCTCCGGTAAGCATACGCGGCTTTTTAAAACCACCTCGTCGGTCACAATGTCCGTGCGTGTTGCCGCAGCTCGTGCGTTATAAGACCTATTGTTCAGGAGCTAGCTTGGCTGCCCGAGCCACCGGCAGGCTAACATTAGCTATTTTAGCCAACAGTTGTGTTGAAATGAAGCGCGAGCCTCGCTGGCTTGTTAGCCAAAAGGCCAACGGTGACCACTGGCTCAGTCACTTAAACGCAGCTATAGCAAAACCGCGTAGTGTGCGCGTGCATGCGTGTGTGTGTGTGTGTGTGCGCGCGCGCGTGTCCCATGTTGTGTGTATTGATGGACGGCTGGTGACCTGTCAAGACGTAAACATTAGCTGTGGGTGTGGTTGTGGCACACCACATCTTGTTATCATTATGGAGCTGACGTTAGCTAGCGGTGCTGACGATTTGCGTCAGTTGCCCAATTAACGGCAGTTAATTAGAGACATTAGAGAAACGTATGCTGGTGACATCAGTATAACTGTACGGTGGTTAGATGAGTCATCAGGAAAACCTGGTCTTGTGACGTGGTTCAAAATGAGCCTGGTCGCGGGGACATTTGACGTGGGGTTTAAACTACCGACCTGCAGCACGCCGCAATGGTTACGTTAGTTAGGTTAGCTGCGAGCTAGCTTCAAAGGCCCTAATTACAGGTATTAGTTTGACAAGCTAGCGTTTAACTGAGTGGCTCCACCTCTCTCACACACCTGTCTCGTAGTCATGCCCGTAGGCCGTCTTGCAGCATACCTGAGTAAAGCAGTGAATATGTGCCCTAAAGGTAACATTACATCAACTCCTCGGTTAGTTTCAGTTTCCGTGTACGAACTGCCATTTTTGTTAACAGATGACCTGAGATGGTCTAGATTGGTTGGCCGTCTAAGTCGATGCTTTAATATCACGCTGCTATCATGATTGATGACCCTCTCCGCCAATAAAACCTCAGTGTTAACGTCACATTTGATCTGCTCCTATTTCTAATAGTCAATGATGTCTGCATACATTTGACTGCTTCAGTGTCCACTTCCCTTCTCTCCTTCATGCAGGTGACTGTGCTTATACAGTGGGGCAGTTGTGTACAGCTCCTTCCGGGTGCGGACTAATGATTACAAAAGAGCATTACCTAATGCATACACTGTATGTTTCTAGGCCTGCACGGTATGACTGACTGACTTTTGTTAACATGAGGACGGCAATGATTGCTGCCACTTGTCCTTGATGCAAGTTCAACTTCCTTTGGCTTTATATTTGGCCTTGATAATCTTTAAACCATCTATGTGTGAATCGATGAACTAAGACGCGATTTGTTAAACGTTCTCTGGATGAAAGCAACATTAACCATTTTGTTGCAAAAGTGGACATAATGCTTGCTCGCACCCATGTTTGATATATAAAGACGCATAACACTTACACACATTGCACAAAATGATACAGTTGCTGCTTTGTTGGCGCCGGAGTAGTGATCGGTTGATGTAGCCGTGATATCTCGTTAATTTTTACATTATGTATTATGATGGAGGAGATGTTTCGCTGCCGGTACACCAAACTCAATACATGTACATACATACTGTATATGCGATATATTTGAATTCATCGTTTCCATCTTTATCATTTGAACAAAAATCTGATGCGTCAAGTTTTTTTTTTTTTTAACATTTGTGTCGTAAGCTAATCAAATGAGTTGAAACACAGTACTTGGATTTAAAATTGTATTAATCTTCTGCTTCTCCTGATGCTGATCCGCTTGTGGATGCCGTGTGGATAAATTGGCACTGGTGCACAATAAATCTTAGAATAAGTTTGGTTGTGAAGGATCCCTCAGTTGGATACTCCAAATCCGAGGGAAAGAAAGCTGCGTTTCTCGGCTTCAAAATGGTACAGCCTCCTCGCAGCCTCTGTGACGCTTTTTGTCTTTCAAATGCAGCCTCCATAGGATGCTGCCACTAAATTGGGACACAGCCTCAGTCAGTGCAGATGTTGCTAAGCTAGCTAGCAACATGGTCTGTGTCTGTGGGTCTGTATGCACCATAGAAAGTATAAAGTACTTAACTTACTTACCACTACTTAACTCGGTACAGCTAGCATACACAGCAGCCAATTAGGGCTAGGCAGTGTGCCCTAAGAGTTGTATCACAGTAAAATTGACAAACTACCATTTGTGCTTTAAAAACGGTATATGTCACGGTGCATTAGATTTTCTTACAAAAGCCAATACAATTGCTTCTGAAAGAGTTCAACTCTGGTATGGCAACTGCATGGCATCATGTCAACCATTCTAAATGTTATCTTTTTTAGGTAAAGCAAGTTTATTTGTATAGCTCAAAAGTTTGGGGTCACTTAGAAATGTCCTTATTTTTTTAAAGAAAAACACAGATTTTGAATGAAGATACAATTGAATAAATCAGAAATACACTGAATGCATTGTTAATGTGATACATTACTATTCTAGGTGGAAACATCTGTTTTTTAATGAAATACCTACATAGGTCTATAAAGGCCCATTTCCAGGAACTATCACTCCAGTATATAATGGTACATTGTGTTTGCTTATTGTCTTAGAAGACCAATTGTGCAAAAAAAACAACTTGTGCAATTATGTTAAACAGCTGGAAACAGTTCTGCTGGTGAAAGAAGCTATAACACTGACCTTCCTTTTAAGTGAGGTTGAGTATCTGGAGCATCACATTTGTGGGTTCCATTATACTTTCAAAAAGGCCAGAAAAAGAGAACTTCATGTGAAACTTGCCAATCTATTCTTGTTCTAAGAAGTGAAGGTTATTCCATGTGAGAACTTGCGAAGAAACTGAAAATTTGTCTGGGTGACCCCAAACTTTTGAAAGGTCGTGTACATTGTATTTCTAGCTGAATTCACGCTCTCTGATTAAAACAAAGGGCTTTAACGCACCATGTAATTCAACTCTATTAGCTGTTGAGCTCTGTGCTATCGGCAGAAGAGCTCACTGTGATTACTCTGAACTACAATGCATGGGATGCATTACAATATTGAGTGTCTGATTAAATCAGTCATTCTGAATATTTTAAGGTTGTTCCTCCATGGCTTATTTTAAATTCCATCCATCCATCCATTATCTTAACCGCTTATCCTCATTAGGGTCGCGGGGCGCTGGAGCCGATCCCAGCTGTCAAGGGGCGAAGGCAGAGTACACCCTGGACAAGTCGCCAGTTCATCACAGGGCAGACATATAGACAAACAACCATTCACACTCGCATTCACACCTACGGGCAATTTAGAGTCCAATTAACCTATGCAGCATGTCTTTGGACTGTGGGAGGAAGCCGGAGAACCCGGAGAGAACCCACGCTGCCACGGGGAGAACATGCAAACTCCACACAGAAGGACCTGCCAGACCAGTATCCGAGCCCCGCCCCGCCCGGGATCCGAACCACAGACCCTCTTGCTGTGAGGCGTCAGTGCTAGCCACTACACCACCGTGCAGCCCTTATTTTATTTTAAATTGCAGTTTGATAAATTGTAAACTTTATGTGTTGTTCATGTGGTGTGTGTGTGCGTTACTGTCTGTGCCGCTGTGACACAGTACAATCGCCATGCGTAAATGTAACCGGCAAACTATCAACAATATGAAGCTTATGGGCTTCAGCTCTGCCAGTTTTAATCTGTGCATCCCTCGTCTCTTCATGGTCCGCACGGTGTACTTTCTGTACCTTGATTTTCTCCATATCGCCCATTTCTACTTGCAGAGCAGCTGCAACACTCAACCCTATTTATACCTGACATACTCACATGTTGATGTCACACTCCTGTTCATATCGGTCAACCACATGTTTGTGACTTCAAAGCATTGCGTACAGTGTGGAGCACAATATTCCCAGACCACAGATCTTGTTTAAGAAGTTGCAGCAATAACCTTACAACTTTATCTACCATTATCTATCTATCTGTGCAGGTACCAGGCACTGTGACAATACAGCAGGCTATTTGGAGACTTGTACTTGCAGTTGGAAAAACATACAAAATTCACACTAGAATTTAGGGACAATCTGAAAATTACTGGGTGATTGCTCTTTCATTTTTAAATTAGTGAAAAACACATTGAAAGGTAGAATGAAAAGGCGCAGTGCTTGTGACCCAGTAGCCACTTGGCAATGAGTCTGCTTCCTGCCCTGAGAGGAAGCAGAGAAACGGGGATCTATTTGTTTCAGCAACCACCTGTTTTTAATGATTCATAACAGGAAAGAGGAACATCATATATGGCAGAATGGAGACTGCTGATTACTGGGCTGCAAGAACGTGCACGTGTACAGTTTGCATGTGGTGTGCTGTTCATTACATCATATAGTTCTGAGATACAATTTCTGAAGGAGTTCCATGGTATTCGGTTATTTATCAAGAACACTTCAGCGATGGTCGGCTAACTGAAAGGCTGTGGCTCTTCATTTATTTTGTTGTTTTCTTGTGCTCTGACAATAGAGCCGGCTTCAAAACTCTTCTGCAAAAAAGAAAGTAGGGATGAGACGAAGCAGCATCTGATTTGTTTAACAAATCGCCGCCGACTGCAGAGCTCCACAGAGACGTGTGATTCGCTGCTTTATTGGCTGTGTGCGTGTTGCTCACCACAATGATGGAGTTGAAGGAGTTTGTATTGACTCGTATAAAGAACAATTGGTAACAAGAATACTCAACGTGAAAACTTTCCATGGGAATTACAGGAAAACCAACATTTTACCATATTATCTATCAAGTCGATTATAAGTTATCAAATACATACGATGTGAATAGTGCCATTTGGTGAGTTAGCTAGCCATGAAGTTAACTGAGGGGGAAAGGTCTTTTGAACAGTCAAGCAGACCACATGAACCGAGTGCGAGGATTTAAAAGTGAAACAACTAATTCATAGAATAAATTATTCATAAAAATAAACAAATGTAAATGGATCAATTGAAATTCCTCAGTTAACATGTTGAATAAAGCCATACCCCACATGGTAGCAGCAGGAGATGCTAATAAATTGTAAACTATGTACTTACTCCGCTGGTTCCTTTTTAAATATAAAATCTATTCATTCATAATTCATCTTCGCATCACGACCCAAACTTTCTCCCTTTAATCTGCCATTCCCAGGTTCTACCTTAATCACTTCACGTTATTCACAATCAAATGACAGGGTGATGTGTGTTTTGTTGCGATTTATGTTTCCTTCGTTTGTTAATGTTGCAGTTTCACTTCTGTGTCAGTAGATGGAGCCGTTACTCCAGCTGAAGTAGATGGAGGTGTGTTGTAGTGAAGCTTTGGGCTCATTCATCACTTCTTAACATCGCTGTATCAGAAGCACATTCAACTTAAAGGCCGGCCTACGACCTGTCCTTGTTCTGTGTCTTTGCGAGTCAGTCAATGGTTTGGCTTCAGAATAAGCTGTGATGTTAACAATGCCACATTCCTAGTGTCCATGAGTTTGTTTTGAGATCCATCTACATTGAAGTATTTGGTAGGGAGGAGACTTTTCCAAATAGTTCAGGTCTTAGCTGCTTTTGAATCAGGCCATTTAAGTGATAAGTTACAACGCCTAGCGGTTGGATGTCATCGAGAAAGTTAAGTTCTCTGTCAATTCCATTTTGGAACATGTCAAAAACCATGAACCGTTAAATTGAGAAATGATATACCATTATTTTCAACGTTCATCTATAATATAACCAAACAATGTGTGTTTGTTGTGTGAGTAAAGAGTCCATCTTCACTTTAAAGTTGTTTGACTGGGATAATATTGTTGTGAAACGATTTCTGATGCACAACATTTTGTGTTGAAATCAAATATCCCAGTATTTCTAGATGTAATATTTCTGTGGAGCAAAACTGTGGTTCTAGACCAAGATCCATGGCAATGATACCTACTTATGCACATTTTTACACACTCCAGCTCCCGCCTTCTCTTTCTCACACACACTCAGATACATATGTACACACGACCATCTGTGCCCGTTGAAATCAGGCCAGGATAGAGAGTGTGTGTGTGTTGGATGAGCGGCAGTGATTCATAGCGGGGTTCTTTTACAATAATGTGCAAACAAGTGGCCACCTGGGCTCCACCACTAGCACAGGGATGTTGGTTCTCAGTGTTTTTGTAGTGCTGTTCAGCATGCGCACACATAATGAGGCATCGTGCACGGCACCACTAAGCAAAATTGTATTGAAAATGATTTGACCCTTGTCAAAGTCTTCGCCATGCTCATTGTACAATACCTCTACTTAGTTTTAATCCAGCCAAGTTAATAATACAGTTCTCATTCACACATTTCTCTGTATGGAGTATTGTTTTAAGGGGAAGGAACAAAATCAGTGTTAGTTAGGACAGAGGGCTGAAACTAGGGAGGGAAGGAAGCTGACAGAAAGTAGCCCTACGGTATAAATTTTCTCTCCAGTATGATTTTTTTATATGTAGCTGGCATTGCCTGGAGATGCACCGATCAAACTGCCGCCATCTGCCGCTCAAATGCGTAGTTTACCAGCTGTGTCTGTAAGAGAAGACCACACAGGAGACCAGTCCACAAATAAGCTGTGGAGGAACACCTAACCAGACAGTTATTATAATTCCATTCATTACTATAATCATATAATACAATACATGTAACATAATAATCAAATAATAATTGTGACATAAACTGTGCTTCAAAATGATTCTGTGTTGCACATGTTGGACCATACTGCCCAGCCCAAGCTGATACTGAGAGAAAAAGATGCATTTACAAAGTTTTTGTAATTTAGGTTTGGACTTGTAGTTATCAAAGTATAATTTTTGATGCACGGAGCTGTTTCACAATACATGTGATTCTGACATCTCTTGGGTTTAGCTTGTTGAATATAGATTGTCTTCCACAAGATATATATGTATCTTTGGTATCATATAGAGAGGGTGTCAAGAGGATATACTTCTCATTCTATGCTCGTTGTTTTCCTTTCTTGACATCACAAACTTCTAACAAAGCCCTGTGATTTATTTTCAACCACGATGAAGTTGTGATAAATGCACCATAAGACAATGATAATAATTTGGGATTCATTTGTTTTGACGCAAAGTTTCCTCCAAATCCGTTTCCCGTATTATCGCTCTCATTGTTCCAACCATAAATCAGTACAAACCTGCTTTCTGCTTCCATGGGCTTGAGGCAATTCCCATATCCAGCCGACAGAGGAACATTAGGGTTAGTGTGGAGTCCTGTTTTGGTCCACCTGTTGAGTAGAAGTCCAACATTCAGATTGAACCCCAGGAAGAGAAGTCGTTGCTTTGGTGGCGGCTGATGGAGCTCCAAATAAATAAATCAATTCACTTTTCTTTTGGCTCTCGTTTGGACTCCACCAACTCCTGAGAAAAGTGTCTGGCTCTGCTAACTGCTTAACGCTCCCTTATGGCAGCAGCTGGTTGCTAACTTAGTTTGTCTGTTGATTGTTGGGATTTATCACTCAAAACGTCTGCTTTGAACTGTGAGGTGATGAAGCTCTGTCGACCTGAGGGAACTGTAGAGCTGGTGATGGTCCTCTGTGGGATTGTCACTGTGAGTAGCCCCTTCTGCATTTAAGAAAGTATTTATTTTTGCAGCTTTAGTATGAAAGGGCCATTGATTTAATACTTATTTTATATAAGCAACTTTCATTGGAATGAATGTGAGCCATCTTGGGGTTTTGTTTTGCATACTTATTATACATCAAACTGAGTTGTGCCATATTGGAAATACTATGAATGCACACCATAACACTTACAATAAATTCAGCTTTTCCAGACTTAACTTACATCCATCAGGCTTCAGATGGACATTAACAAAGTGACATATCAACATAACATTTTTTCAACTCCCATTTCCTCACTTCTCCCAGGTCTATTTACGATGACCAGCCCAACGCCCACAAGCGCTTCATGGAAAAGCTGGATGCCAGGATTAGGAACCATGACCGCGAGATTGAGAAGATGTGCAATTTCCACCACCAGGGCTTTGTGGACGCCATCACGGAGCTCCTCAAAGTCCGCGCTGATGCTGAGAAACTGATGGTAGGAGAGAAAATGTAGAAGGGACGACTGGCCAGACCAGGTGATAGCAGGACACTTTGTTCTGCTAACCACGTGAGCTGCAAATATCAACATTTAGTGGCCTGCTAGATTGTTTAAGAAGCTAATTAAATATGTGCTTCTTTCATAGGGCCTGGTGGAGTGTATTTTAGAGGAACAACTAGACAAGTTCAAGCGATACACACAAAAGAATACTCACTTCCTGTTGTGTAAATGATGCTGTTTTATTTCTCAGAAACGTGCCAATTTCTAAAATACATTGCACACGAAATACCAACGTAAAACAAATCTCTAAATGATGCTTGAATCCATTTTGATTTAGTGTGAAGGATTCGTAGCAATACCTAGGAATAGGTCAAACATTTTCCTGGAAGTTGTGAATCACTCTGGGATCGTAGAAATATAATAATTCTCGATCATTATGTGGATCAAACCCGACCTCATCCAAACTCAACGGATTAAAATGATAATTTTTTCAAGAATGGATATTAAATCAGATGGTCGTTGAATCAACGCTTCTTCTTGATGGGGCTGTTATCTGTGATGGGACAAGGTAGGTGATGAGAACAGACGCTGTCCCAGAATGGAAAGGTTATAGGTTCTACTCCCTGCTCGCTGCCCATTACAACACAATGTTGTTTAGGATCATAGTCCTTGTTAAGTTTCTCAATAAGTCTCTTAGGGTTTCACTGTAGCCGAATTTAAAAAAAAAAAAAAAAATAGAAGCAGTTATTATTTTGTTGGTTTCCCCTACCGCTCGTTTGGAGGCTTCGCTGTTGAAAGGACTGTCATCAAAAAGCCGACTGGTCAATTGGGTCATGGCTCTCAGCCGTGTGACAAGAGCCGAGAGTTCAAAAATCCCCATCCAGAATCGAGAAGTTTGTCACTGAATCTGTGAGAAAGAGCCTGTCACAAGCCATTAAACCCCATGAAAGGCCCAGTGCACCGGCGACGGGTTCAGGTCCTCGCTGCCTGGTTAATCTGAATTTGCCTGCCTTTGTCCTTGCCCCTTCATGGACAATGAGCTGATTACAAGGCTGAGCAGCTGCAGCGAGGGAGGTAGCGAGGGAAAGGAGAGGGCATGAAGAGGGGGAGCAGACAGACAGAGGAAGGATGGACGGACGGACGGACGGACGAACACGTAAGAGCCTGTGTGGCCCAATGAGACCGGCTCATTCATACCTTCCAGAAAAGCATTCAATTGTCAACATTTATAAAACAGGTTGTTTTGTGTCTTCATATTTTTTTTGGAGGATCTGCGTTTTGATTTTATTTGGATCTTCGTCCGGTCCGAATGTTTTAAACATCCATGGTTAGGCATGATGACCACCAAAAGGCAAACAAGCTCTATGATGTTCATCCAAAAATAACATTCACAATTCAATGCGTGCATATCAAAAACAGTAATACAGAAGCCCGACTTCCAAATAACCAACATACTGTTTGTCAAACTTGCAAGTTATCTATGTTTTACAGTTCTCAAACTCAAAACTTGTGTGTTTGTTTTTAACCTGCAACAGTTCCTAAAAAAGCTGTGGCTGATTTTCTGACACGTTTACCTTTTCTTTTGAAGGCTGTACCGTTTACACTGATGTCTGTTTGTTTTAAAAGGGTCAAGTGACGGACACTAATCGAAGACTGCAGGAGGCTGGGAGGGAGGTAAGTCCACGTATTGACGTGTATGCATGAGTGTGCAGGGGACAAAAAGAGCTGCTTTGCATTGTGTCCCCAGGACATATGCCTGCTTGTCAACTGCGAAGACGGTTCTGAATTAGACGTGACCGTTCTTTAACCCAGTCGTTAACGGTGGTGGCCTCTTTCTCATTGTCTCCTTCCCCATTGTGCGCTCCGTCGCTCAGGTGACGGCTCAGACGGAAGAGGTGATCCGCTGTCGGGTCCAGCAGAGGAACATGGCCACCACGGTGGAGAAGCTCCATCTCTGTATACCAGGTAGCTGCTGCTTGTGTTGCAATGCGGGGTTCGCTTTGATTCTCGTGTTTGATGAGGCGATACCTCACGGAGGCCACATGAGTGCTTGTGCCTCAAATGTGACCAGTTCAACACACTTATTTGAATCTTGGTTGTCTTCAGTAAGAACTCTCCCCAACTTGGTAAATAGACCCACTTGGTTCTCTGCGGCGGCCATTTTAAAAGCTTCTCTAAGCTGAGGTCAGCTGTTTTAGTTCTTAATTTCTTACGTCGCGTAGCATATATAATATATGTATTAAATGCAGAAGTAATAGAAGTACTCATTACAGAACTAATTGAATATTATTTAAAGTAACCTTCAGACGCTGAGTATTAGGTGTTTTATTAATATGATTGAGCATTAAAGGATCCATACGCATTGGTCACAGCCTGCAATTCCAAGCCTGAAACCTGAAATATTTTGTGTTTTGGCCTTTTTGTTGGACTAAGGATATTATTATTATTATTATTATTATTGGTTGAACATTCACATACATTATGTTTTATTTGCTCCACTTATGTACCTTTTCATGCACAGTATGTTTTGAGCAAAAGTGAGCGAAATGCTTCAAGCAGAAAACTTACCGGTCCTGTTTCCCTTCTTATCTTTCTTTTGCAGTGCTAGAAATGTACAGCAAACTAAAGGAGCAGCTCGAGTCCAAAAGGTACCAATCTCACAAAGCATCTCAACACAGTGTGACTGACGAGACGAAAAATCCAAAATATTGAAAACAACTGACAAGAATTTTGAAATTCTCAAGGATCCCAGATTCTGAAAGTATAACGTCATTCAGTCTAATAATAGGACTTGCCCCACCTACTAGTGGTGACAGCATTGTTTTCTGTAGCACAAGAGTGCCATGCTACATCCCAGATAGGTGTGGTTGTAAGTGCATCAGTCCATAGAGTGGCGTGGCGTGGTGTTTCTGGGCTACGGTACATTGCCGCTGCACAGGGGGAGTGGCCAGAGGTTCACCAGACCTTTCAACTCATCGAGGCTAGTGCAGCTATGTTTCCCCTTCTTCCAAAGACCACTTGTGGACTTACTCTTTGCTTACCAGCAACTGAAAACCTTGTTTTTGCTGACTTTCAGTGGTTTAACGTCAGTGATGTAAACATATGATGTGATGAAAAGTTAAGTTCTCTGTGATGTATGTTAATGGCCTTGTGTCAAAGATTATTTATATTTTATACAGTTTTTCAAATTTAGATTATTCGTTGAAATCCCTATATCACATCCAACTGTAAGTTAATTTATAAATTAATTAAAATATATAGAGACATTAATCAACAACGAACTGCTCATCCCATTATTTAAATATGAACCCTTATGAATATGAAATACTTTCATGCCTCAAGGATTTAAGGATTCAAGGGCAGTTTACTGTCAATGTACAACTCAGTTGTAGCCAATTTGCAACACAAGAAAAGCATGACAAACAAAAGCAGTAGTGTTTTCCTGTAGTGCATTCTTTGAACTTGCAAATCAGGAGGAAGGCCAACAGCAGCAACTAAACAATTTTCTGGGCAATATGGCCGACATCTTCCCACTAAAGTCCTGCACTTTGTCCTGCGGTTCGGTTTGATCCAGAACCACGATGCAGCCAGGTCTTTGTAAAGATGTGGGCACCTCAATCACCGACCTTCCGTTGCCGAGTTCGAATGCTTTTTCCTTCAACCAAAGCCAGGAGCAGACTTGGTGGTGCTGTAGCTTTAGGTCCTAGCTGGGTTAGCTTAGTTTCCGTCACGACTCTCCTCCTCTTGACTAAGAGTAGAGTTTATCTAATGAAGATGGAGAATTTTGTCTGCAGTTAAACTTCCTGATAAGTCACTTCTAGGTAAATAGAATAGTTCATACATAAATGGATAAGAGTTTCCACGTTTACGTTGTCCACTTTGATTTGTGAGAATGTGTGATTACAGCAAAAATAAATAAACACACACTTCTTCAATCTGCAGACTCATCCGGTATTCATGACGCAAGTTTCCACGGTTCCGTGGGTTTGACTGAACTTCATTTCTACCCCATGAACTTCATGTTTGGTCTTATTTACATGCCTATCCGTATATAGAGGGGTGGAGAGTTCACGCTGGACAGGAAAATAATGACCCTTTCTTGTTCATTACTGTGTACCGAAAGGAAGAGGCCATTCACTGGCAGGACAATTGACCCTCAGTGTGCCCTTGTTCACAACAAGGCCCCCTCACTGCAGCTCTGTCACGGCCCACAGCCAATCCGAGGCAATTAAACCATTGCTAGCCACCTAGTGGGATTTGTGTCTGTGTGTGAAGTCTACTTGAAGCACTAATGACGTAGCCTATACACTTTACAATAAATTGGAATAAGTTTGTATGCTGCAAATGCACATTATTGTCTGACCTGCATAGGCCAGGGCCCAGATGACATTCTCTTCCGTGTCCTGCCACTTGCGGTCCTTGTGTCCTCCTTCCTGGAGCTCCACACTGTGACAAACCGTTTCACCGTACAGCTTATGAGGCTGTCTTCTGTTCATGTGGATACAACACAGTTTACACTCGCTGACCGACCAATTAGATCCCTTCACAGCCTGCCTATCAGCCTAATGATGTGAGCTCAGCACACTGACCTAGGGCTGAACCCTTGTGATGTGTGCGCAACACGAGAGAGCGCAATATCTTTGGAACACAGGTAGTCAAATGGACGTTAAGCATGAAATGTCACACTTTACTGCGCGCAATAGATGAGACATACATGCACCTCTGTGATTGCCTTGTCAGGCTTTAAAATGTGAGCAGTTGGCCGATCAGTAGGGCATCTAAAGGACAAAGCTATATCTCACCATATTTTAATATGTGGGTCACAATATTATTACATTAAATTACATTCAGTTTTTCTGAGAACATTGTCATTTTCAATAGATTAAATTCAAAGCAGCGATCCATGACTACATCAGCCTCAATGCAGCGTCAGGTGTGTCATGCTAGTAGTCGTTAACCTCGCCTGCATCCTCTAGTCTGTATAGAGATGAGGAGTGGGCTACCGAGGTCTGATCATCTTACTTCTGTCAAACTCTGCACTACTTTGTGTGCCGTAGTACTCCCCAGTGCTTGCCAACACTCTGGGCTTCAACGTACGTGATGCGGAACAAACTCCGTAGTCCAAATATCCTTCAAATTTATGTGGCGATAAAAGGAGACTTCAGCAATCTCAGTAGACTAATCAAGAGGGTATCTTCCAAAGATAAAGACTTTTTAGTTTGACATCTTTGTGGTTCCCTGGACATTATTTCATTGCTGAGCTGTGGAGGAGGGCTATTCACTTGATTTGACTAACTCAGACCGCCGAAGACTCCAATTGGCCTCCAAGAAGGTTGATATAATAATATTGCAGTGAACTAGGACTGTAGATTACTTACAAGCTCATAGAAACGTATCGCCCAATACCCTATATCAATTTATGAAAGTAATACAATAAGCAGAACTGTTCAGTTTTCCTTTGGGAACCTGATTATGGTTTTATGACAAAAGTCTACCCGTTAATGGTTCTGGTTGGTGGAGCATAGTTGTGAGTGCAACCTAGCTGAAGCTACGCATTTGTCTCTTCAGATACTATGCTGCATTGAAAACCATGGAGCAGCTGGAGAAGGTTTTCATTCCCAGGTAGGATTATACTATCAAGGTTCATGATAGCACTGATGGTCTCATTATTGGATTTGGTTGATTTGCCAGCTGTTGTATTCATGTAATATGAATAAGACAATGGTTGGATTAGACAGAGCTCTTTAAGGTGAACACCACTGTGCTGTTTGTGCTGTGTCTCCGGCAGGGTAAGTCAGTACAGGTTCTGTCAGATCATGGCTGAAAACTTGCCCAGACTGCGAGAGGAGATCAAGGAGATCTCCATGTCGGACCTTAAGGACTTCCTAGAGAGCATCCGAAAACACTCCGACAAGGTCGGACATACCGCCATGAGACAGGTATGAGAGTTTCAGCTTTCAAATAATTCCCACAATAGATATGAAAATGTATCGATCAACTCGTTGTGCGTGTACGTGCGGTGTCAAGGCCCAGCAGCACAGGACCTTTAACAGTGCAGTAGCCAAGCAGGCCAGCATGGGCCACTACACCAAGCCTGTGTACTCCCTCAACGGACGGACACACTCTCACACTCACAACGGCCTGCTGATGGACGACGAAACGGGAGACGAGGAGGAAGCTGATGAAGAGGTGAGGAAGGGGTTTGTAGTCGTGTAGGACAGGACGTGATAGTGCAGAAAAAAAGCGGTATCCATCTTTTCCCAAACTGGGGTTCTTTTTTATGAGATGCTGCTAAATTAATTTGTTGTTGTATCAATGTCATTGCTTTCTACTAGTAATATATCTATATTTCTAGGTAGTAATATATTATGTCATAGTTCCCTACTTGATTTATTGGCTGCTGTAGTCTGAAAGAGTCTAAAAGAAATGCTAAAGAAATGTCTCGTCTGTGTCTGACAGATTCTTACAGCACAGGACCTGGTGGACTTCTCACCCGTCTACAGGTGTTTACACATTTACACTGTGCTGGTAGGTGTTCCTCCATCTCCTTACTGACCACTTGTGTAGGACCTTTGCTTTCATGTGACTTCACCACTGATACCGACAGGTTTACTGTTGCGTTGAAGGACTCGAGCAGAACAATATCATCATATTGATCCAAGGCCTAGTCACACACTCTGTTTTGTCATTTTTTTGTATTATAAATATAAGGGCCATCTGGTGTGTGACAGCAAAACATTGTCCTAACTTTTGGAGAGGTTATTAAAGCCTGCTGTGTATCTCTGTGTCTGCAGGGTGACCGAGAAACATTTGAGAACTATTACAGGAAGCAGAGGAAGAAACAGGCCCGGCTGGTGCTGCAGCCACAGGCTAACATGGTGAGCAACACACACATGGTGAGCAACACACACATGGTGAGCAACACACACATGGGGAGCAACACACACATGGGGAGCAACACACACATGGGGAGCAACACACACGCAAAATGAATTGAAAGGCAATATTATTAAATTTATACACATACATTTATACACTTTAAGGAAAAGCATGAAGGAAATCAACAGGAAATATAGTCAAGTATTAAAGTTAAGACGGCTCTCGCAGTCCGGCCCACGTAGGGTCAGTCAAAAAAGAAAAATAAATAAATAAGATACCGTGAGTAACCGTGGGTCGGTACAAGCGCCCCGGCGAAGCCACTTCAACCACCAGAGCGAACTCCCTCGCCGAGCAACGCTCAATTACGCAGCACCCGACCGGTGGTGCACGCTGGCCCTCAATTTAATTGCGCCACCGGTTTCAGAGACCCTCTGATATTTTCTGGTTTTCTGTGTGTTTGTTTAGCACGAGACAGTGGAAGGCTACAGAAGATACTTCAATCAGATAGTTGGGTAAGATGCTCCTCCTATTTTCACTTCATTGTCACAGTACAGCATGTTGTTTATTTAGAACTCTTTGGTTATTACATGGCACATTGTGTGCTGAAGTTATCAAATACCTTAATTCAGTGCTTGCTCGCTCACTAACTCACCACATGGACCATTTTATATTGTATGATTTGACAGTTTTTTTATGGCAAATGAGTGGATTATGTCTGTTTATGATATAATATAAGGTCAGTTTCTATCTGCAAATCTACATGTTATCACAGTTAATTGTGTATGTGTGTATGTGTGTGTGTGTGTGTGTGCGCCAGGTTCTTTGTTGTGGAGGACCACATCCTCCACGCCACACAGGGTCTGGTGACCAGAGCTTTCACTGATGAAGTGTGGAACATGGCCCTGTCCAAGATCATAGCTGTGCTCCGCACGCATTCTGTAAGCCCACACACGCGCACAAACACAGTAGGGAGTGGACTGTGGATGAGAAGAGAGACTGTTTAAAGTTAATAGAGATAATAGAGCCCGCTGTGAATCTATTTATCCTGGAAGAACCTTCACTCTCTGAGAGAGAGATATATTTACACACACACACACACACACACACACACACACACACACACACACACACACACACACACACACACACACACACACACACACAATGTGGAGGTCATAGCACCCACAAACACCCTAATGATGTCACTCTCAAGAGAAAAGGTCAAAACACACATACGCATGCTGCCAAAGAGGAGGTCATTGGGGCCTTAATGAGAGACAGATTGCAACAATAACAGCAGATTAAGAAGGCATATTCCTGACCACTGGGCTCCAGTCACTTGTAAATGACCCAGCGGATTATGCTAACAGGCCGGAGAATGGCCCACACAGCGTGGGGTGAGACAACTAACAAAGGCCCCTGGCTTCCCCCCTGGCCTGCAGCCCCTCTGCTGGGCCGTGACACAGGCCGCTCCACACTGCTAGGGGTCCTGCTCTTCCAACCACTGCATGGCCGGCCCACAGGGAGAAAGTCTTTCTGTGAGCCGGAACACTTCTAATTTATTGTAAAAATAAAAGATCTCCATACTGTTAGTACTCACATTTCAAGAAACAAATCCCTCACAACACAACTGTCACTAACCATTAATAGAGCTAGATTATAAAAACGACTAAGACGTGACGTCATATTTACACATCGCATGAATTAGAACGTTGCACATGCAGGCTCATTAAACCATCTATGTTCCTGCCACTGCTGTGATTTGCTACTGTGTAGCCAGTCTCCAGCTGCTTGTTGATGTGTGTATGCATGTGTCTGAGTAAACAAAGAGGCAGGCGGCCGCCGCTTTACGTCAAATCTCTGGCTGTGTTCATTTGCTCAGTTGATTTACACACTCCTGTGTTTGTCGGGATCCTTGTGTTGGTGTTAAAGGACTCCACTGTGCTGCTTTTAGGGTCATAAATCACTCTACGCTCTAGAAAAATGGAGAGAGCTTGTTGCTGCTGATTGACCCTTGGCTAAGCCCCTCCCCCTTAGTTACGCTCTCTACGCCTGTCAAGCTGTGTCTGAAATCACAACTTTGTTCTCTGATTCACCTTTCCCTACATAATAATGAATATTAAATGGCTGTTTTTTTTTAACTGTGAACAGTGCATTAAATAAGCATCATTTTACTTACATATACTTTTATCAGATGGATATATTTTCGATGGAAAAAAAGTGCTTGGTTTTGGCTGGGCGCTGCATAGTTTTAGTTTTGACAGTGGCAGTGACTGATAGCTGCGTCAGAGACTCCTATGCTCTCAATGGTTGTTTTTCATTTGGACAATGTTCGTTTCACTAATGCTGTCAGATTTTACAAATCTCTTTAACATTTCTTCATAAATGATTACTCTGTTATTGTTGCTGCTTTGGAGTGCTGTGCTAATCATGATTTTGATTTATTTCCCCCCCCAAGTCATACTGTGATGATCCAGACCTGGTCCTGGAGCTGAAGAACCTCATCGTCATCTTTGCGGACACACTGCAGGTGGATTCAGAGCTGTACTTCCTTTGAAAATCTTGGGAATCTGAAGGGTGCAGAACAACTGACATTAACACACTTGATCTTCTGGATGTGTTTGTATACAAAGGGTTATGGGTTCCCAGTCAACCGGCTGTTTGACCTCCTGTTCGAGGTCAGAGACCAGTACAATGAAACCCTCCTGAAGAAGTGGGCGCTGGTTTTCAGGTGGGCTTAGTTATGCATGTGACTGTTTGTCTAATATTATATTTCTTAGATGTTCACATGAAACCAAGCAGGGAATTACATCCTGGTGTTAACTTTGTTGCTGAACAGCAAAGACATGTGTGTCTGCAGTGTTGCTGGACGCCCTTTTAAGAAACAAGTGTTGGCCAATGAAATTAGTTTCTGGTAAAGGAATATTTGATTATCTCAGTCATCACCACAGGCTGAGGTCACTCTTAAACAATACAAGCTGTCAGATCTCATTGAATGAATGGATCAGGATATAGTCTGCTTCATTCATAAGATGTATATCACCATCACTATAAGAGCTCTCCATGTCTTGTTCAGCTTTAAGTTTTAAGCTGTTGTGTAACTATTGGGCCAGATAAAGTGACTTATCGAATACTCCAGGAATGACTCCTAAACCCCAATAATGAGAACAGATTCTTGCTCATTCTCTTGTTGTGAAGTCGACGAGGTTTTGGGGAGATCCCTGAAAAATAGGATCTGTGGTTAAAACAAGATACCCTCATTTGTGAAGGGTAATTGGCTGGACAAAATGTGTAAGAATTATAAATGTTTATTTGCCACAGAGTTTATTTTCTGCAATAAATCCAAAATGCAATGTAGAATTCCCTTTTTATTAAACACCAGTTTACTGGTGTTCAATAAACTCCGGAGTATATTGACTTTGTTCAAAAGATCATGTTGTTCAAAACAGTTAGAAGTACACCTGATATTTATGTAGTACAAATGCAATTACATTATATTGTCATCTTTAAATGACATATCATAACAACTCAACAAACTGTACTTTAATTAGAGTAGTATCCAACAGTGAAAAAAAAGAAAGAAATTCTTAAAGCTCTGAACATTACATCATGTTATTTTCTTACAGGGAGATATTTGAGCTGGACAACTACAGTCCCATCCCAGTAGAGACAGAGGAGGAATATATGCTGGTCGTCAGCCGCTTTCCATTCCACGATGCTGAGATCGAGAAGGTAACAAGCTCAGCTCCCATCGACTCACAAACCTGTACCAAGGCAAGACATCTAGTTGGGATCACTTAATTGCGCCACTGTGTTTTTTGGTGGTCGGTGTTACCTGTGTTATACACCATGCAATGAAGACATGACTTGCCCAGCACCCCCACCGTCGTTTTTCTCATAGAAATAAAACCCATTAAGTTAATTTCCGCGGATCAGCGCCCAGGTTCATCAAATTAATAAAAAATAACAAATTTAATTAGTTAAATACTAAGCCAGTTATCGGTCGGCAGATGCTACAATTATACCATTAAAATGTCCTCCCTGGGGCAGCACAGAGTAGCAGGAATCAGATTTCACCGATCACATGACGAGAGTAAGAATAATTGACAGAAAATCACAAGCTATGTTAGCCCCCTTGCACAATGCCTCTACTGGCTACTGGTTATGTTAGCCCCCTTGCACAATGCCTCTACTGGCTACTGGTTATGTTAGCCCCCTTGCACAATGCCTCTACTGGCTACTGGTTATGTTAGCCCCCTTGCACAATGCCTCTACTGGCTACTGGTTATGTTAGCCCCCTTGCACAATGCCTCTACTGGCTACTGGCTATGTTAGCCCCCTTGCACAATGCCTCTACTGGCTACTGGTTATGTTAGCCCCCTGCACAACGCCTCTACTGACTACTGGCTATGTTAACCCCCTGCACAACGCCTCTACTGGCTATGTTAGCCCCCTGCACAACACCGCTACTGGCTATGTTAGCCCCCTGCACAACGCCTCTACTGGCTATCTATCTATCTATCTATCTATCTATCTATCTATCTATCTATCTATCTATCTATCTATCTATCTATCTATCTATCTATCTATCTATCTATCTATCTATCTATCTATCTATCTATCTATCTATCTATCTATCTATCTATCTATCTATCTATCTATCAAAGCACCTATTTGGCCCTATTTATGATTCAATCTTCATGCTAATAGGAAACCTGATAATGTTAATGAGTTAACCTGTAAAACTTTCTCAAATGGCAGCATCTGTAAGGAACACGACTAATCCACACATACCTTCAAGTGCTGCATGTTTGGGTTCTCTGAGTCTCTAGATGAGGGTTGTGGTTCTCTCTGCTTCGCACTGCCAAATGGGCCCTCCAGAGAAGGCTTGATCGTAGTGGACAGACACACAGCCGTCCAGCGTTAAAGATCAAAGCACACTCTCCACAGATATTGAGCATCGTCGCTAAATACAGTTTGTCCATTCAACCTACAACACCCCCAATGATAACTCCCAAACTCACCCTTCAACCACACCCTCTTACTTACTCCTCAACATGTATATGTTCATAGAACCGTAACTATAGAAGTAAAGGACTAAAAGTGCTTGATATGGGTCTTTATATTAGAAAAGGAGACATTTAATGTGGTGGTGTTCTTGTGTGTGTGTGCGCGTGTGTGTGTGTGTATAAGCAGCAGGACTTTCCAAAGAAGCTGCCAATGTCCCAGTCGGTCCCTCAGATCTACACACAGGTCAAAGAGTTAATTTACGCCAGCCTCAAGTTCTCTGAGTCACTACATCGGAGGTTGGTCCCACAGAACAATTACCATTTTTTCCACTATTAGTATGTTCAAGGTGGACTCTAGCACACCTCCACAGTTTGAATCATCCTGACTGTTTTCCTCTGTGTTGTGCAACACTGATGTATCTGTTGTATCCAGTTCTACAGAAATTGATGACATGTTGCGGAAATCAACCAACCTGCTGCTGACAAGAACGCTCAGCAGCTGTCTGCAAAACCTCATCAAGAAACCTCACATAGGCCTGACTGAGGTAGGAACAACATTGCTGTTACTAATCATCCTCGACACCAGGAAGTCAGTTAATTTAGTCTGAATTGGCAAACTTCTTTCTGTAGCTGGTGCAGATCATCATCAATACCACCCACCTGGAACAGGCCTGCAAGTATTTGGAGGAGTTCATCACAAACATCACCAATGTCTCGCCCGAAACCGTACACACCACAAGGCTCTATGGCTTGTCCACGTTCAAGGTAAAAGTGGATTCTTCTATGTGTTAATCATGCACTTTGTTGCCATGTGTCGTGTTTCCCCATTTCATTATTCATCTATTTTTATCTTAAGCACTCAAAATGGCCCAAAGGGTGCGACTTTGTAAATTCCTTTCCTCTATCCTTGTTGATGGAAAACGGTTCTAAGACGAGCCAGCAGCTTCCACTTCGGAAAAGGAAAGCCAATGCTCAAGTGCCTTCAACTTGAATTCTCTCTACTGGCCACCGGGGGGTGACTCCTCTGGTTGTATAGAAGTCTATGTAAATGACTCTACTTCTCGCTTGATTTATTCCCTCTGTAAACATTCTGAACATGAGTTTAAGTCTCAATCTCTAGTTTCAAGTTTTCTTCAATACAGCATGACGTTCACTTAGTAAATTAAGGTCACGTAGAGTCGAACAGACCATAAAGCAGGGGACGCTTTAGGGTGAGGTTTACTGTGATTGACAGGTCGACTGTGTCTCTGTGTTTTCGTCTTATAATTTTTACCCTTTTACAGCGTTTTTGCTTCATGAG
>NW_027175920.1:14952876-15080376 GCF_023055335.1 Clinocottus analis | reverse complement strand
TACTGCCTTGCTGTTACAACACTATGCTGCCATTCTACGGGCAGAGGGGAGATGAAAAGCATGCTTATGTTTGACTGTGGAAGCTCCACTACAGGCTTGTTGGTTCTTCTGGCACCTGTTGTCACCCTTACTAAGAACATTGAAGAATAATCTGTACATCTGCGTTTTCGCAATAAATATAGTCGTCCAGAGGGACTTTGAGTGATAGAGGACCAAGCAGCAACCACCACAACACGGGTGCTAGATTGTGCTGGCCAAGAAAGATGATTCACTTATCTGAAGTCAACGCCTCTTTTGAAATACAAAAACAATCTTTTTTTCCCCATAAGACATGGATTCAGTGGCTAATTTGGCTTCTGCATTGTGTCTTGCTTATATGGGCGGTTTGGTTTCAGAAGTGGGTGAGGTCATGACTTTAGAACAAAAAGATGTATGTTGTTGTTATGACATACTTTTTCAAAGTCAGACACAAGAGCAACTGTCATCGCGTGTGTCAAAGTAATCTCAACTCAAAACTCCACATAAGATCTGATTCTGAGCTTTGAACTACATTGCATGGTCTTTGAGAATGTTGTCAGTGTCACTACATGCTCAAGTGGAGTCTTAGAAACCTCAGGGCATCAAGTTCCGTGATAATTGCGTCCCTTTTTCTGTTTGCCTACCTCGGCCCCTTTGCGTGCTTGTACCTCAAAGAACTTTGGTTATTACTGTTCATGGTGTATATGAGAATGTATGGCCTCAGGCCAAGGAATCTAACATAAGGGATTCAGGGTAATGCGGTCCCTTTGAGAAGAAGTATGCCACTTTGCTCATACAATATCACAGTGCAACTATTTAAAAGCGACCGACTTCAAGCCACTAAGAGGTTTTAGCTGTTTTCACATATGTTGTACATCTTTTTCTACAACAGAACAAATAAAACCATGGATTTGACCACGTTCTGGAATGCTACCAGTCAAATGGTACCTTCTGGGTTGCAGCACTGAGCCATCAATGAAATCCCTATTTTGCAATCGTCGTCCGACAGAGGAATATGAATACAGTTCAATGGTAACAGCCGTGCTGTGCGATGGGCTCTTCCTATCTTTACTGCTACACGGCCCCCCGCTACTTTACTTGAGGCTTCTTTTCCCACCTCTAGACTAAAACCCCAAGCTGACATTTTGAAGACCATTTCAACCGGCTCAGTTTTTGTGTGTCCAAAAAAACGATGACTTGAAACTGAGTTTTCTAAATTAGAGTGCATTTCTCTTTGAGGCACATCTGTGTGTGTGTGAATGGTCCCGCAGGCTGCCAGTCTATGCAGAGTCAGCAATTCAATTTTGTGATGGAACAAACTTGCAGTTTTCATTAGGCTGAGATGTGATACCAGCTCAGAGCGAATGGACAGACCTTGTTGCTGCCACACCATGTATCACTGCGGTTTGTCAGCATTAGGAACGTTAAAAGGGATGCTGTGGAGCTCAAACAAAGGAAAGCTATAGATATTGCTTTCGTTTTCTAAAGCTCACCACTCACATTCCTTATATGAAGCCCATGTGGCTCTTTAAGGTTGTTTTTTTTACTCTTATGTCTTTAAATAACAGGAATCACTGATTGTCTTTTCAGTGTTGTTTTTAATCTGGGTGATCATCGGTTTCCTTAGCATTGGGGTCCCCACATCATCCCTAGGCTGGAGAGTTTCTGCATGTGTATCTGTGAGAATGGATTGTGTTGAGCTGCTGTTCTGTTCTTTACAGATCCATTCAAAGTTACTGTGAGCGTTTTAGACACTTGAGTAGAGATAAAGAATACAATGTGGATAATGAGTTCAAACATACCTGCTCACAAAAAGGAGCAAAATCCAGAAAGAACACCTCAAGTTGTGGAAACGCTCACAATTCTTATTTACTTTGGAGTTGTACACGTGGCTGTGGAGGTATGTGGCGTGTTACGTATGTAAAGGTGTTTATTGAGTTGTGTTGTGCCTTACCTGCATGTGTTGGGCTGTGTTTTTAGTTTGTGTGATGTTTTACATGTCAGGAAATGAATAGCACCATAAATGGTCTCATCCCTTTCATAGACAGATTGTTTGGCCCAATGATGATTTTACTACTTTTAACATATACATGGTAAAAACAAGGGTCCCTGGCATAAAAATCTCATTAATGAGATGGATGTGTGGGTCAAACAAACCCAGCAGACCGCTGTTAGAGTCCCTTGTGAAAACCCCTTTTCTTTTTTTTTTTAAACGTAACATACTCAGCTTGTGTCACCTATATAACATAATTAACTTACATAAGTCATTTCATGAACGTAACCAACCTAACATGCGCACCTGACTTAAGTTACAAACACACAGGGCTTTTACCCTGGAGCGCACTGTTTGTGTCTCGTCTCGTGTGAAACCAACTTAAGTACGTAAGTGGACTTAAGTACTTAACTTGCAAAGGTTAACTTACAAAAGTACTAATTGGCACCTTAGCCAAAGTCGTTTTGTGGAAATTCACAACGTTAACCAGGTGTTGAAGTCTACTGGAAAGATTATGTGTTTAGTTTTTTTCTAATTCTGCATTGCTTTGAGCACCATTAATACAATTTCAGCAACAACTTTCTCAAATTTGTAGACACCACTAGGAGTAATCGAAGGATTTGGGGTAACTCCATCTCGACGTTCTAAAAATCAAAGATGATGCACCTTCACCTTGTTCGATGCATCACCCGTCTCTCACTCAACCACTGCACACATTAGTAGTGCCTGCTTCCAGAACAGAGCTCTGACCAATTCATCATGGCATTCATTAACAACTATTGTCCCACCAAACACCTACAAGTTCTGTCTTGATGCTTTTCTCTGTTTTACATGCATTGTTTCTTGCTTCTGTCAATTATTGCTATTGCAATTTGCATCGACATTGTGCAGGATGTCGATAGAAATCCCTGCTGCAACAGCTTTATGCACCTTTCCATCTGCACTGATGTAAAACGTGAGGATAAGTGGTGCAGAGTCAGACTGTCTGGAGTGAGTGTTTCCTCACCAGCCTTCAGTCTTGTGCCGCTCTTGTTGAGGTCCCTCGGCATGTACGCAGCAGCGACTCCTGTTTTGGTTTGGTCGTGGTTTAAAACCAACTTGTTTTGTTGGCAACCAGCTGTTCACTTTGCCCGTGTAAGCCACAGTCTCAGACAATCCCTCGCTGAAAGTCAAGAGGTCTTTACCCAGATCGGCGTGCTTATTTTCTGTCCTTCTCATCCCCATCCTAATCTCTCCTACACCTTTCCCTCCTCTTTTGCATCCTCTCATCCTTCCCCTCATCCTTTCTTCTCCTACCTCCTTTTCCCTGTCCCTCTCTCTGTAGGGTAAAGTGGCCCAGACGGCTTGTATGTCAGCCTGCAAGCATTTGTCCACATCACTGATGCAGATGCTGCTGGACACAGAACTCAAGCAGATCAGTATGGGGGCCATTCAGCAATTCAACTTAGACGTCATTCAGTGTGAATGTAAGTACAAATACATGTGATGTTCATTTTTCTTGATGAAAGTATAATTGGAAAGAACCCTGCCAAGGTGTAAAACTCTAATAACCCTGAGGTATTTTATTAGCTGTGTCTCGGCTATGTCCAATGTGTTTATATTAGGGCTGGGCAAGTGGAAAAAAATTAACTGATTAATCTGATGATTTTTCTGCGATTAATTGCATTATGCGCCAAATTCAATAATGAAGTAAAAACTAGTGTATTGCAGCTTTTATTTTAAAGTTATGTTATGAGAACAATATAACGACACTCTGGAGCAACAGCGAGTTAACATACATACGTATATAGTTCATAAATCTTTTTTCTTTTTTTTCTGAACAGGTACTGTTCAGTAGTAAGGGTCCCTGTGAGGGACAAACCACTCCTTTTTTGTTGTCCATGTTCAGTCTGTTGCTTACTTTGCTGACCATCAATTGATTAACTTTATACGAAAGCAATAAGTGCATTTCATGTTTTCCAGTTCAGTTTTTCTTCCTCAGTGAGAAAAGTCCAGTCTGTGTTGGCTTGAACAAGTGCACTGATGTCTGGTTGAATGAGGTGGAGATGTGAAGGACAGCTGACAGGTATCAGCGGCGGCTTTGCGCATGCGCGACTAATGTTCAATTTGGGGACGCGAAGCTTGCAGTGCAGGCCTGCTGATAGACAGACCACTTTGTGAGGTGAGCGACTCACTCGCGCAGTGCTCGTTGAGGACAGAAACTACAGAACTATACGTGCTTTCACGTCAGGCAAATAGTCCGGTGATGCTACGCAAGAGCGAGGGCGCACCTAAATTAATCGTTAACCTGCCCAGCCCTAGTTTATATGTAGGTCCAGCACCAAGCAGCTGACCGGGAGCCACAGATTTGTCTCTACTCGCTATGTGTACTGTATTTTGATGATGTATTTGATTGTTGTCTGTATTTCTGTTTCCTCTCAGTGTTTGCCAGTTCAGAGCCGGTCCCAGGCTTTCAAGGAGACACACTCCAGCTGGCCTTCATCGACCTACGACAGGTAAACAGTCTTACTGAGCTGCATGGAATAACTCAATCTTAGCCAGCACAGTTTGTTTTGCACAGATATTTTTGCAAGGAGAATACGTTTTGCACAAATTAATTTATTGCTCCAAAATTTGTCTTTGGGTGAGTTTTAAGTTGTGATTGGGCTGGAAACTCTAAATCTGATCACGCAACACGGCCTGTGTAGGGAGAGGCTTGTCTCTTTTGAGACCAGCAGTGGAAGTCTCCAACACTTTAATTTAGCACCCGTTGTATGGGTTCAGCTTCACAGTAACAGCGTGTGTTCATTTCATTGTCTTCAGTTCCAATCGCCAGGTGATGTGGTGGTTCACTTTTACACTGTGAGCTGTAGCTTTAGCTTCTTCTTTCTTAATTTTTTTAACCGGTTTTCACTGCTGAATCAGTTTGACGTCCTTGGTTTATCGTTGAAATGCCTATTGTCAAACCTTTTATCTGCTTCTCTCTGAACTCTCATATCTATTTAGAAAGTGTAGTTTGTGACAGCGTGTGCTTCATGGTAGCTCTGACGGCTCGATGGAGAAGCATAAGGTGGGCGAGGCTGAGCAAATCGTCCATTCTACTAAAAACTGTCTCTAGCCAAGTGCTTGAACCAAGAAATAAAGATGGTAAAAAACAAAAGCCAGAACGGACCATAATTAATATTTAGTTGCAAAGTAATTTATTTGGCTTCAGTCCATTTCCACCATTTTCTACTTAATTTCTCAGCTGTCCCACATCTCACCTTTCCAACAATATTGTGTTTCACTGGCTGCTTTTTTTCCAGACTCCTGTCTTTGCGTTACCTTTTCAACTTTAACCTGTCCCAGAGTTCACCCGCGCAAGAAAATTCCAATTCCCAAATACACCGGCACAAAGCCCATGCCTCCCTTTTTGTTGTGAACACCCGTGGTATGTAAAGTGTTGCTGGGTCTCATTAACTTGTGTCTGTACTGATCTGTTAATCTGAGCCTCAGGCTCAGGCTTGGCTCTGCATTCATCCAGGTCACAGCACTATACTGAAGACGTTTGTTGAAAACGCTCAGAGAAGAAGACAACTTGAAAGGAAAATGTGCCACCTCTCATGTTTATTTCCCATAAGTGTTGTGAAGAAAAAGATTCCTGATATATTGATAAGAAACGTTTATTTCCTGCTGCAGTAAGTTTGTTACAAGCCCTGTTTTATTCTGAGAAATAAACAAAGTAAACTAACAAAATGTAAATTACGGTAATAATCTTACATCTAAACCTATAAATATGACCGTACACTTTCTGAATTTAAGTTTTTCTTCCAGGTCGAACTAAGAGCAGCTTAATTGCCTTGTTAACGCTTCGTAAAACACACTTCATTCATATCGGACAGGAACAAAATAAAACAATGTCTTTCCACTGTCTACATACATCTGCAAAGGCTTGACTGTGAATTACAGTGCAACTGAGGCAGGATCTGGAAAGATGAGATTTGGAGCGCACGCCTGTCGAAAGAGCTTTTAAACAGGTGCAACAACATGATGAGGAGCTCTATGGCCTCACATTTTTATTAAGATGTTTTCTTTCCCCACAGGACTAAATCCTTTTCCAATGGCCTCAAATGTTCAAATTTGGTACAATACAGCAGCTGATCTATTAAAGTGTCATATCGGCAAAACGGGCGAGCAGCATATGTTTCACCATGAATTAAAAGTAAAGGTTATGACGAGTTCTAATGTGCCTGAATTAACTTGTTTTTCAGAGAAATTCTCCTGGAAATCAACAACTGTTAAAAAAAAAAAAAAAAAAACACGTAGCTGTATTTCTGTATGAATTGTACCAAATTATATAATTCTTCTCAGGAAACTTCAGCGAAAATTATTATATTACATTTTTTGTTATTTCCCGTAAATTATAAAAACGACCCCCAGTTGCCGAAACCCTTAAGACCCTATAAAACCATGGATTGGACCTGGTCTCAGTGGCAGCTCCAGCCCTACCTGGCCCTGTTTTTAAGTAGAGCTTAGTTTCCTGTGATGCATCTCATTAGACAAGATGCGTCCATGTTCGCTGGTTGACAAGTTAATCCTAGCCTTAGGTAAAGGGTTTAGGAGGCAACCACAGGCTGAGGTTACCCAGAGGTCACCCCTTTACTTTCTCTCCATCTCATGGCTTTGGATTTTGGAGCTTTGACTGCTTTTTAGATTGTTATCCTGGAACCATTAAGAGTGATTGAGTCAAGTCAAATGTTTAGGGCAACATACAGAAGGGAAACACTTGGATGCAAAAAGGCAAAAAACTAATTAAGTGCTACTATTTTCTGCTGTATGCTAATGCACTGGAGATTAAATAATATTCTACACCTCAGTGATTTAATGCACCATATAACGCATGTGAAAAGTCAAATTTCATACAACTTGAAACCTGTTCATTTAAATAAGACAATTGTTGTTGTTTTTTAGTGATAGGCACGTTAATGTGTTAGAAATCTGTTAACGCAGCTATCTATTAATGCCAACAATTATTTGATCATGTGTTAACTGCATTTTTATTTATTTTTTGCATTGGGCGGGGCTTACCACAGCACACAGGGATGTCCTTTTTAAATGGACATTTCCACTTTAAATCTCTCCCAGACGGCGTAGTTCAAACCTGGGCGTCTTACGGCTCTCCCAGTCCGGCCTGCGTGAGGTTAATCAAAAATAAAGTAAGATGCACGCCATAAATGCAATACAATGGTACTGCTTTTACACTGAAAGCAATTTATGTAGATGCGTGCACGCTTACGCAGCCTCACCGAAAGGCAGTGTTGACAACTTGCCGACTTGAGACGTGAAAGCACGTATTGTTATGTAGTTTCTGTGCTCAATGAGCAGCGGATGTAAGTTCTCTTTCGATCTACCTACACATGAGAACAAACATTCTCAGTGATGAAGTTCAACAGATCCAGATCAGATCCTCTCTCACTGATACCTGTTAGCTCTACTTCACATCTCCACCTCATTCAACCAGACTTCAGTGCACTTGTTCAAGTCAACACAGACTGAACTTTTCTCACTGAGGAAGAAAATCGACCAATCGGACAACATGCAAACATGCAGGAAAGCTGCTACGAGTTCTCCTCAAAGCCACAAGACTCCACTGACAGAAACAATAATTTCAACTGGCTGATCATTGTGAAACCAAACTGTCTTTGTTTGTCTTACCACTCTTCAAGACATTACCAACTCTCGTCTTAGAGTAAACAAATAGATATAAAACAACAAAGTAACCTCAAAAATGCTTAATGTTTATGAAACGTGTTTTCTGGCACATTGTAGACCTTGACTAACCAATCTTGTTTTTGTTTTTTTAAATTGCCTTGTAGGGCTTTACAATCTGTACACATAACATCCCTGTTCCAGGACCGAACATCAGATCAGGAAAAACTCCCCCAAATAAAGATAGTAGTATCCATAGCGGGGCGCAGGTCCAGCTCCAGACACAGCCATGATCCATGATCCATGGCAACTTGAGGCGAGGGAGCACAGAGGCTCCCGGAAAGAAGTAGAGTTATTGATGTCCATTAAAGAGACAATCATTTATCCGGAATGAGAGAAAGAACAAGAGGAAAGAAAGAAAAAGAAGAGGAGAGAGAGGAGCTCAGTGTATCCTAAGATGTCCCCCAGCGGTCTAGGCCTATAGCAGCATATGTAGGGGCTGGAGCAGGGCTAACCTGAGCCAGCAATAACTATAAGCTCTGTCAAAGAGGAAAGTCTGAAGTCTACTCTTAAATGAGGTGACTGTCTGGCCCCCGGACTGAAAGTGGAAGCTGGTTCAACAGAAGAGGATCTTGATAACTGAAGGCTCTAGTCCCCAAACTACTTCTTAAGACTCTGGGAACCATATGTAACACTGCATTCAATGAGCACACCTCTCCAGTGGGGTAATATGGCACTATAAGCTCTTTAAGATATGATGGTGCATCACCAGTTAAGGCTTTGTAGGTAAGAAGAAGGATTATAAATATAATTCTTGATTTTACAGGAAGTTAGTGGAGAGCAGCTAATATATGAGTAACGTTATCTCTCTTCCTAGTCCTCATTAGTACACGAGCAGCAGCATTCTGGATCAACTAGAGAGACCCAAGGGCCTTATCGGAACAGCCTGATGATAATAAGGAGTTACAGTAATCCAGTCTAGAAGTAACAAATGTGTGGATCAATGTTGCTGCATAGCCTGGTCTTCCATTCTAACGCTTTTTGTACCAAACAATACAAGTCAATGAGACAATAGCATCTAACGAGAGAACATCCAAAGTGCATAAAAGGAAGGAAAGCCGAGAGGGATTTCTAGAGTTTCAAAACGCCCTGACTTATTGTCTGGATGTGAAGGTGAAACCATGAACTCATGTCACCGGGACCAAAATCAAAGTCTCTTTTTCTTGCTCTCTATTAATCATAACCCTAAACTCAGGTTGGCCTCACCCTGGACACCAGCAGCTTCGTCACCTCTTGGTTGTAACTCAAATGTTTACGGCCTGTGTTGGGAGTTCTTTTGTCAGTGTTGCTTGTGTTTTTCAGCATATTGGCCGCCGTTCAACCGTTTCCACGACGGAAAAAAAAGCGTATTATAATTTACCGGTTTAAGCTCTGAACCCACTGGCGAATACAGCTCAACTGTAATAGGAAAAATAGCAAATTATGCACCGTTTCCAATCATATTGACAAACCTCCACCCATTTTGCACTGGTTATCCAGATCCAGGTTGCGGTGGCAGCACAGGAAGGTTCTCCCGAACTCTGCTGGCGAGCCCAGCCGCCCTAAAAAACACACCAACCACGACCCAAAGCTCAGTGCTCACAGTTAGAGAGGCAAACCTTTAGAATTTTGGAGAAAAAAACATTCAACATAATGACTCCCAGTGGATTTCTTTTCACGACTTGCACCAGTCAACTTTTCAATTGTAAGTGTGTGTCAACTGACTGCCACACACTTACACAAACACACTCACAAACATTCGGCCTATCTCGCTCTATCTCTCTCATGCCAAAACTAAATATTTCCCAGAAGTGTTTACCTTTTGACTCTTATGATAACATGACTCAGCTTGCGAGCAGAATCCTCCGAGATCACTCTGATTGTTGTTGTGTTCGCTGCATTCTGGGTCATCTGTCAGATGTGTGTGACAGACCGAAGTGCTGTGTGAATGAGTTTTCCCCGGGTGGGGCCGCGCATGTCAGAGGGAAAGACGGCTGGTGATGGAGGTGGGCCGGCCCCCGACTCCGTCGGCCCACCGGGGATTTCCACGTTATCCTTCTGGTTTGACCTAACCCGGAACACGCTGCTGAAAACATGAAGGGACGAGCCGGCGAAAAAAACGTCACTGCGCTGCATAAAAGTTCCTTAAAAATAAAATCACAGGATTAAAAAAATTAATTCAATTTTTTTTTTCCCCCAAGCAAAGGCCTGCGACTCATTTAAAACGGGTCCCCGACCCACTAGTGCGTCACGAGTGGGTCACGACCCACCAGTTGAGAACCACTGATCTAAACCATTTTATTGTGAGGTGAAAGTGAGAGTTAGAGCCCGACCAGCCGGAGGATAGTATCCCCAGTGTATCACGGGGATATCGGTACGGACGCATATTCCAGCCAGTGAATAAAGAGACATGTCAGCATGTCAGCAGAGGATACGATGAAACTCATTCAGGACTCTATCCATGTCATAGTTTTGTCCACAAGAGAGCACCGACAAGTCAATTTTTACCCTGTGAAATGTTCTGTTCTCTTCACAATCAATCATAGTTCTGCAACACAATTTAAGGAATCGTTATTGACAATTCTTTTAAATGGTTTATGTCGAAAATAAAAATCCAGGACATGTCGAGCTCCGGGGAGCGCATCTGAAATACTTCACTGCACAGGAAAACAGGGCGTGTGTGTGGAACTCCGTTGTCTGAAGTGATAGAACCAAGTTTTAACCAACGCTAGTTTTCAGCAAAGAATCCTGGTAAAAGATCCTGTTAGTTGTGAGTGTTGGAGAGATGGCTGCTCATCACTTGGCTCCAGGTGAGAAGAATCTCTCTCTCTCTCTCTCTCTCTCTCTCTCTCTCTCTCTCTCTCTCTCTCTCTCTCTCTCTCTCTCTCTTTCTCTCTTTCTGTGTGTGTGTTGGAGTCTCTCAGTCAGCTGAATAATGCCATTATCACTAAGCTGTTCTTTCACTGCTCTTTCAACATGACCCAAACACCCAGCTGTTTTAACCCTATGACATTAGCATACACTGTGTGTAGAGGGGAGCGGGGGGTGTCAGCTCCGTCAGGTTAACCCGGGGTCATGGGGGGGTAATTTTGAATGTTCCTGTTCACACTTAACACTCATCATGTTAAGCAGCAGAACTCTCTCTCTCTCTCTCTCTCTCTCTCTCTCTCTCTCTCTCTCTCTCTCTCTCTCTCTCTCTCTCTCTCTCTCCGCTTTCACTCTTCTGTTTTCTCTCTACGTCTCAGAGTGACTCAGGATACTTGAGTGTTAGACGCCTTCACATTATCTGACCCGGCTCCGACACAGCCTCCGCTCTGTGTGGTTATGATGCAAAAATACTTTTACCCCGATAAAGGCCCATTGTATCTACTGGAGGGGAACCTCCGTCACTGTCAGTTCTGTTCTTCTTAAAAAAGATAAATAGCAGGTCATGGACATGTAAAGTGTACGACAAATTAGTTTACAGTACGTAGCCCTCCAGTGAGACTAAAATATTTTTTCCCCCTCAAAATTGAAGGTCAAAGCTTGGCTTCTTCTGTGTGTCTGAGGAAAACTTCTCTTCCTCTAAACTCCAGTGATGGTCGTGGTACAGTTAAGAATCGTTTTCCATTTCCTCAAACCGTCTCTGTGATCGTTCTTTTTCAAATACGGGCAAAGACACAGCAGAGCTGTTGTCATTAAAGGTCATTTTATCAGACCACCTCAAAACAGCGTTTTGGCTGTCTGGTGCACTCCTCCTCACAGGTGAGCCGTGTACACCGCTGTCGATGGGCACCTGGAAAGAGGGCAAGGAGATTTATCTGTTGTGTTTCACTGTCGAGGTTTTCTACTAAAAGCACCTGCGCATAATAATACTGACTTCATTTATAATGCGCTTTAAAAGCAAGTAACAAAATGCTTCACAAAGTCTCCTAAAGATTAGGTTTCTATTAGAGCATGAGCGATTTCACGGGTTACTTATTTGACAATTTGAGCCTGTCGGTGTGTAAAAACAGGGTGAGCTTTAAGCCCTTTATGAACAAAGATCCTCTGAGCAACAGTTGAATAAGAGTAGAAGAAATCACTGGTTAAAGAAACTGGAAGCTTTGCATCAAAACGTAGGATGAAAATACTTCGTTAGTTGCTTTGGATAGAAGCGTCAGCTCAGTGAAATGTAATTTAATGTAAAAATAGGAACAGCTTCCTGTTTCTGCATCATATGCACAATGATGCAACATCTAACAGGCTGGGATCCACGCGTTGTTTTAGCAAAGCCCTTCTTAAACTTCAACGTAAGAAATGAAGATCAGTGTGGGCATGGCAGACCGTTCACAGTTCAAACATCTTCTGTTGTGAATCTGAGTGGAGTATATCTCTGTGTGTTCTTTAGCTCCTGGATCTGTTCATGGTGTGGGACTGGTCAACTTACCTGGCGGACTACGGCCAACCAACCTCCAAATACCTGAGAGTGAACCCGGCCACCGCCCTGGCTCTGCTGGAGAAGTGAGTGCACGTGATACAATATTTCAACATCCCTTCTTAAAGAGCACACGTCTGTCCCTTGTGGGTGTTGCTTAGGAGAACGTTTAGAGGCCACCAAGAAAACAGCAGCTAAATGGAGGCAGAGGAGGAGTTTAGGAAACTAGATAAGAGTCGGACATTTTATTTCAACAGGCTTTTTTTTATGCACAAAAAAAAAGCAGGAGGCTGTAAGTGCACTTATTCTGTTCCCCAAAGAGCTTCACTGGAGCATTTGTTTGTATGGATGTTCCGGTGTTGGTGGTTATTACCTATCATCTTTTACTTCAGACACTAATGCAGAAAGATTTGGAGCGAGCTGACCTCTGACTGTGTGGCGTGACACTGTACCTTGAAGGCGCTCAAGCTTCTTGCGTGTCAAGATGGTTGCTCTAAAGTCAACAGAGGGATCTTCTGAGGCTAGCTACAGTCACCGTTTTTTGTTTACGGCCCTGCGGTTATCAGTTTTTTTTTTGTTTTTTTTAGCTTTGTTAGTTCAATCTATCGCCATATTTGCGTTATGTAGCTCTCAATGACATTATTGTCCACATGGTGTGGACCCTGTAAGACGTGACGGGGGTTTTGAAAGTTTATAGAACATTGTACCATCGTCTTTCACATTAACGACCCTTCATGACAATAATTCCTGCTTATTATTTATGAGAACTATATGAATTTATCTGCTTTTTCCCTCATGTGGTTTGATGGTTGGTCTAAATCTTTCTCTGTCTCTCTTTCCTACTGCTGCTGCTCAGAGTCTACAGGGGGTAGGTGCAGCTTCCTCACTGCTCGTTTCTCTTCATGTATGTTCTCCTCATGGAACATGGTTCTCCTCCTCTCTAGTATGGAGCTGCTCTTTCTCCGTTACGCGGCACAATGTTGACTTACGGAGGAAAGCAGCTATAACAGAAACATTTAGAAACCCTTCAGAACACAGATGTGTCTAAGTGTTACTTAAAAGGGAGATTTCTGGCTCAGAGTCTAAGAGGTTTTCTGAAATGTTGTGTTTAAATTATAGCTGGGCAAGTTAGCGTAGCGTTAATAGCAGCAATCCTTTTAACGACGTTAATTATGTAATCATGCGTTAACTGCATTTCTTTTTTGCATTGGGAGCGTTTTATCACACAGATGCTGCACTTTAAATCTCTCCAGCCGGCGTAGTTCAGACTGGGCGTCTTACAGCTCTCCGGCCCGCGTGAGGTCAATTCAAAAATGAAAAATAAATAAATAAGATGTACGCCATGAATGCATATACGGCAACAACTGCTTTTACTTTGAAGGCAATTTATATATGTGTGAGCACGCTTCTGTAGCCTCACAGACAGGCAGTGTTGACAACTTGCCAACTTCAGCCTGGACTTTTCTCACTGAGGAAGAAAAACTGAACTGGAAAACATCAAAAGCACTTATTGCTTTTGTATAAAGTGAATCAATTGCTGGTCTTTAACATCTTTAAGGTAAGAAACAGACTGAACATGGACCAAAGAAGGAGTGGCTTATCCCTCACAGGGACCCTTACTACTGAATACACATGTATGTGAAAACATGTTTATGTTGTTCCCTGATAAAATACAAATGTTTCTTCTGGTACCTGTTCAGAAAAAGAAAGAAAAAAAGGTTTACATACTGTGTATGTATGTCTGTTAACTTGCTGTTGCTCCAAAGTGCCCGTTATAACAATCTGATAACATTGCTTTAAAATAAAAGCATGCAATACACTAGTTTTTACTTTATTTTTTAATTTGGCGCATAATGCGATTAATCATAGAAAAATCATGCGATTAATCAGTTTTATTTTTTTCAAACTATGCCCAGCCCTAATTCATATGTGAATGAGGATTATCTCAAGCTAACATTTGGCAAATTTAGGAATTAGAATTTAGAAAGATTCTGCAGACGCAGTAAAATAAAAACTTAAATATGTATTTGGGATGTTTTTGTTCCACTATTTTGAAAGAAGATTCTTCCTCATTATTGTGTTGTATTGTGCTGTATTGTGTTGTACAATAGTGCTTACTGTAGCATTTTATTCATAATATTATTCCTGTTCAGGAAGCAGGCCGAGTGAAAACTCTGAGTTAGTGAACCCTGAGACGAGGGAAACTCCTGTCTCTAAGAACTCTCTCTCTGTCTCTCTCTGTCTCTCTATTCAGGATGAAGGACACCAGTAAGAAGAACAACATCTTCTCTCAGTTCAGGAAGAACGACCGAGACAAACAGAAACTGATAGAGACTGTGGTCAAACAGCTGAGGAGCCTGGTCAACGGCATGTCCTCCTAAACACACACACACACACACACACACACACACACACGTGCGTCACAGTCACATGCACACACTGAACTGCCAAGACGCTCACAGAGGAAGAAGATGTTCGTCCATGTAACGAAGTGATAACACACAACATGAAAGTGACATACGGGGAATTTACACACACACAAACACAAGCTTGTGCACACACACACACACACACCAACACACGGACAAAAAAAGGGACAGACAGGCCGCTTACACACACACCACATAAAGGCACAGCAATACACTCACTGTACAAGGCATGCAGGGAGCACACACTGAAGACTCAATGTAAAAATAACACACACATGCTAAACTCTTTACTGGACAGTTCACAGGAACAATAAGGTGTTTGTAAAGTATTTTTAATGGCTATGACGAGACAAAATATGTTTTGTACATTGGTGAGAGTGGAATGACTGTCTGCAGAGGGAGAACGCCACAGCGCAGGAGGGATGCTCACAGGTACTGGGACAATGAGGTCAAAGGTCAACACTCGGTGAAAACCCACATAACACATTCAACATAGTAACACATATACTCAGAGTTTCACTAGAGCTCCTCTGTCCTCACCACAACGTTGTGTGTACCACATGTTTTTTATAGAAAATATTTTATTAGGGCAGTAACAACTAATCGATTAAACCGATTCAAAACATTGATAAGAATTTCATTCGACACGCTGAAATTTCAGCATGGATTAGTTATTATAATTCACGCCATAACACCATCTCTGAGGGCGTGCGCAGTAATCCATGTGTCCCCCGTACGACGAATCACAGGAAAAGACGAGGAAGTCCACGGACACGGACAAAGAGCAGCGACACGATTACAAAGTCAAATTTAAAAAGAGAACGAAACGGGCAGAAATGCCTTCTGTCTGTAAGGATCCCTGCAGGTCCTCTACAAGGAAGCTATTTTAGAGCTAACGCTTAATGCGACGCCCGGCTACGTCACAGGTCTATTACAAAGACAGAGCGGTCACTCGAACAAACGCTTCTTAGGTTGTGAGGTTACTCAGCTTAAACCAGATCCAAGTGTAAGAGTAGGGAATAGTTCATGCCATCAGTCAGTTTTTCATAATTCTTTACAACATACATTTTATTGATATTTGATCCATATATCAATAACTTTTCCCCAATATCCAATTATTTGAATTCATGGTTTTATTTTAACAATTGAGCATTGTACAAGAAGACAAAATAATATATACATTTTTCTTTAATGTGTGAAAAACACAATCTAGCTTTATTATTTTTATGCGTTTAATGATCGATGAGTCAAAGTAATAATAGATTAATCGATTATTGAAGCTAGTTGCAGCCCTAGTTCGACTCATTGTTCCAATACTTTGACTGTTTGTTCCTGTGAAACAAAGTGCCGCCGAGCTCACAGACGGATGGAGGAATGGATGATGACGTCTCAAAAGACTGATGTTCAGGAAACTAAAGGAGCTGCTGTGCTGAACTCCTTGGTGGCTTTGCTTGCTGGTCGTCTCATGTTCTGCCTCACATCCAGCATTTAGACCGAGCCCCTGAGAAGGAGACTCACAGGAATGGGGGTGAGTCTTTGACACCCTGATTGTAGTCTGAATAGTCACATGTTCCCTGCACACCAGAATGTCAAGAAAAAAAGGGCAGAGATCTGAAAAGTGGCTTTTTTAAATGATTTGCTCGGTCTTGGATGCCGCAACACAGCAATTTACCAAATATTGCAATCTGATCCAACAATGCACATGTTCACGCAAATCCAGCCCTGGTCATTGCAGGTTGTTGTACTGGATTGTATTTCACTGCACTGGTGGACACATCTGAGTTTTGGTCAGTAAAGGCTTTCAAGGAGCTGATGAGGACTTTGGTTTGGTGTTGTAGTGACCACTGTGTGAGGCCATCTCAAGAGAGAGTTTGCATGTGGTATCACAGAAAACTGATCTAGTGCTGTGGGAAAGTGTTTGTATCTGGTTGGACGCAAGCTTATCAAACTCAAATTGTCCTTGCAACATCATTTTCATTTTAGCTTCCTACGTAGACACCATGTGTAGTGTATGCTAAGCCACATCACCGCCTGAGTCTGTTAAGCTCCGGGCTCAGGTATCTCCTATTACTTTAACGCGCTTATTAAATAAAGTTACATTTTACATGAAGTAGCCCACTGAGCTTGTATATAATGATGTCCCTTGACCTCTAAGGTAAACAATACAACCTTAATAGTGTGATATAACTGTAATTTGAAGTTAGTGTTGAGCAGCAAAAAACTTCATGAATACGGTAAAGTTAGCTACCTATGCTAACGTCGTCAGCAAACTAACATTAACATTAGCGTAAACGGAAAAAATACTGCAAAAATTTAACTTAATCAACTCAGCTAAAGTTAATGTTAGTCTGCTAACAACACTGTCATTAGCTACATGGCTAGCTAACATTAGCAAACTCATACGGTTAGTACACGTACACTCACGGCGATGCCGACATCCAGATACATATCACATGTTCATGGAATCCAAAATCCCCGGCACATTTCAACATCCGCACACTGACTGGCAACGGCATTGTTCCGTCTGATGACCACTACGTCCAAGACTTAGTACAGATGGTTTGTTTCCACCCGGCGACACAGCTGTACTCATCCAGAGCAGCAGCTCGTTGGCGGTGCAGGTGGCCGCTGATGTCTTGTCGACGGTGATGTGACATCATGTCGTCGGTGACTTCAGTGCATGACCTCCTCCTCCCTCTGTAAACCCCGTCAGTTGTAAAGCAAAGACACTATTTATGTGACGTTGACTGCAGTTTCGTCTTACAACCCACTCAAAGTACTTGATTCCTGCTTACAAGAAAACAAGGCCCATGTGGGAAGTTATGTTATTGGTGATTATATATACTGATATATATATTTAACAGTTCAATAAATTACATTCTAAATTCTTTCTTTTTGTTCCTCAGGGTGAAATGAAGCTTTAGAATCTTATAACCCATGTATATTCACAAAGCACAGCAATAATGAATTGGCGGCTTTCCAGCCTTGCAGGCAGTGACAAACATTTTATAATGGAAGCGTTTCTATTCTGTTTATGTTTTGGGTCTGTGCTCCTTTTTCAGCAGGCAATTTTGCACTGAAACGTGATTTCTTTTTGTTTTTTTGTTGCTTTTTGAAAAAGTTTGCTTGTAAATGCCAATGTATATACTGCATATTTTGTAAAGAAAATATTGCAGCAGTCTATCTGCAACAAACAGAATTGGAGGTTGACACTGTGATATGCACCTTCATCAACATCTAGGTAAATATGTAATTAATAAGAGTTTGTTGCTTACTTGGGGAACACAGTTGAGTACAGTGTGATGGGCTCGGTAATTATTTTTTTTGTTGGTACCTTCTCTCCACTCTTCTGGTTAAGTTTATATTCTAGCATAGAGCCTGTGTAATATTACAATATTGAATATTTAAAAACCGCTCCTAGAGAGCTCACCTAATTGCTCATAGAGGTTATCCAAAATAAAAGAACGCTCCAAATTCTGTTTTAGTCAAAGAGTCTCCAGTCCAGGGTCCAGGGGTGAGGGTGTGCATTCATGTCCAAATTACCCTAAATCCTCAAATGACCACGTCTCAAACAGTAGCTGGGCCAGGCCTAACCAATAACATTATTGAGAATATTGCAATGCCGCACATGGTATAATGCACCTTTTCACGGCACTTATTTCCATCAGCATGGCAACAATCACCACCACGTTCTCTTTTTACCACAAATACTGTTTATGGTACTGGACACACAATGAAAAACTCCCTTTTACATGTGGGTAAACAAATAAAAGAAAAATAAGTTGCTCATGCTTTCAGGGTCAACATTTCTGGCCAGATACCTTGATTAACATGAAGTATTGAAAATATCCTCATGTTCATATAGAACGGAATCCATGGCCTCCTCAACTTATTTGCTGTTGCTAATTAGTTGTTATAGATGTAACATATGGGACAATAATACTTTAAGTTTCTGAATAAAGGCCTATTTCTCAGCATTTGAAGTTAATGTTTAAATGGATTTTCATTAATATATAATGTGTCACATAATCGTGGGAGACAAGAAAAGAAAGCGTGTGAACGCGCTCACAACTGGAATGAATCGATCTGTGGTCGTTTGATTTCAACAGGCTCCTGACGTCACGACACAAATCAAAGCTGGTCGGCCAATGATTGTTTCAATGGACTTAAAGTGGAGAGAGGGTACATTTTGATATCCAAAGGAATCCTTGCTTTACCTTTGTCATTGTTCTCAGTGAGACACCCTGACTGAGATGGTGTTTTCCTAAATTTGTTGTTTTTAATTTGTGTGCTGTAATAAAAGATTATTAAACAATAATGCCTGCTTGTTTTTAAGCAACACTGATCAGTCTGTTGGTCTGTCCAGCAGCTTTCTCTTCAACAAAATGTATCAAAGCATCTGAAAAGTGAAACTAGCGAGGAAGTGTTGTAAACATGCATTCTTGCTAATGTCCACCAGGGGGCGACTCTTGTGTAAAAGTACATAGAAAATGACTTAATTTATTCCCTCAGTAAACATCGTAAACATGTGTTTATGTCTCTCTAGTTTCAAGTCTTCTTCAATACAGCATGATGTTCATTTAGTAAATCATGGTTATTTCGAGTCAAACAGACCATAAGAGGGTAGAGTTTAGGGCGGGGCTACAATGTGATTGAGGTCACTACCACAGCGTTATGCGGTCTTGTTTTTGTCTTAGAACTTTAACCGTTTCGCAGTGTTTTCACTTTTAGTCACCTAAAAATGTGGAGATATAATCAACTCTTTAGCGCTCTTGTGTCTCATTACTGGTTTCCAAAAAGCCAAGATGCTGAACTTGACACTGAACTTGAGGTTTCAGAACTGCAATCCACAAACCATCGGGGTACGTCACCGTGACCATATCCGCTTCTCATGTACAGTGTTATGGTTTATACAGTGCAGAGCGGGGCCTCTAACATGAATATGATTGACGCTGTCGCAAATGGTTTCCATCGTTTGTGTTTCTCGAGATCCATCTTAGGTTAGCAGTTTTCCTTTGATCCAATCCATTTTTTTAATTTTATTTTTTGACTTACTTGTAAATCATTATCATTACATTCCTGGCATTTAAGGCTCTTATAAGTCTGCTTTCTCATTTGCGTTTCCCAAATTTGAACTATACAACCTGTTGAAGAGGTAAATGAGAAAATGTTTTTGAAAGTGGGTGAAGTGACTCTTTAAGGCCACTGAGTGAAACGAGAGTGTGCCTGATCCTTAACTGAACCACCGGCCTCAACCTAGATATGGGTGCTCTCCCCCTCCCTCTTCCTCTCTCTCACACTCGCACAAAGACAGAAGCGTCACTTGTTCTGTGGAGGTTTTCTTGTCATCTTGTATCTCGCCCTCGGAGCCTCGCTGTGTCCCACCACACACACGCTAACTGGGAAACAGTAAGTGAACTTTGGCCCGGGTCAGTGCTTGAATGCGAGGATCCCTGTCGCCGCAGATGTAATGAGGCGAGAGACATTTGGAGAGCTCTATTTTCACTGGACAGCATCCACCTTGCCAACACACACATTTGTTTTCCCCACAGGGTTACTGTTACTACACTCTGAGCTCTCCTGTTTTGCTACATTCTGCCACTGCGCTTCTCAAACATTGTGGCCCTTGTACCTATCGCTCTTCATCCTTTAAGTCACCAAACACACCCTCAACTCCCACAATGCTCCGAGCGAGTCATCTACGGTCCAAGTGCAGAGGAGTTCCAACCATGAACGGATTACCAGACATTGGGCACCAAGCACAGACATGTGAAGGGCCCCAAACCCTCCTCCATAAGAACAAGAGCCACCGATTCAGAGAAAGCTTTCTGTGGTCTTTTTGGTCATTTTGTTTCTCTTTGTAGTCGTTGTACATGTCTTTGTAGTTGTGTTGTCTGTTTTATAGTTGTTTTACTTCTCTGCATTGGCATTTTGGTTTCTTTTTGATTGATTTGCTTCTCTTGTCGCTCATTTAGCATCTCTTTGTACATGTTTTGTGTCTCTTTGTGGTTATTTTCTGTCTATTTGTTTATTTTCAGTCTCTTTGTGGTTCTCTTTGTGACTTCCCATCAAGAAACGTTGACTGACACTGCCAACACAGGCTGTGGCCCAGGGGCCCCTGACCGGTTGGGTCCACAGGCCTGTTCAGTGATCCGTCTATGGTCCTACCTTGACGGGTTAAGATGGAAGTCTAGGAGAGATGGGAGTTTTCTCCTACCACTGTGTCCCCAGGGCCTGCTCCTGGGGGGGGTACGGTGTAGACCTGTTGTGTGTGAAATGTGTCTCAAGGTAACTTCTGATATGAATAGAAATTGTGACATATTTTTGCATTTGCATGTAACCTATAACCTTTTTACTTACACACATAAAGCCTACTCCTAAAAAGCTAGTATTTTCAGTATTTTTGAATTCACTAATAATCAAAAGGATAACACGTCATGTCACAGGAGTAGTCTTGATTTAAAAAACCAGCAGACATTACGTTCCTGTGCCGAGAGGGAGGGGGTCCTTCCTGCTAGTCAGAAGTGACAAGTATTTCAGAGCAGGGATCAAACACTTTAACAAGGCAGTAAACAGCTTTCACATTCACTTCAACAATACAGCGGGCAGACAAGGGAGGAGGAAGAGACCCGGGAAGACCTTCACATGGTCTGACCAACACAAGTACCAAGATCATAACGACAGTAGTCTGTTTTATCTTCTCTCTTGGTTTGAACCATTTAGCGCTCTTATGGAAAGACGTTTTCTCACTCTTCCATGCGTTTCTAGTGGGAGCCAGAGAATGACGTCAGTGGACAAGCAGCAAGTGACCCCTTGTTGAAGCAGGAGCCTGACACGCCCTCTGACCTCCCGCTGACAATGCGCCTCAGGTTTGCACTTTAAACTACGAATCCTAGAAGTCAGGAAGAGCGGTTACCACGAAGTGTGTCGTAAGCCGGAGTAAACGCAGACCTGCTCAGTTGGCACCTGCCGCGCTATTCTTCATCAACAAAGAGCGATGACAGCAATATCGGGGGGACCGTGTCACACATATTGATTGCCTACTTGGCAGCATCGACTCGGGGACCCTGCAGTGTTGGCATCGTAACACTGGGCCACCTGAGACCAGCAGACGGATGGCCCTGGAAGGCACCACGGCAGATGGTGTGAACTTCTGGAGGGGCTAAGAGGGCCGAGTGGGGAAGGCTGGCAGCATGGGGAAGGAAGGAGGCGAGCCTTGGCCTCTCCCGTGTGTGTGAAGGAGAAGGTTTTATATGTGTAACACTGGAAAGCTCAGAGCTTCCGCCCAGGTCCAGACCTTTGAACCCTCCCAACTGCACCGAGTTCGAGTTGGCTGATTTGTCTGGAACGTGACAGGAAGTCGCGGTTTCTCGATTAAGACTCTTGGAGCCAATGAGCGCCGCCGTGAGTGTCTGCTGTACGCTGAACCAGAGATGTAGCAACAATGGAGGCAGAAACGGACAACTTTGGTGCCGAACACCACTTTAAAATCTGGGAGGAGGTATTATTTCCCTCTGACAAGAGGCCGGATTGAGACTCTGGCACAGCTTCTTCTTCCGTGGCGTTTTTGTTGGCCTCTCTTCTCTACTCTTCTCCATCCTTCCTCCTTTGTGTCTGTAGCCGTAACGTAAAGCTATGTACTGCCACCTCTTTAGAAACACATCTAAAATGTTCACACAAATTCTCTAGAAAAGACGGCGAGTCTGGACCAGAGAATTCCCCCGACATCTCGAATCCTCATTGGATACTCTTTGGCTTTGGGTCTGCTGAAGAATACTACATTTTATATGACTTTCTTGACAAACCAATTAATTTTAGATGGATTGATAGATTAATATATATTTTATCAATCCTCAAGGGGAAATTTGTTCTCGTAGTAGCACCTTACACCAGACACAAAATAAACGTGTGTGCGTGCGCGCGCGCGTGTGTGTGTGTGTGTGTGTGTGTGTGCGTGTGTGTGTGTGTGTGTGTGTGTGTGTGTGTGTGTGTGTGAATGCACAAATACAATATAATACAAATAACTGGAATTAAATATATGTAGAGCTGCAGACTCAAAAAAACTTGCAAAATGTAAAGTATGTATGGCGTGTCTTCTCAATACCTCTCGACATTGTTGGCTTAACTTTCTCTCGTGCTGCTCTTAAAAAAAAACGTTGCACTCCAGTGATTAGACCGCAAAATTCCAATCTCCTCCACTAGAAAGGCCCTGTAGCTACCATTCAAGAGGGCATGTTTGTTGTTTTATGGAGGGAAAACACACACACACACACATACACACACACACACATACACCACCTGTAACTGTCACTGCTGTAACTAGTGCTTGGTACACATGTTTTAATAAAGGAGGTCAAAAGTCAAAGTCTGTTTCTCTCTCTCTCCTCTCCTCTCCCTGCCCCTCACCCCCTCCCACACCTCACCCCCTCCCAGCTCTCTCTCTCTTCTTTCTCTCTCTCTCTGTTGTTTTCTCTCTCATATCTTCCTCTCTCTATCTCTGTTTGATGGACAGTGAACTTGGTAGAGTGTGAGAGTTCACTGGGATGTCAGGGTTACAAGCAGGTCAGCCAGTGAGTGAGCTGGGGGAGGAGATACAAACATGTGCGCCTCTGCACTTGTGCTGTGTGTGTGTGTGTGTGTGAGTGTGTGTGTGTGTGTGTGTGTGTGTGTGTGTGTTATGTTAACAGTAAGCACAATAACAGATGTCATGGTGGATTCATCAGCTGTAGTCCTAGAACAGACAGACTGCTGAGCTTTCATCGTTACAGCAGAGACAGAAAGTAACTCTTACTGCGACTACTTACTACTACTACTTACTGCGTACTTTATTTAACAATAGTTTAATCTTACTGATAGGTGAGGGTTTGTTTATATATATATATATATATATATATGTGTATATGTGTATGTATGTATATGTGTATATATGTATATGTGTATGTATGTATATATGTATATGTGTGTGTATGTATGTATATATGTATATGTGTATGTATGTATGTATGTATGTATATGTGTATGTATGTATGTATGTATGTATATAATGTTACTCTGTATTTGACCAGGTTGCTACTACTTTTAAACATTCTGATGCTTCTACTTCAGTAGATTAGCACTTTTCAATCATTTTTCATAACCTTGTGTGTACTGAATGAAGCCCCACATCTAACAGAAGTCTAAAAAACCATCAGACACGACTATAAATAACAGTGAACACATCCGTTTATAACAGTTACATAACTAAAATGGAGGAAATGTAACGCTTTATACTTTTTCCATCCTATTTACAGAAATACGTAGAGGGGGCCTGGTGCAAATGAACCAAAACAAATCTGTCATGGAAGCCCTCCATGGAAGTTTATACTGGTGCTGTCATGGGTAATGTAATGGGATCATTAACATCAAATGGGATTATTCCCTGGGAAGCGTGAACATGATCAGTAAGATAATTACACATTTTCTGTTGTATTATTTATAAAATGTGTGTGAAGGTGTTAAGAGTTAGAGGAAAATTCCTAGAATGAAAAGGTTCATCCTCGGGGGAGCCTGAAAGTGATATTTTGAGACTATAAAGGAGGCTTTTGACCTGACACGGAGGCAGTACACATACATTGGAGTGTACCATCACAGCCTCATACAGGAATAACAGCATGTGACAGCAGTGAAGGTGTAGATTTCTGCTCGAGGGCGGAGTCCAGCAGCTGAACTGCAGGTTCATTGTGAGCTTATGGAGCAGCATGGTTGAGGTGAGGACTCAGGAATCATTCTCCACACTTGAACCTCCCTTCGACCGTCCCCCCACACACACACACACACTGCCCTCATACTTTATCACACCTGAACAGCAGAATCCTGTCTCACACTTTGACATTGTGATGAGAAGAATTCGCCATCTCCGGCATCACCAGCTGGAAACCCATTCACCCTGAACATGCATCAGCCGCTGTCGCTCCAAACGCAGAGGGTAAACAGGGATCTGCACCTTCATGTTGGGGCCGATGTCGCGTTCAATTGCTGTGGAACAAATTTGGCACCAGATTGCAGAGTTCCTTCCATGAAACTGTATAGGGAAATGATCAGGAAGTCACAGTACCTTAAAAATAAAGCGTTATTGTTTTATTTGCCAAATAAAGGTCTCCAAGACTGCTTTCTCAAGTGGACAAAGCTGGGAACTTCCCTGGGGCCCCTGGAGTTCTACAGCTCCCATGCACTAATTTATTGGAATAACTTCCACTAAAGGACCACACGATCTGACACGGTGGATGCAGGATCGGGGAAATATATCGAAGAGAATTGGACACATTGCAGAGTAAAAGGGAGTGATCCAGGGGCCCCCAAGAAGGAATTGTCTAATTCACCCAAAAAGTAATACATTCTGGTATAAATAATGAAATGTAGTAAACTAGCCTACAGAGCTTAAAAAAAACTCTGACTCAGTCTTACGCAATGTTTCTCATACTGTGGGGTGTGACCCAGTGGGGGGAAATGCAGAATTGATTTATTCCAAGACCTTTGAGAACTTCACATATTACAAACATACAAAGTACACGGACATACAACATTAAAACGTGGTGAAATGCTTGTTCTGTCTTGTAAATGTTTACGTAACGCTGTTAACAGGTTAAGCTTGCGCATGATCGACAGGCCAGATTCTGGCTGTTTTGCCAATCTCGAGGAGATCTCTGCTGTTGCCTCTCGAATCGAAATGCTGCTCTAAGCTCAACCAGATGCATGACCTGAGAGTGGCATACAACCCTGTTTAAAAAAAGATTTATAATGAAAGGCAGGCTCGTTGTAGCCATTAATACTGATACTTTGTGATAGCTCACTGTTTTCCTCATGTCTTTTTTTGTCTTTTATATTTATCTGTTGTATATGTGCAAAGAGAAACCTGAGTGAAATTCCATGTATGTGAAAATGTACATGGCTATTACAGCTGATTCTGATTCCGGTATCTGCATTCATTTTGTTTAGTTTTTCTCAGGTTGCACTATAACGTTATAATCTTGAAATAAAAATTGCATTGTTCTACAAAGTGATTGCACATTTTATTTGTCGTTGTCTGATGGAAAAATCTGGTTTACTTGAAAGGGATTGACAGATGGAGATGTCACACAAAAATGTTTTAATATAAATTCAGCATGGAACATTTTGTTACAATTTTGGTGGGGAACCACTGGACTGAAGTAATCCCTGATCCCCCAGAGAACATGTCCCAGTGTCTGCAGCCCTGCTCGTACTCAGCAGAGTCAAGGGAAACATCTTGGAATTTTACATCCGAGCCATAATATGGGAGATCAGATCATATATCCAGGCTTTTGTGTGGGACTGTAATGGTGATAGTTACAATCCCTTCCTGCTGGGGTGAACCTCAGGGCGGGAAAAAAACTGAAACTGCACACAGTCAGTCAGAAGAGACACATCCATGTAATGTGGAGTTGTAAAAAAACATTTTATTCTGGCAGACTATCCCCCTCCCCTCACCCCCAAGCTACGCACACACGCACGCTCTCTGTCTCTCTCTCACACACACACACGTCCTGTCGTTATGGCAGGTCATAAAACAAACAAACAAGAGACCAAATGCAGAGTGAGGATGTGGTGGCAGCAGAACTCTCTCTCTCTCTCTCTCTCTCTCTCTCTCTCTCTCTCTCTCTCTCTCTCTCTCTCTCTCTCTCTCTCTCTCTCTGTTCACTTTTCATGCAGCGTAGCCCGTGGATAACCTTGCGTGTGCGCGCCCGCGTGCCACCGCCCGTCTCTACTGACCCAAATTTGAACCCTCTGAGAGATATCATTTTTATAACAACACACACATACACGCACGGTAGGAGAGAGAGACGGTCAAAGTCTTCCTGTAGATTAGAGAGAGGGTTCAACTCGAAGGCGGACTGATAGCAGCTGCGGGCGCGTCACCTCTCAATCAGATGCCCTCTCGTTTTATATGATGCACGTGAAGGCAGCCGAATAAATAAAGACCACCACGCGTGCGTGCGTGTGTGTGTGTGTGTGTATATGCGGGCGCGCGTAAAGTGACCCAAACTATATAAAACAAAGTTGGCGTTGAATGGCGGCAGTGAGACTCACGGGGAGAAGGATTAAGACATTCTTCTTTCCCAAAAACAAAAAAAGAAGAAGTGCTGCTTAAGAGCCGCTCGGCTGCTGAATGCAGGCCGCCCTGCAGGCATCATTACTGATCCCACAAGCGGGGCTTAAGCCAAGGTAATGAGTGTGCAAACTAGCCGCCGCGTTGCCAACAAAGGCGTCTCGGGACGCGCTCCCATTGTCTCGGAAGGGAATCGTCACCTTTTTCTTTTTTTCCCTGCATCAGTTGAAATCCGCCGCGGATTGTCCGCGTGCAACAGGAGGTAGGGATTAAGGATGCGGCCCCCGTGGAACAAATGGCGAGGGCGAGCCGAGCCAGTGGCGAGCCGGAGGCGGGGCCGAGCGACAAGCCCACAATTAAAGATGAACTTTGAGTGAACTAATTTATCTGAGGGAGGAGAAGGTAACGGCAGCCTATAAAAGCGCCGGGCGAGCAGCCCGGAGTCACCGTGGCCGCCAGAAGCCTTTCAGCAGAACCGCACCGCGAACTCTCCAGTCCCCCCAAAACAACAAGCAAAACAGAGAAAGCCGAGCTGCACCATGGCCCTGAGCACGCTGCTGGCCACCTTCCTGTGTACCCTCGTGCTGCCCGTGCTGCTGTTCCTGGTGGCGCTGAAGCTGTGGGAGGTTTACATGGTCCGAGGCCGAGACCCGAGCTGCCCGAAGCCGCTGCCCCCCGGCTCCATGGGCTTACCCTTCATTGGAGAGACGCTGCAGCTCATCCTCCAGGTAAACGCGGGGACACGGTGCCTGGCGCTCCCCCACGTGGGTGAGGATGCTCCGGGACACTTATTTATTTATATATATATATATATATATATATATATATATATATATATATATATATATATATATATATATATATATATATATATATGTGTATATATATATATATATATATATATATATATATATATATATATATATATGTGTATATATATATATATATATATATATATATATATATATATATATATATATATATATATATATATATATATATATATATATATATATATTCAATGTATTTATATCTGTTTTCATATTGGTAAAGAAACAGCATTGATAGCACCAACATCCACATCCACAGTGTTTAAATTGAGTGAATGTGCTATTTACATACACCATGTGTTATGATTGATTTGGTGGATTATTTTTAAGCATTCATTTCATGTAAAAAACGACCGACTTGATGTATGTGCATGTGGATCACTGTTATGTTTGCTCATGTGTTGCTCCACCTCTACAGAGGAGAAAGTTCCTGCGCATGAAGCGGCAGAAGTACGGTTACGTCTACCGCACGCACCTCTTCGGCAACCCCACGGTGCGCGTCACCGGAGCGGATAACGTCCGGCAGATCCTGCTCGGGGAGCACCGGCTCGTGGCCGTGCAGTGGCCCGCGTCCGTGCGCACTATCTTGGGCTCGGACACGCTGTCCAACGTGCACGGAGCCCAACACAAGAGCAAGAAGAAGGTGAGTTCAGCTTCCATCGGAACCCAGATGGAAGAAGCGGCGGCGACTTGTTTTCTGTTGTCAACTTCAAGTACTTTTATGTTTGATGGCGTATTCATCAGGATATTGAGCGTATCTACTGAATTATTTTCTTCCTTTTGCTTAATTCATATGAGGGAGCACAGCGACTAACATGTTTTAACAGTCTAGTCTCATCATTACTGTGTCTGATGATCCATTACTGAACAAATAAGATTAAATAAATGAAAAATCTGTGTGTGCAGTTTTCTCAAATTATTTTCTGTAAAGTAATTAACCATATAATATTATTAATAATAAACTACACTGAAGTTGAAAAAAATCTCACCTGATGTGAAAAAAAAAAATTAAATATGTAGATTTGCACTTGAAATGTTTGAACTTTTCACTGCTCCAAAAGAAATCAACTTTCAGAGTTTTCATCAGGAGTCGTTGGCATAACATAATACGCTGTACTGTTACCATCAGTGTTGGTGGAAGCAGAAGCCCATCCTATTATTTGACTAACGCGCCTTCCCGTCTCCAGGCCATCATGCGGGCCTTCTCCACCGAGGCTCTGGAGCTCTACATCCCCGTCATCCGGGAGGAGGTGCGGGCCGCGGTGAAGGAATGGGTGGCCAAAGACTGTGTTATGGTCTACCCGGAGATGAAGCGGCTGATGTTCCGCATCGCCATGAGGATTCTGCTGGGCTTCGAGCCGGAGCAGATCAAGACCGACGAGCAGCAGCTGGTGGAGGCGTTCGAGGAAATGATCAAGAATCTGTTCTCTCTGCCCATCGACGTGCCATTCAGCGGACTGTACAGGGTAAGAGGCACTCCACATTATCTAAACTATTGGTTATGAGTAGTTTATTGGAGTAAATGATGACATGTTAAAGGACCACACAAGGGATTTTACAAATCAGAACAACCAAGTTTATTAAAATGCTGATGTGTGATATTCACGGTGGAGAATTAATTAAATTAATTCAGTAAATCAGTATTCAGCAAGTGTTGTGCTAAATCATCCTCTTACGTTGTGTTTGTCCTCTGCCCTCCACCCTTCCCTCCCTTATTTCCACCTCTCCTTCTGCCTTCCCTTCCTCCAGGGCCTGAAGGCAAGAAACTTCATCCACTCCAAGATAGAGGAGAACATCAAGAAGAAGGTGCAAGAGTCGGACAAGGACTGCAAGCACAGAGACGCTCTGCAGCAGCTCATCGACAGCAGCAGGAAGAACGGGGAACCGTTCAGCATGCAGGTAGTGATGCGACGCATCGCATTTACCTGGTCAAACTACACCTGTGTAGAAGACGAAAGAAAGCATCCTCCATCCGTCTTGTAAGCCTTTGTTTACTTGGGGCCCTGAACTAATTATATGTGTCTAAATGTCTGCTCCCAGGCCATCAAGGAGTCCGCTACAGAGCTGTTGTTTGGGGGCCATGAGACCACAGCCAGCACAGCCACCTCTCTGGTCATGTTCCTGGGCCTGAACCCTGAAGTTGTGGATCGACTGAGGCAGGAACTAATAGAAAAGGTAATTACACTGTGCTAATTGTTCCAATGCCTTTATCAATAGTGCCTGCTGCAATGAACAGTCAACATAACAGACTATCTTATGTAACTTTCCATCTCAGTTATTGATAGTATCATGCAAGGCAACATTGAATACAGGTGCCTAAGGGGAAATTTAGAGCATATTCATTTTTCCACACGGCGTTCAACATGGCGACGGCTCTCAGTGAGCGGGGCTAAAAAGTTTGCAAATGCTCTGAATATCAAGGAGAGGACGCTTAAGCGTGAGCAGGAAACAACATTCTTGACCTTGCAAACAGAAATTGACCTATAAAATGTCTTCTATCTTTTTCCACCCCATCTCATGATCTTCACCACCAAATGAAGTTTGCTCAGTTGTCCAACTGAACAAACTGTAACTGCTGGTGAAAACCATGAGATGTTGTGTAAACCTACGGGGGAGAAAGCTAGGGAGAGGATTGTCATCGTGCTGCAGCATCTTGGTGGAAATTCACCTCCCATACAACTCTAATCTAATATTGTTCCTTTATGAGAATGAAACAGGAGGGCGAGGATACCCCATGCTTGCCATAGAGATGGTAATCCTCAGTGAAGCTTTCTCATTCATTAGTCTGAGGCATGTTAAACCCTGATCAGCGATGATTCTTTGAGCTGCTATAGAACTGGTACTCGGCTTCTCCTCACAAGCAATATGTCTCTTTCTGTCTTCAGGAGGAGCAGGGGATGGAACTCCACAATCTAAACATTGAGTCCTTGGAGCAGTTGAAATACACGGGCTGCGTCATTAAAGAGACTCTGAGGATCAACCCTCCTGTTCCCGGAGGCTTCAGAGTGGCCCTCAAAACCTTTGAACTCAATGTAAGTTACCGAAGATCTCTGTAAAGCAATGCGTGAGTGTCAGATTGAGACACAACTAAAAAGCTGAACTTGCTGACTCATTATTTCCCTTCACCAATTCAGGGTTACCAAATTCCTAAAGGCTGGAACGTCATCTACAGCATCTGTGACACCCATGATGTGGCAGAGATCTTCCCCAACAAGGAAGACTTCCAGCCGGAGCGCTTCATGACCGAACCCTTGGGCGACTCCTCCAGGTTCCAGTACATCCCGTTTGGAGGGGGCTCCAGGATGTGTGTGGGGAAAGAGTTTGCAAAAATCCTGCTGAAGATCTTCCTGGTGGAGGTGGTCACAAAGTGTCACTGGACTCTTTTAAACGGGCCCCCCACCATGAAAACAGGACCCATTGTCTATCCTGTGGACAATCTGCCAACCAAGTTCAGCAGTTATGTATAGAAATGAAACCACTGACGAGGGTCTGTGTCCGAAAAGCAGCGTAGAGTCAAATTGTGAGGTTTCCCAACGGTCTCAAATCCTCTGTTTTTTTTTGCCTCCAAATCCACACGGGAACTCCAGTGAAATGAGGTCAATGGGAAGTTATGGGAAATTTGATACCGATCAAAGGTTGATTTACACGAGTACAGAAAGTATGTTCATAATTCAGATTTTCTGATCTTGGTCAATGTGGATTTTTTGACCAGGCATAAATTGTACATATTGTAGATGACTTAAGAACGTATTTTACAGTTTATATTATGATCTTAATAAATATATATATATATATATATATATATATATATATATATATATATATATATATATATATATATATATATATATATATATATATATATATATATATATATATATATAATGAATGTTTGTTTGAACAAACTAAATGAGAGGCACTATACATAGACATGGAACACTTTAATCAGCTCAAAGGTGTATCTTTAGGATTATGTACATATGTAATGTAGAGTGTTTATATAACTTTTGTATCTTACCCCAACTTATTTATGTGACTTGTGTTGTACTGTCTGGGCTTTTTATTTAATAAAACTGTTATGCGGAGAAACTTGTTTTTTGTTATTTCATTTTAATTAAACTAATGTTTTTGTGAGACTGAGCAGAAAAGATGGAGATGAATCTTTTGTCCGTGTATCAACATACACAGCTGGGGTAAGGTTAGCATAGCTTAGCATAAAGACTGGAAGCAGTGGTAGAGAGCTAGCCTGACGGTCCACCTGGAAGGCTGAGTGATGAACACAGTTAGAAAGCAGAGTGCTTGCCAAACCTCTCTTACTCTCATCAACTGCTCCTAGTGTAACATGCCGGAATTTAACCGACGGTGGTCGGGTTGCATTGTGGGGGATTTAGGCACCTGGTGGTAACAAGGAAGACGTTCTTTTCTAGACTGTCCATTGTGAGTCACTGTCATGGACGAGCAATGCTAAATAGGAAGAGTCATTTTCATAAAATGTCAACATGACATGCTGGAACTACTTCTTCTCAGTCGTGTATCTTCTCACCCAGCACTTCTGTTCCAGATCAGATGAGATCATTCGTCCTGCAGCGGGGATATTTACGGATTTACAGCAGCAGCAGGTTACCAGGCACCTGTTCAACAAAAACTCCTTGTGAACCCACACATTTTCTGTTATTTATATTTCTTCTTCTGTACAGATTAAAACAAACGCAACATTTTGATTATTAAATATTATTGTCGGTGGGGTATTTTTTGTATTTGTTTTGTTTAAACCTGCTCCCAGTTGTTATGCTAAACCCATCCTAAACTCCAGCTCCACTACTCATGTTGATCTTGCTTATAGCACACTAATTCATTCATAAACAGGATATAATGAGAGGTGAAGAACAGCTCTCTTGGGTTATTAGGAAAGGTAAAGTGTGCTGATGACAGTTCATGTATTTAACTTTGTAGATAGAGGGTGGGTGGTCCACATTCCATGATCCTTACAGAATCAATAAGTTGTGCAGAGAAAAGAAACATAGGAGAGAAATCTGGAATCCATAGAAGGAGGGAAAGCAAAGCAGAGGCCTGATGACCCTGGCAGATGAGATGACAGAGGGTGAAACAGAGTTCACGCTGATCAGTTCAGTTTCAGGGCACTGAACCCGTATAGACCTTCAGTGGAAGCAAGGAAGTAGGCCAGTAGCATGGGCACATGTTTACTGCAGGCCAGAGATAAGATTCACATTAAGGACAGTGAACAGCTTGCTGTTGAATGTTGCAACGTGTCAATGAAGAGCGTTAACAAGTGTGAATCTGGGTGTTTAAACAGAGCCCTCGTTGGGTGTGTAGCCGGCAGAGAGATCTGCTGATAAGAGGCTCTGGGTGGAGAGAAGGTTCAAATGAAGTGTATGGGATTTGAACTCCAACGAGAACACTTCTCTAGTTTAGAACACATCTGGAACTGTTGACAAGCAACAAATCCTTTAGCCCAAACCAGCAAAAGAGTAGTTATTAGCTGGATCGTGATCCAGACGTTTTATTGTGAATCAAATACACAAACTCATCTTCACACACGAAGGCTGGCATCTCCTTAGATTCATAAACATGTTTCATAATGTACTCACAACAAGAGTGTGACTGTCAAAAGACCAGAACATTGTCCAAGCAAGGAAAGCGGTTCATAAAGACATTTCTGTAAGGTTTCTAATGTCCTAACCGGCTCATGATGACCACTTAAGTCTCGTGCATGTCCATGGGAGAGGATCTCACTTATCATGCATAGACATCCCTTGTAGTCTGACCCCATTTACTGGTAATAAATGACTGTTTCACAGTCATGAAATGGTAGACACAGAGGAAACCAGGTTTCTTCATGCAAACTGGTTATGCACAAGCACATCACATCAACAGGGAATGTTTTAAAGTGTTGTCATTGAAACATTTTGTTGTGTATGTATCTATAACACTTCCAAAAAGTCTTCACCTAACTTGGTAAATGAGAGCCAGTGTTTGTGCAGGCCAATGGCAGCTTTACTGGCAGATGTGCTTTGGCCTCTTTCACAAGTTGTTCCTCTTTCTGGTGCCCTTCTGATTTACACCCAGCCTCCCTCCACTCCATGGCGACTTCTTAGCATTGTACGGTTGTCCCTGGCCCTTGTTTATTACTGTGCTACTTGTGATTATTGGATCCACAAATGCTGAACTGTTGTACTTATTGTAAGTCACCGTTGATAAGAGTTTCAGCTTAATGGCCAAATTGTAATAGTAAATTGTAGCTGACACCTTTATGTCCGGCCATCCTATCCCCGCTAGTCCAGCCCTCGAGCGATGTGAATGAACTTCTCTGAACTTTGCCTCCTCTCCTCATTCTAAAGAGCGTCTGCTTCCCTCCATTGTTCACCATCACCCAGTGGAGACAAAACTTTGCTCGGCCAAGGCCATTTTGGTCTAAATTTGTGACCATTGTAGTGAATTTACAACACAGCGTTGAAAGAGGTTTGAAACTAGCTCGCTTTCATTTAGATCCTTAGGCCTGAACATGGTCAAGGGTAAATCATTGTAATAGCTACAGAACTGTTATTGAAGGCAACACTTTTATCCACCAAACCACTTTGTTGCCATGAACAGTGCCTGAGAGAGGTGAGGGGTGGAGGAAGCAAGGACAGCCACCATAAAGCGAGAGAAAATCTGGTCCACCTCGCAGGTTTGTTTGGTTTCAAGATTAAAATATCCATGTGCCACCTTGTCCCTGACAAAACTCAGTTCCCATACAACTAAACTGCTTTCTCAAAAAGGTTGAGAGGGTAATGTATTTTCTCCTGGTTGCAGTTTGAAACATGTGGTTGAGGTTGAAAATTGAAACAAAACCAAATAACTTTTAGGGAACATGATTTGTGGGAGACCAGGTTGGTATGCTACAGTATTGTAAACCACACGATATGTTTTTATAGTGTTTTTAGGGGGGAAATTACATCTCACTCGTAGATTATACGGTGGATCGATGGATCCCTTCAGATACATGATAAAAGCATATAAGAGCAGTCCAACATTAAAGAAAATATGCCAGGGATCATTTTACACTTATTGTATCTCGCTGCCTTCCGCACAGCCGATGATCAGCTTTAAAATAATTTACGTAGTAGAAAAACCTTTCCCTGACTCTTTTTCTTTCATATGTCAAACTTACAGGGGGCTGTTTTATCTCTGATAATGGCCTTAAAATCAAATAAATGGTTGCAGAAGAAAGAAATAACCATATGAAATGAAAGCCACTTGTCTTCATGCTATCACGTGTGCTTAACCAGGCACTGTGAGGATGCACTTTCACTTCAATGGGCAGTTATCTGGCCCGATAACCAAGGTCATTTAGAATGGATCAGCTCATTGAGTCTGTACTGGAGAAGTCAATGTAAATCAATTTGAGTGTTAATTCCTCAAACTGCGTTTGCGCAACGTCTGCTGGCCCCTTGGCCCCTGCTGGGGAGTCAGATGAGTGCCCAATAAGAGATGCTAATGGCGTCATTAGCATGGCCCTTGGTGGCTCACTGTGATTATTCATAATTTGAGAGACTGTTGACAAGTTCAGGAGGTCAAATAGAGTTCAGCACCCTGGAGAGAGGTGCTTGCTTATCACATCAACACTCCTCTGATCAAAGTTTATCTGCTGCTGTTATAGTGGTAAAATGTCCAAAATGTAAGAGGATGGTTTATAATTGTCTGTTTCATGCAACTGGTAGAGTCAGGATGAATCCATCCAGTTCTTCAGGCCAAAGTAATCACAGTTACACTAATTTGTTACAATAAGTCTTTATTTCTGGAGACCAGGAATACTTCTTGGTCACACTATTTGAGGTCTCAGTCTCGTCTCTCAAAAACTCCCAAAGATGTTGCAAACTTCAAGAGGAGATACATTAAAATGAGATAATCATCAGCCACTTTGTCTGAAAGTCCACCATTAGCATCACATTGCTGTGGTTTCAACCACACAGCCGTGTCGTTAAGGCCCAGCATGACCTCTGGGTTGCACCGAATACCAGAGTTTCTTTTACATTCAGGTTCCAGTCGAGGTTTACCATAAAGTACTCACTTTTTACACATACTATACTATGACTTGTATTACTTTTCCTGACATCTTGTAGTATTTATTTTTAGACATACTATAGAAATATATTTACACAAATAGACTTTTTAAGGCCTTTTTTCTTCTTTTAGTTTAGTTAGTAACAAATGTATTGTTTTTCAGACGTTTTACATACAATACTGTCAGTTATTTTGCCATACAGTATAATGGCTTTTTTATAAGTTTAGTTGATATTTTCTTTTATATATATATTTTGTATGGCATCCATTTCCACTTCTTAATGATGAGTTTGTTTTGCTATTTTATTCAAATACATATTTTCTTTCATACTATGCTACTACGTGCTATATTTCGCCATTTTGTCTGACTTCTGATTTTCATATAGAAAAATGATTTATATAATACTTTCTTCTTGCATAAAATACAATGACGTTGTTTATAGCATTATATACTTTCATATTTTATTCAAAACTATACTATGACGTTATTCTGTTGTCATGGTGTCTGTTCTCTGTGACATATTTGTATTGCAGAAGCTATCATGACATAATTATATGCCATACTAAACTATGAAATATTGTTTATGGCATACTATACTACAAGATACTATACTATGGCATATATTTAGGATTTTTTTATTTATTTACTATTTAAGTATTTGTAATAGCATTCTATAAGGTGACATACTTTTTATGATATTTTCATGACATAGTATATCATTATAATTTTGGATGGCTCCTTTATGGCATACTATAATATGACATATTTTGTGAAATATTATAAAAATAATAATGAAACAATAATAAACAACATAGTATCAGAACAATATATTGTTGTTGTGTTTTCGGCTTGTCTTTGACCTCTCGGAGAGCTGCTTCTCATGATCCTCCTCCAGCGTCTTCAGGTTGACGCTGGCGCAAAAAACTATAAATATCTGACTGTTCCACCTGTGGATAGTAGTATTTATCCAGCCTCAACCTCTCCACCTCACCTCACTTTTTCTTTTTAGAAAACACTCAATTACATATTTATGTGACATATGGATCTGGCATGTCCCTAAAATTATAGGAATAATAGATATAATGAGTAGCTGCCAGTAGCATGCATGCTGTTTCTTCTACTCCAGGTAGCCATTTGCATTTCAAGTCAAGACATATCATTTTAACAGCCAGATTGAGCTTCTCTGTGAAGTCAAACTCAAAGAGGACCCCGACAGCCATGCAGAGACAAACCCACAAGGAACGAAGCAAACCTCTTGATCTGCACTCCTGAATGATATCTGCTTCCATTTTAGTCTGCAGAACTTTGGTCCCTTGTTCCACTCTCTATATAATCTATATGTACCACAGTCTTTCAAACTGGCTGTTTAATTAAATAATTTAATAATTAAACCTCTTCTTAAGAAGCCCACTCTCAATCCAGAGGTGTTAGCACTGGTGACAATTACTAATGACCTTCTAGTTGCACTAGGTCATCATTGCAATTGAGAACTGGTTCTCAACTGATTTTATCTGGTTAAATAAAGGTCAAATAAAATAAAAATAGTTGCGTCAGATAGGGGACTTGTCTTTGTACTTGTCCTGTTAGATCTTTGTGCTGCATTTGACACCATTGACCATGACATCTTATTAGAGACTAGACCAGTTGATTGGTATTAAAGGTACCGCACTGAGCTGGTTTAAGTCCTATTCATCGGATCGATCTCAGTTTGTATATGTAAACGATGAAGCCTCAATGGACACCAGTGTTCGTCATGTAGTTCCACAAGGTTCTGTGCTCGGACCAATTTTTTTTTACCTTATATATGCATCCTTTTTAGGCAATATTATCAGAAAACACTAAAAAAACATGTTTATTTTTATGCCAATGATACTCAATTATATCTGTCAATTAAGCCAGATGAAATCCACCAAGTTGCTAAACTTCAAGCATGTTTTAAGTCGTTGAAATCTGGATGACTTGCAACTTCCTGCTGTTGAACTCGGACAAGACTGAAGTTATTTTACTTGCCCCAGAACACCTCAGAAATCAATTATCTGATCATATAGTTTCTCTTGATAGCATTGCTCTGATATCCAGCATCTCTGAGTTATCTTTGTCCTTTAACTCCAACGTGAAGCTAATCTCAAGGACTGCCTTTTTTGCCTACATAACATTTAAAAAATCAGGCACATCCTTCTCCTCACCTACAAAGCCTTAACCGATGATGCACCATCATATCTTAAGGAACGTATAGTGCCATATTACCCTACTAGAGAGCTGTGCTCACTGAACGCTTGAGCTACTTGTGGTTCCCAGAGTCTTAACAGGTAGGATGGGGCCAGAGCTGGTGCCCCTACTCTCTACCTCCTTCTGCTGACGTGGATCGTGGTTATCTGGATTATGGTCTATGCCGACTACTCATTATATGAATAATATCTGTCATATTCCTTGAATGTGCTGTAACTCTGTTATGGTGTTGATGACATGACATCTATTGCTTCGGTCCATCCTAGGAAAGAGATCCTCCTCTGTTGCTTTTCTAAAGGTTTCTTCCCTTTTTCCCTGTGAACTGTATTTTTCTGTTTATTTGGGGGAGTTTTTTCTGATCCGATGTGAGGTCCTGGGACAGGGATGTCGTATGTGTACAGATTGTAAAGCCCTCCCAGGCAAATTTGTGATTTGGGGCATTACAAAATAAAATGAATTGAATCATTGTGAGCTGAGCAATTCCGTATCGATGCAGTGACAAAGCATGACAGAGTTTGGTTTTCATTCAGCTCAGCATGAGCCTTCACTGCGTTGGCTGATATTTACTGTCGCGCTAGTTCCCCCCCTGATTTTTTTGTTTTACACACACACAGCGGAGCTGAGAGACAGCATTTAAACACTGTGCAGTCCGCCAGCTTGTTGCTCTCACCACATTATTAACTGCTCCGATTCAATAATGTTTATTGTTTGAAAGAGAAGCAGGGAAAAAGAGAAAAGCTGCATACAAGTGCAGGTCCATTTACCATTCTCTTGATGTTTTCTATAAAGAGTTTGATTGACAGGCCGTTCATCCAATCACATTCCAAGTACTTTTTGAAGGTGCCTGCCCTTCTCCAAACAGTTTGTGATCACAGCTTTGAGGATGTTTGTGTTTAAAAAAAAAAACATCTGAAAAGTCAGATTAGCGTCTCAACCCTCAAATCCAAGTTCATGAACAACTGATCAAACATGACGGATTATTTTGAGGAAGACTTTATTTTCTCTTTTTGCTGTTGTGCAGGCGAGGGTTGTGTTGTTGAAGGGGGTTGGAGGCACAGCGAGCTGCTATCGCTGACCTCGCTGTTCACAGCTGAACGTAAAACATCTGACAGCTACAGAACAAACTCTGCCATCCTCCTGTGAGAGGAGGCCAACAACACAAATGGAATGGATGAAAAAGGGAAGGGAGACAGGAAAGGAAAGAAATCAGGGAAATTCAAACGTGTCAAAAAGTGTATCTCATGTATGAACTTGAGCCTGAAGTCCCAGCCAGAACAGGAAACTAAAGAAACCAGGTAACTAGGTTAAGGACAAACAAATCCACATGTTTGTGGAAGCTCTCGTACATTTTGCTCAAAAACACTGAATCCTACATTTCCCATAATGCAACAAATAGCACATTTCCATTCCTCTCCCGGCCTGATAAACACCCTCGTGTTCCAAACTCCACACATCCAGTTTGTAATTCATGCTTTCTGTTCGACATTTGCCTCCAATATTAAGTGACTTTCACTCCGATGACGTCATAATTTTTCTAATGAAGAATTGTCTCATTGACCACAGAGGACATTTTACAACTACTTAGCTAGTTCTATGTAGTTGTTTTGTTCTTGTTTTGGTCTATTTGTAATTGTTTTGCATCTCTTTGTATTTTTTAGGTTTCTTTGTATTCTTTTTGAGTCTCCTCCTTTTGTTATGTTTCTCTTTGAGTGACAATTTGTATGTGAAGGCCAGGGGTGCCCCTGACATTTTGGGCCTCAGAAATTCATCCATGACCATTTAATGAAATGGTAAGTTAGACAACCAAAAAAAGACAAAAAGTACCATTTTAAGGTTATTTATAAGCTGTGATGAAAATATATGTAATTTGAATGAAGGAATTCAATTCAGTTGTTTAATAATTGTTAATTCATTAATAACTATCTGTCATTCAAAAACATGTTCTCATTCATCCTCTTCTCGCAGAAATACAGTTCAACTATCACCTGCTCTCATGTCATGAGTCAGTATTCAGCCAACAATAAAAGTGAGTACACTCTCTCAAAAGGCCCACAGGTCAGGTGTCACTACAGGTATGTGAACTGTGAACATTAGAACACATCTTACATAACAGGGGCTTGTTTTCTTGGTACTGTTAAATGAGCAGCAGTACACTGTTTCTTTGAACTGTATCATTGTATAAGTACCTTTATCTATACCTTCTTAAGAAATGTCATATTTCACAGGACAGAAAGGGCATGGAGGTGTAATGATTTCCCCCTTAACATAACTTATCTAGAACTCCTTTGGCTTTAAATTGGCATTTTACTTTTTCCAACTAAATAAAATCAAGCTAAGTAAGTGTTCATGTGCAATACATTTGCGTTACTGTATTGGTACATAGCATGAATATAATATGAGAATATCAAATAAAAAAATCATGTTGAGCACAAACATCAAGAAACAAATATATAATTGAAAATTACAAGAAAATTCAAAAGAAATAGTATAAAAAAAATATGAAAAGCTGTATAGAAGAAAATCTTTATAAAAATTTGAAAAGAAACACTAAAATATGCTCAATATCGGAATTAAAATGAAAGAGCATTGCAGCCTTTGAAAGTAATCTTGAGCTTTACAATGTGAAAAGGAAAAATACATGTATAGTAATATAAAACACCTTTCTGATATCCAGACCACAAAAGCATGTTTACACCGAGAATCGAACCATCGATGTTCTGATTAAAGGTCAACCCACTCTACCACTGAGCCACAGACAGCCCAAAGAGGAGTGTTAATATCACGTCTAGTTTCAATAAGAGATGATATTAATCTAGTTTTGTTGATAAAGACAAAAGACACTATTCATGCTAACACACATCACAACACACGTATGAACTTATTCCAAGAGAGATAGAGTGCATGTAAATCTATGCATTATGCCAAAATGCAAGAGTTCTAATAATTAGGATGTGAATGTTGAAAAAAACTGAATATATTTTTCCATTGTGTTTTATCATCTTGGTGCATGTAAGGAAAAGCTTTGCCAGAGATTATTCTATTTATTTTGGCAGCGCTGTCATAGTTTGTACAGAGAAGGCTGACACGCTTCAGCCACATTGTCCCAAGAGCTCAGTGGAACAAGAACAGTTGTTTTGGTTGCGGATGGGGAAATCCTCTCCGTTTCACTGCTGTCAAAGTCCACAGGGATTACAGTGTGCTGATTATCCTGACGGCCTGTTGCCCTCAAACATACTTTGCCAAGTTCAAAAGTTCAGTTCAGCTCTGAACTCTGACAGGGATTCTGGAGGCAGGCGATCCATTCTTCTGAGAGAGTTTGTACTTCCAGTAACAGAGATTCCCAATAAGGTTCAGGCAATACTTAGAATAGCAGGGAAGTTACAATTTCAGGTCAATGTCAGGGTGACACTAATGATTTAGAAGGTCATCCAGGAAGCAGCGATAACACGTGCATGCACGCACACACACACACACACACACGCACACACACACACACACACACACACACACACACACGTACACGCACACACACACACACACACACGTACACGCACACGCACACACACACAGTGGTGCAGGGATAGCCAGTTACTTCTACGTCAGGAGCACTCAGTGTAAAGTCCTTGGCACTTTACTGTAATTGCCGTAACTCTCACTATACTTTACCTCAAATCGATACTTAATATAATAATTAGCCAGTAATTCACTGTTGAGAATCTTGTAATTCATGTTCAAGGTTTATTTATTGTCAGTCTACAACACAGCAATAAAATCTAAGATGTAGTCCCTCTACACTAGAAAACACACACTAGAAAAACAACATTACTTTGTGTAAGGTGGAGGATAAGTTTGAGGAGTCCGACAACCTGAGGAAAGAGGCTGCTCTCAGGTCTGGTGTTACGGCAGCTGATACTTCTATATCTCTTTCCAGACGGCAGCAAATTGAACAGGATGTTGCTGGTGGGTTTTGTATTTTAACATAATATTATTAGAAAACATCCCATAAACTTTCACTGCTATGCCGATGATACTCAACTATATCTTTCGATCAAGCCAGATAAAATCCACCAGGTCGCTAAACTTCAAGCGTGCCTTAAAGACATAAAACCTGGATGACCTCAGACGTCCTGCTGCTGAACTCTGATAAGACTGAAGTTATTTTACTCTGCCCAGGACACCTCAGAAATCAATTATCTGCTGATATGGTTTCTCTGGATGGCATCGCTCTAGCATCCACGTAAGGAATCTTGGAGTTATTTTTTACCAGGAATTCTCCATTGGATTACACGTAAAACAAATCTCAAGGACTGCCTTTTTTCATCAGCAAACTTTACACCCAAGTTATCTTGGTGTTTGTGTGAGCAGTAGAGGGTGAACAGCGGTACAGGAGGGGGCTGAGCACACAGCCCTGTGGGGCTCCGCTGTTCAACACTACATTGGAGGTGGTTGGTGTTGAGGTCTCTTTTGATGTGATTCCTTGAGAGCAGCTTTTGTTATGGGAAAGATTTTATCCACTTTGTGATCATTGTCATGAACACATTTGCTTTATAATGTCACTGTTCACGTATAGTCCACAAGATTGATGTGGTTCCCCTGGCGGCATCTCTGAAGATGTTTCCTAAACACCATCTTAGTGCAATTGGCTTGTCGGTCTTTAGAATTACAGCTGATGGGCACAGTGACAATAAAACCACCAAAAAAATAACTATCTAAGGTATCTATTATACCTTATCTAGAGAACTGCTTCTGTTTGATATATACTAGCTACCATTATCTTTTCAAACAAACATGCAATGAGACAATACCAGTTTGTATACCAGTCACACCTCTCAGGCGACAACCACAGTTTTAGGTTTCAAACGAATATCTTCCTGTAGCTACTTTTATATATAGCGTCCACATTACTCCGTATTTTTAACATATAATGGTGTTCATTAGAGCCGAGCTGCTTTACTCTAAAACAGCTAGCTATGTGTTATGACTGCAAAATTCCCCAAAGAAAAGGAAAGTCCTCCATTTGTGTCCATCATCCGCCTCAAAGCCGCAAACTGTCAGAAGTGTCAACTTCAGCTCTATTGAGCTGATGACCCCGCTGGATGCTTATCATGACTGCTAAGACCCAATCAAGTATCAGAACTAATCTGGCGTTGTTAGTGTTTTAAAACCGCTCTGTTTTAAAACCGCTCTGTCCACAGTGGGCACTGTGTGAGGATTGTTGCTCTCTGGTTAAAACTCCAGTGAGTAAGGCTGAACAGGGTTTGGAATACTGGAAAGGGCAGGTGAGGAGGTCACGAGGGTCACGTCACAGAACTTTACAAGGATTCCCTACTTTCATGAGCCCAAAGCAATCAAACATCTAAAAGACACTAAAAAGGAAATAAAGGACCGACTCGTTCTCCAGAACTCTTAACGTCTCCTCAGCGTAATTTACATCCAAATGCCAGCCCCGTAAACACTGACAGACTAGCATCGACTCTCCAGGCAGAGGACACACACACACACACAAACGCACACAATTAGCAAATTAGACTAAGACTAATTTACTAAGTACAATCCTTTTACTGAGCTTTACCCTAAAAACCTGCTGTGAACATGTATAAATGTACACTCACTGAGAAACGCTCATGTCTCCAATCGTGTGATGGAGAGGCCGCAGAGAGACCAAAGGATGTAACAGGTACATGTCACATTTCAGACATCATCAGTCCTTTGATGAGAAAGAAAGAAGGAAAAAAAGGCCATTGTCTGTAAGCAGACCCCAATATAAGTGTTTTAGCAACCTGTCAGGAAGGACGGAAACACACACACACACACACACACACACACACACACACACACACACACACACACACACACACAGTGCCCTGGGTCTTTATAAGTAATGCAGTGCCTGAAACAAATAAAAGTATGTGTTTGTAAGAAAATGTGATTTAGAACAGACTTGAACATTTAAAAAAGTCCAAGGCAACATGATCAGATGGCATAGTGAAATGTCAAAATATCAAAAGAGAATCTGAGTAACCTCTTAGAAACAGAAGTATACATTAAATAAGTTTCAAGCTTATATATATGACGTTGAATTGAACATCAGGACAGTAAGTAAGATTATTTCATGTATAAAAAATCCTTCCAGTGGCTCTTTGCTGCATGCCGCCCCCTCTCCCTGCTTCTCTTGACATACTGATGTTTTAAACCCTCAGGCCTTACAATATTTGCTAGTGGGCCAAAAGGAAACGATACATTTTGGCAGAAAATAAAATGCATACCAAGTATGAAGCCAGCTATCACAGCGCTTCGTCGTGCACCTTTGAATTCTTGTTATTAGGGCTTTTTTTTAGACATGACTGTCTGAAGCTTTTACAAAGATGATCAATTCTTTGTAAGACACCTTGGAAACAGGTACCTCTGTATTTGAGTAAATATTTTGCCAGTCAAATCAAATAGTTTACAGGATATTCAAACTTTGTTTCATGATAATGCTATTAATACTCTTGATAAAGGTGATGAAGTCGACCGTGCTTGAAGGTGTGTTCCATATTTCATTTCAATCCATTAAATAGTTGTTGAGATATTTCTGAGTCTGGACCAAAGGGATGGACCAACCAGCAGACAGATGTTGCCCTCCCAAGAGCCATTTGGCTTTCCAAAGACTCAGACTACTCTCCCCTTTTGTGACCCCCCCACTAAACCACAAACACTCCTCAAAGTCCAACAAGTACCTGTTAGACTCAATCAATTCAGAGAGGGGCATTTTCACAACTTCTGGATTGTAACTGGAGTCATCATCTCTACCTCGATCTATATCTCTGTTCACTACAACTCCTCCTAAACTACTTCAGGGAACCTTGTGAGGAACAGCACAGAGATAAAATCTGTTCTCCACAAAAGTCACTGTTGTGTGAGGGAACGTGTGAGGGAGATGTAAAGATGAACATCAAGTGACCATCACACAATGAAACATAGGTTAAAAGGCAGGGAGACATGGAGAGACGGAGAGAGGGAGAAAGGGAGAGACAGAGAGACGTAGACGCAGAGTGGGCGTGACAGAAAGCACCTCGTCTGGAATGCGTTTAGAGGTTACCGTCCAGGCACTTCCCTCAAAGTGATGAGCTGAGCAACATGTACTGAGGGCAGGCCGGGGACAGGCAGAGAGCATCAGATAGATAAACAAGTCTCGTGAAAGCTCACAGTTCAACCAAGGTGCACTAGCTGAATGAATAAACAAGTACACGTAAGGAGGGTTTTATTAGGGATTCTTGTTTAAAAGCTTTTTTGATACGGTCAACTTACTCAAGAAATGAAGGGCGTACTGGTTCACAGAAGTCACGGGTCGGTATTAATACAAAGGAAATGATACACATACATACATTTGGTAGAAAAATGAATGAACAATGACCTTCTTTTTGGTATCTTCACACGTCTCGTTCTTTTTTATGAGCTAAAGATTGCGTAGATGCACGACTGTGGAGCGGGATGAAACGATTACGGGGTTTCCTCCCCCCCCCCCCCCCGCCGTATCGGATGATTTGATTTATTCGCTGCCTTGTATATTAGGATAATAGCAGTTGCCCCAAAAGATAGCATAGTCCGACTAAAGCAAGATTCGAATCGATACCATCATGGAAACGCACTGAGTGGCGGGCCGTCAGGGCCTGCTAAACCTTCACTGCTGGCATAAACAGAATCACAAAGTTATAGCTATTTTTTATGAATTAATTGTTTTACACAAATACATGGATTATAATTATTTTTCCTTATGAGCTTATTTTCTCATTGCAGAAATCCTGTCTTTGTCTGTTGCTCTTGCTTTCAGCTTTCATCCAACCATTTTTTCCTCCAGTGTCTCTATGGAAGCAAAGCAGTTCAAGCAGGCCTTTGCAGATACAACTATGCAGGGATTGGACGTGATTGTCATCTTTAGTTTGACTTTCTGCGTGTATTCCTTGACGTGCAGCGCCTGCGAAATTTTGTGGACGATTGGTCAGCGGCTCAGCATGACCATTAACATGCGCTGTGATTGGTCCGTAGGGCAGCGTACGAAAGAAGGAGGAGAAGAAGCTACAAGCCTAGACCTGGAATGTCAGGCTGGATTAACTGATGACGCCTTTCGCACAAAGGATTACGGAGGGTTATGTGCATCTGGTGAGTTTATTGCTGGTTGTTACTTGTTTTACATCTGCAGCCATATTTATTCCTATACAAGCAACAGCGCTGTTGTTGCTGCTGGTCAAGCTAACACTTGGGCTGGTCCCCCGGAGCTTCATTATCTGACAAAAAAAAAAGTTTTAAAAATGGCACCTTAATTTTTCTGCAACCACATGGTTGTGATTTAACTCATATTTTACTTGTATTAAAAGAATCATCAGTATAGCAGAGTGAGTGTCTGCTGTCCACACATGAACGCGCCGTGTCGTGGGCAGCGTGTGTTCAATACAAGCGCAGGTCTGTCTGTTCCCGGGACACTTTTTTTTTCTTCCCTCAGTCCGCACCTGATGACACGGCATTAAAGGCCTACGTCCGAAACGCACGTCCCACCACTGAATTTAAGTGACACACATCTTTTACTACAGGAGGAACTAATCAGACAACAAGACACAAGGGGGCACACGAGGGCAGACCGACAGCTGATCGGTGGAATAAACACAAGGGAACAGAATAAGGCTCACAAGACTTTTCCAACAAAAAAAGAAGGGGAAACCTCAAAGACAGGAAGTCAAATACAGAAAACGGGGCAAACATACAACCAGGAACAAACTTAAACAAAAACAAGGGAATGACGCTGGGAGTGTAGGGAGTGAGGAGATAGGTGTACATCTGATGTCTTCAGGTGAACAGGGACAGAAATGGGAATGAGAGGCAGACAAACAACAAGCACCAAGCAGCACATTCATTCCTGAGAGTAAAGTCTCGCTGGGTATTGATGTATCAGAGCAGTCCACTTGTGATCGGATAACACAAGACATGTGTTAATGCTCGGTCTGAACGGCTACAACAATATTCACAGGTGAAATGAGAAGAGAGCAACAAACCCAACCCACCGCGTTTGCTGAGACACAGTCAGTCTCATGTCAGGTGTGAACGGAGTTACACTTTTCAAGAGACACCTGGATACAGGATGAGGGATCTCAACAGGGCTCGAGCTTGGCAAGTTGCCATTTCCTGCACACTCACACGGTCACACGCACACACGGTCACATATACACGCAAAGCAACCCACCCACACCCACAAATGCACATTTGTGCGAACAGATTTATCTTCAAGTTTCACTTTCTGTTGGCTCTCATGATCAATCATAGTGCCAGTGTTTGCTCTGCAACTGGCCATCTTTCATTGTCACCTTCAAAGGACTATCCGGTCTTCATTGGAGTCTATGGTAGGATGTGTGTGTGTGTGTGTGTGTGTGTGTGTGTGTGTGTGTGTGCGTGTGTGTGTGTGTGTGTGTGTGTGTGACCTTGGGGGGGAGGGTTCTGGTATTTTGCTCAGATAGTTTTGTACTGACTGTCGGGGAACTAAATGCATTTACATTGGCCACATAGTTCTCTCCAGCATAACCAATACATGTTTTGGTGAAATTATATAAGTCTTCCAGTGTGCAGTAGAAAACCACGGAAAAATATGTGAGGGGTTTGACGTGAAAACTGGCATCAAACAACAGGATGTAGTTCTCTTTGATCAAACCAATGAGTAGAGGGAGTTGAAACAGTCGAAACGCGAGGCGGTTGCATGATAACCGCAGGACAAAAGTGTTAAAACAGTGCATCATTTCCACAAGTCGAGCAAAGTGATAATCGAAGAAATACCCCACAGGCTTGGAACTGAAATCAACATTTGTGCTCAATAGCTTTTGCTGACACAAGTAAAAGGTAGACGCCGTGACAATCCTCTCTCCTCCCTCCCTCCATCCTTCCCTCCATCCTTCCCTCCAATTCAAACTGTCATCTGGCCTGCACATGAACCCTGCTCACCTCCTAACCCCAAAGTAGCAGCATGCCTGGCTGTGTGTGAGTGTGTGTGTGTGTGTGTGTGTGTGTGTGTGTGTGTGTGTGTGTGTGTGTGTGTGTGTGTATGTGTGTGTGTGTGTGTGTGTGTGTTTATCTTGCCTATCACATACAAACAGATCGGACATGGATTTTGGGCGTTGCTAAGTTATAGATAGAGACCCATCACTGGGAGGCTGGAGAGAGCAGAGGGAATGATGTTGAAGAGGAGGAAACTTTACTCGCATACAGTTCTTATTGCAACCTTCCAAGTTAGACTGCAATCTTTTCACACTATGTCCTGTACGAACACCAAATGAGACGAATCTTTGTGACTATGTGCCAGAAGCAGCAGAAGACCTCTGGGAGGGAAAGATCCTGCTTCCAGCTAAATCTCGAGACACAAATTGTGTGCTGTGCTTCAAGTCTCTGCTGACTCTTTCTTAGCGATGGAAGAAGTTGCGCTCACACTGTCAAAGAGCCGGAAAAAAGGAAACGTTGAGGCCTGTGGCGCAAAGTTGAAACAGAATCATCTTTTGGAGAACCTCGGTCACGCTGCGGTGGCCAATCACGTAACCGCTGATGAATGGGCCATTCAAATCAAATGGGTCAATCAAATAAGCGTCACTCAAATGGGCCATTTAAGGGACACTCCCACGCAGCCCCTGCGCTAATCGTCGCAACGCCTGACTTGGTGAGAATGCAGCCGATCTGATGACGTCTCTGAAAGGCCACCTTGTGTAAAGACCGAGGCCGATCCCACCAGCCTCCTCCGCCGCTCTTCTTTTCAGTTCTCCATCAGCTTGTCGCATCCCAATGAACTGCGCTGCCATGACAACCCCTGGAAAGTACCACCTGCTGATCAGTGCCGATTGTAATTCCAGGACCTTGAACCCAAAGTGTGCGAGGAACAGTGGAAACAGAACCTGTGACATTATAGACAGATAATGACAAATTGCCTCAAGTTCTACGTGTGTGTGTGTGTGTGTGTGTGTGTGTGTGTGTGTGTGTGTGTGTGTGTGTGTGTGTGTGTGTGCGTGTGTCAGAGGTGGTGCTTGACTTCCTCCGCCCTTTTGTGTTTCCTCCCCACCGATTATTATTGCTGGGGGAGAAGGGGTGACACACACTTCCTGCCCCTCATATATATAAAAGAACACACACACACACACACACACACACACACATCCTCAAGGGTCACTGGGAGGCTGCGAACAATAGAAGTGGCCAGACAACCTGATTCTTTGCTAATAGCTCACCTCTTAGAGCGGACACACACACACACACACACACACACACACACACACACACACACACACACACACACTGACTCACTTACTCACTACCCAGGGCAGGCTGGCACCATAGGTTTTCCACACCTTTGCCATCATACACACATTAATATATGATATATTAATGTGCTGTACCGCCGCATCTTAAGTGGCGTTTGCCAAACGTTCTCAGCATCTGTCCACCTGTCTGTCTGTTCGTGTGTCTGTCCGTCTGTCATCCCTCCGCATATCTATCCATCCATCCATCTATCCACACATCCGCCCGTGTCTTGTGTACCTTAGCTGGGCAGTAAGTGTGTGTGCTGTAGTAACTCGGTGTGATGAATCTGCCTATAAATCAGTGTTGTCAGGGTTTGAGTGAACTATTGGCCTTTAACGGCCAATAAATACAGGTTAGCAGGACAGAGGTTGACTGCAGGTCACAGGGCGGAGGACAGAGAGAGAGAGAGAGAGAGAGAGAGAGAGAGAGAGAGAGAGAGAGAGAGAGAGAGAATCCTATTAGCTGGTGTTGTGGTGGGAGTTCACAAATAGAGTGAAATGCTAAAATTAATCACCTCTTCAAATGATAGATGTAGGTCATAAATACCCCAATAGGGTTTCTATAATAAGGACATTCTATTTTACAGCTGTTTTAATCTCTCATTAATATCTCAGCCATCTTTTTTCTTCTTCCCATAAAATAATTTAAAGCTCGTTCTCTCTGCCTTTCTTCCAACTTCTGAATTCGCCGTTTTCCTCTCTGACCTGTTTTCCATCTGGGACCCCCCCCCCCCCCTCATCTGTCCATGTCTGTCTCGTGGAGACAGCGGTCACCTTTTAGCCTGTGGAAGCCTTCAGTCCCACCTCCCACCGAGACGAAGGGGGTCAAAAGCGATCCAACCCAGGAAGTGATTTTACGCCCTTCACACATGCAAGGAGCTTTTAGGGGGCAGAGGGAGAGGACAGGGGGCTGGAGGAGCAGTGAGGAGCAGTGAGGAGCAGTGAGGAGCAGCGAGGAGCATTAAGGAGCAGTGAGGAGCAGTGAGGAGCAGTGAGGAGCTTTGAGGAGCAGTGAGGAGCAGTGAGGAGCAGTGAGGAGCAGTGGGGAGCAGTGAGGAGCTTTGAGGAGCAGTCAGGAGTAGTCAGGAGCAGTGAGGAGCAGTGAGGAGCTTTGAGGAGCAGTGAGGAGCAGTGAGGAGCTTTGAGGAGCAGTCAGGAGCAGTGAGGAGCAGTGAGGAGCAGTGAGGAGCAGTGAGGAGCACGGCCTCGGCTTTTACCATTTAGCAAATAAAGACAAAACGTTGAGAATAAACGACACAAACGTTTTAGAATAAATCAAACTTATAGCGTAAGTACTTACTTATGTCAACTTTTTTATTAACATAACAAGAACTCTCCTCCCATTTTTTACCCTGATGCCTGGCCCGTATGTTGGTCTGTATTACAGTGTATGTGTATGATCTGTATCATATTTTCCCTCATGGCTGTGCTGACCAGACTTTACAATCCAACCTTCATATCCATTTTTGGTCATTCCGCTGATATTCTCGTCTCGTCTGCTTCAAGAGATGGGACTTTACTTTTTCAGGGAAGCACTTTATAATAGCTACACACTATGCAGCATTAGTAACGCATGAGTAAACACTGACTTTGTCATTCATAAAGCATTATTTCAACACAAACCCCTTATTAGTATGCAATTCATAAACAAAGTTATAAATATTCTTGATTATCAAGCTTGACTTTTATGTGTTTCATGATTGGGTTTTCATACTTTATAAATGATGGATTCCCCATTTATAAATAAGTAAAATATATTGCAAACAAATTAAGTAATATATATTGTAAACTATTATAAGGACTTAAAGATGATGCACTGAGTTGCTTTATAAACGTGTTTCAATACTGTAATTCAGATTTAATTTAGGTAGTTACTAGTCATTAGCATAAGTATTAGTTAAGTATTTTTTGTGACCCCATCTAAAGTGAGGACTATCCATGCTTCACGAGGCAGTAATGAACAACATTGGAAGGCCAGCAGTACCATCACAACGCTTGTCAGGACGTGACTGTTGGATAAATGTAGACATTTCAACTCCGCTCATGCTAGCGCCACATTTTATACTTTTACTCTTTTAATCTTTGTTGTTGTATTGTACATTTTCTATTTTTACCTTACTCTTAAGGTACTCTCGCTGCTGTATTTTATTTTACAATGGTGTCAATATTATTTTTGTTTACGCTTAATACTTGTTCTTGTTGATGTTACATTTTTATTGTAACATTGTTATCTTCTATTCTCCTGTTATAATCTGATAAAAACTTTTACAATCATTTCCTTTGGGATTAATAAAGTTCTGTCCTATCTTATCTTTATACTATGTCAGACGTCGCGCCCAACCACATTCTAGTTCAGCAATAAATATTGAATTCATTAACTAATGTTCATCATTACAATGTAATAGTGAACTGTAACTGTAAATACAATTTGATTAAATGAATGTTTGAGTGTTTTAAGGGAAGGACTTGGGCCCGTGGGAGTGCAATTGGTCTGTCAGAGAGGTTCTTATGTACCACAGTCTGGGAACCACTGTCCCATCCCAAATTGTATACAGGGGTCCTTATGAATCCTTATGAATCACAAGAGAAACATGACTGGACTCCATCAAGCAGTAGCCTTGAGAGACCAGGAAGCACAAAGCTCAGCACTTCAACAAAGTGAAGCAGCAATGTGACAGATTCGATGCCAGGTAGGGTCTTTTGTCTCCTCCCGTCTCTTCTTCCTTTTCCCGTACATCTTTCTCTTCTTTCCTCTCTCCCACTTTAATATCTATCCGACCCCCCCCACACCCCTTTACCCCCCCACCCCCGTCCCCCGTCCCCATCAGTTCCTCTTACCCCCTTTCTCCTCCTGATTTTATCAGATTTTATCCCTCTTTCCATCCATCATCTCTCTCTCTCTCTCTCTCTCTCTCTCTCTCTCTCTCTCTCTCTCTCTCTCTCTCTCTCTCTCTCTCTCTCTCTCTCTCTCTCTCCCTTTCCATACATTCTTTAATCTCTACTTTACCTTACACCTTAACTTCAGTGTGTGTGTGTGTGTGTGTGTGTGTGTGTGTGTGTGTGTTCAGACAGATTAACAAGGTTTAAAATGATCTCGGTCTAGGCCTTCCGTCTCTATCTCTGGGTGTGTTTATGTTAATAGATATGTATGTGTGTGTGTATGTGTATTTCAAACTGTGTGTGTGTGTCTTCCAGTGTACATGTATTATAAGTGTGGGTCTCTGTGTGTTAAGACAGCAGGGCGCCACTTCTAGACTTAAACCTCTGTGTGACCCCTGGATGATCATCCCAGTGTTTAACAGTTCACATTCCAATCTGCTACATACAGAGTGTGTGTGCGTGTGTGTGTGTGTGTGTGTGTGTGTGTGTGTGTGTGTGTGTGTGTGTGTGTGTGTGTGTGTGTGTGTGTGTGTGTGTGTGTGTGTGTGTGATGGCTTCTCTTTATACATGGTTGCATCTACATGTCAGGCAGTATTAATACTCCGGAGGAGAATAAATATAATATACTTTGCTTGACTGAATACAGTGACACACACAAGCACAGTCTGGGGGAGTGAATGAGGGAGAAGCCGGTACAAAATTTTATTTTTTTTAGAATAAATGTAATTTTAAAAGATAGCACAAAAAACTAATGATCAATACCAGATGTTATTTGGTACAAATGTAGAGCCACTTATGTATAGTTTGAGTTGTTACTTTTTGACGCTGTCGGTGAACGTAACACATGAGTAGGCCAAAAGTAACATAGCGCTAAACTTGAGTTGTTCATATTATTATTGTTTTCCTTAAAAATGTTTGATAATGTACTTTTTAATATGCAAAACAGTCCAGCTAGCCTGTCAGCTCCAGTTTGACCTTAAATTAGTTTTAAATTCCTCACTGAGAAACTAATGGTGGTCGTGTCTCTCCGTCTCCAAACAAGCTCTCGGTAAATAAAAGTGTCAAACTTAATATTTTGTCACGAAATTCACTGAGCTCACTCTTGCTCCCGGAGGATGAACCTTTATTTATTTGATGCTGGCCCCTGAAGCCGTAAGAATAACTACATGAGAAAGTTGTTTGTTGTGACCGACACATACATATAAACAAATCATTTAGTAACAGTTTTGTAAATGATTCTCACTCCCCCACGGTTTCAGGTATTCATGCAGCTCGTTGTGTTGACGCCGCAGTCGTTACCATGACGAATGAGTGATGAGTGCTAAGTGCTGACTACAGGCTCGAAGCCTACGTACCAGCAGCGCAGTGCAGGAACTACCATTTGCTAACACTCACTTCCCATGTTTATAACACACACACACACACATACACACACACACACACACACACACACACACACACACACACACACACACAAACACACACACACTCAAATACAAAATGTGGTCATGAAAAAGGCAGATGTGCCACTAACGGAACCCCAAAACATGCATGTGTGTGTGTGTGTGTGTGTGTGTGTGTGTGTGTGTGTGTGTGTGTGTGCGTGCGTGTGCGTGTGTGTGCGTGTGTGTGTGTGTGTGTGTGTGTGTGTGCAACTTTGTTTCATGACAACAGTCATGCAGAGTTCAGCAACAGTTCTTTAAGGTTAACACAGCAGGGTGTGGACACACACTTCTCTCGCCTGCTCTGTCAGACACACACACAGTTTGTAAATAGAAATATATTTTAATTCAAGTATTGTTCATAGACTATAGCAAAGTAATAAAGTCATTGAAAGATTGGTCAATAGTGTTTCAAATGTGTAAAAACAAAGATATCGAGGATATTTCATTGGATGCACCAATAAACCAAACAGCCTCTCGGGTTTGAATTCATACACTTTGAATGAGCCGTTGGAACATGCAGATTTACTTGTCTGACCTAAAGTTGGAGGCCTCTCTTGTCAATTAGGGTTTTAATGGGAAATGTAATGTAAGAGTAACACTTTCTTTTCTGCTTCAACACTGCAGGAGGAGGTTGTGGTGGCAATAAAAGCAGAGAGGAGTTTGTTTCCATTCTTCAATGTGACTCATCAGTCGTCATTAGGGATCACAGAAGTCTCGATCTCGATCAGATCAAAGTTTAAAGTCACAGGGAGGAGGGCAAATATAACTTTGCTGTCCATTTTTTACAAAAGGACTTCAAGAGCACTTACAGTAAAAAAAAAAAAACGTTGGGCTGGTCTGAGATGAAACATGGAATAAATAATGAATAGAATCTGAAAATAAAACATTCAATAATACTCAATTCTGTTCAGTTAAAATGCAGTAGGACACATGTCTTCTTTTGATCAATATTAAGAATAATAAGAAAAAAACAGGCAGTGTCTACGACATCAAAAAAGTGAAAGAAAACAAAAAGGAAAGAAAGCAGAGCACATGGCGATGTGCGGGTGATTACACTCATGGCTTCCCACCACCCACTGGAATGCCATTTGCTGCCCTGTCGTGTCACTTCCTGTGTGACGCTGTTGTTGGCAAAGCTGTGCTGGTCCGCAGCCCCAAGAAGCTCCTCCGTGTCCGACTCCTCCTGCGGAGGAGAGACCTCTGAGTCAATGCCTGCTGTGTGGCTCGACCCTGCAGGCAAACAGCACTTGATCTATAAAAGTCATTATTTATTTTCATTTCACTCTTTTCACTCTGCATAACAGCAGGTTGCCTCCTGGTTCATATGCACCATTTCCAGCACACATGTGGTACACAGTCTACCATGGATATGTTTATGTGTACATACTTTAACAACGTGTACTGGGCCTTCCACTGAACCTCATTTGTCAGACAGCATTTATTAATTTCTATTCAGCTCCAGTGTAATCCCAGAAATCAAATGATTAGTTTCCTGTGCCACTCCATTCAGCTATCAAGAAGACAATAAAGAGTTTAAAGTAAAATATGTGTTTCAGGAGACAGAACCAAGAACAAAGACTTGTGAGAGGTGTTTGAATAAAAGCTACTCTGTGTTTTAGGATGTAGTGTGTGTGTGTGTGTGTGTGTGTGTGTGTGTGTGTGTGTGTGTGTGTGTGTGCGTGTGTGTGTCTCTCTCTCTCTCTCTCTCTCTCTCTCTCTCTCTCTCTCTCTCTCTCTTTCTCTCTCTCTCTCTACAGGACCTCATTGAGATTACGTAACATTTGAACTTGAGTCCCTCCTCCACGGTCAAACAGAGTTCACCTCACATTGCTGCCTAGGCCATAGCGACAAAAAAAAAACATCATTGTCCTTTGCAGCAACTTGCAAAGTATGTTGACTATAAAATCTGAAGATTGGGAAAAAATATACCCAAACATATAAACGTTTGACATGTTTTTTGGTGCAACATTAAAGGAACCCCCCAGAGCTTTGACCAGTAGGAGAGCTTCGAACATAGACGATGTTTTTAGAAGACATGCCTTACTGAGTGACTGCAAGGGCCCGACAAAGGCCATTAACATAGAAACGTGGACGATGCAGTATTGAAATTGACTAATGCTTTATAAGAGAGGAAATTGATTCAACGTGTTTGTTAAAACTCAAGAATACATTTGTTTTAGTGAGAAACACTGAATGTAAAGAGAACTTTGTTTGAGGACAAGAAAGAAAGTACTGTGATAAGAGTTAAGAGGTCGGGATCAGGAGGTGAGGCGTGGGTGTAGAAAGCGAGACGACAAACAGTGGGTTTGTCAACTCAAAAGTCTGTATTTAGCAAAGGTTGTTGCACAAAACAAAAAACAGCTTTAATGCATCTCCAACTCCCCTCTCCACTCCTCCTGTCCTTGGCTTTCCCTCACACCAGCTCGCTCCAGGGTCATCAGCCTCATTCCTCTCAGCTGGGCAGCAGCTTTGGGTATGGCTGCACTGCTGAGACGACTGGGAATTGTAGTTTATACCTTTGATGTCATGCTGGTTGTAGTCCCTGCTGCAACCACTGGGAGGGGATGTACCTCACCTTAATGACCATTCCTCTTATGACATCACATTTCGCCCTCCACTGGCTTGAGGCTTCCGAAGGAAAAGAAATGGCATGACATCTCGTCGTGAGAGGGCATCTGCATTCCCATGGTTCCTCCCTGCCCTGTGAACAACACAGAAATTAAAAGCTTGAAGGCTGAGAAACCACCTTGTTACCCGACTGTAACTGTCAGTAGACTGTGGTTTTCTTATTTCCTGCCATCCACTGCAAAGGCGCATGGTCCATGATCAGTGTAAATGTCTGCCCAATGAGGTAAAGGCGAAGGGTTTCGAGGGCCCACTTAACTGCCAGACACTCTTCTCTAGTGTGGAGTAACTTTTCTCATGGGACAATAGCTTTCTGCTACTGTAGAGGATGGGTGCCCCTCCCCCTGCTGTACCTGGGAGAGTACCGCCCCCAGACCCACTTCTGAGGCGTCTGTCTGCACCACAAACTCCCTGTTAAAGTCTGGGACTGCGAGCATGGGATGGGAACACAAGGCTTTCTTGAGGCTCATGAAGGCCTCTGCCTCCTGGGACCACTTCATCATTCGGGGCTGTCTCTTAGCCGTTAGATCTGTTAGATGGGGCAATAAGATCAGAAAAGTTAGAAACAAAGCGCCTGTAGTAGTTTGCCAGACCTATAAGACTTGTCTCTTTGTTACAGGATGTGGATCTTGGATGGCCCTCAATTGGGCCTCTTGTGGTTTGACCAGGCCCCACCTTATTGTGTATCCAAGGTACTTGGTCTGTTATAGACTAACCAAACACTTGCTGGGCTTGGCCGTGAGACCTGCTTCACGAAAAGGCTTCCAGCACCTTCTGTACCTTGGGCAAATTGCAGGGTGCGTTGTGCCGGGCTTAGCTGAGAACACCTCTCGGTTACGGTCCACTAGCTCCATACACTCCTGTCATTGCTGAGGGGACAGATCAGGTCATATTTTTATGACCTCCCTTGATGCAGCTCCAGTGTCTTTTGGGGGTAAACAGCTTAATAGGACTCCTGCAGAGTGCCATTTCTTCAACAGGTTTACGTGGTACAGATGTTCTGGTTTCCTCCTCCCTGGTTGCTTTACTCTGCAGTTCACTTCTCCCAGTCTTTCAATAATTTAATAGGGTCCCTGCCAAGTTGCTAAAAACTTACATTCAGCAGTGGGTACCAGTACCAGGACGCGGTCTCCTCACCTGAACTCTAAGGCTGTCAGGGCGGTTGTAGTATGTTCACTGTTCTTTCTGAGCTTTTTCCTTGTGCTTTCTGACTAGGATTAAAGAAGAGGATAAATGGTACTCACTACGTCTTTCATGGCTTCCACATGCTCAGTAACCGTGCGGTGAGGACAAGGCTGTTTTTCCCAGGATTCTTTCGCAAGGTCCAGGATCCCCCTGGGTTTGTAAGAGTACAGGAGCTCAAAAGGTGAGAAGCCTGTAGAAGCTTGGGGAACCTCCCGAACAGCAAACATCAGGTGTGTAGGGAAGGGAGGGGGGAGTTGGTCCCAGTTTCGGCCATCTCTTTTATTTGTCTTCCTTAACATTATTTTAAGAGTCTTGTTGAACCTATACTACTCCATCTGTTCGAGGGTGGTATACTTATGTTCTGAGGTGCTTGATCTTTAGGAGGAAGCACAGGCCTTTAGTGACCCGAGGGGTTTAGCCTCAGGATGCTGGGTAGCATAGTCCACCAGGACCAGAATATACTGATGCCCCCGAGCACTCTTAGGTTGGGGACCCACAATATCTAACCCAATCCTTTCAAAGAGGACCTCAATAATGAGAAATAAGGGGAATCAGGGGATTTCTAAATGAGGGCCTGGAGGCCACAAGCTGACATTCGGGACAACTTCTGCAATAATTCTATTCTACACAACAAAATGAGGGCAAGTTACACTGCCTCTTTTAGCTTAGTGCACCCCTTCTATTACTCTCACATTTCGCAAAGCATTTATTTGTCAAAGGTCACTGAGTTGAGCAGTACCATACTGGCCTGTGAGTGGGGCCTGCCTGTCCGCAGCGGTCTGTCTTTAATGACAGTTCCTCGTATGACGTCACAGTACAAACTCACTTTACAAGCTTGACTTTAAGTCTGATGAGTTTGTGAGCAGACTTCCACGTCAACAAGCAGTCACTGTGTTCTCTTCAATCAAAATCTGTCCGTCTGACGCCAGTGCTCTTACTCATTCTCCACCTCATCCTTCGTCTCGCTGTCAGACAAAGGCGTCAGTAAGCATGAGCAGGTTCTCTATTACAAATCCTCCGCTCACACAGAGGCCGCCGCCCACTCACAGTCTGCCACACCTGTCCTTCCTGGCCTCGCTGCCAGCTGGAGTCAGATCCCGCAGAATGTTACGATAAAACGTTGTGGAGCGTGAAGCCGGCAGTCTGCTTCATGGCTGCAGGCCCAGCACTGCAGGACAGGGGAGGAAGTATAGGTGTGTGTGTGTGTGTGTGTGTGTGTGTGTGTGTGTGTGTGTGTGTGTGTGTGTGTGTGTGTGTTCATTATCATGAACTGTTTGGAAGAAACTGTGAGCTCTAATATAGCATCAAATTACTATTAATTGAGATATAGTGGAGGAACTCGCCCTGAGCGACATTATGGAGTGTGTGTTGTCTTTGTTTCCGTAGTTTGTTTTGACCTCACTTTAGACTCTCCGGTCTCCAAAATCATCACTCCAAAGAATGTCCCTGAGCTCTTTTTGGACTTAAGTAACAGTGACAGTAGGGCCCTTATGGGCGAGGGACTCGCCGTTCAGGAGCTTTGGACTATATTTCATTTATTGTTAAGCTTCCATTTATTCAGCTTGTGAATGCGTCGACCAACAAGTCAAAGATGATACTTGATGATAGCAGTGATGATAGCTCATCACTGCAGGAGATGCATAAATGTTGGGATATGTGACAGCCTGGACCTCAACACATGCACATGTCACAAACAAGACTCTCACCTGTACTGCTTTCCTTTCTCGCCCCCCCCCCCCCCCCCCCCCACACACACACACACACACACATGCTAAGATGGGAGCCTCTCGTTTATGTTATGTGTAGAAGTAGAGGGGGTCGTTCAGAGGGCAGAAACACACAGGCAGTCTCGCGTCTGCCCTTCACTTAAACCCCCTCTCTCTCTTGCTCACCCCCCCTCCTCCACACACACACACACACACACACACACACACACACACACACACACACACGCAGGCACACACCACACACGCACACCTCCTCTCCTCTCTTTCCCCTCTGCCCTCAACTTAAACCTTCACCCCAATCTTACCCCAGCTCTCCACGTAGCCTTAACCCCCACCCGACATCCAACGCCCACTGCCCCATTACCTCTCCTTAGCCATATCAGCTATCCCCCCACACCACACGCACGCACACACACACACACAGACACACACACACACACACACACACACACACACACACACACAGATCTCTCACTTCTACAGTTTTACTCTCCTTAAAATAATGATATTCAATTCAACATCTGGTTATTCGATTATGAACTTTTCTTTTTAAAGGCAGTTTGTTGGGGTTACTCAAAGGTGGACATCAAGGCTTGAGAGATTTCTCACAGTTCATTCCACCAGAGGTATGATGAAGGTGAGAGAAGCACCTCAGGCACCTGAAGAAGAAGCACCTCTTCTTCTTCTTCTTGATCGTGATAGTGATAGTAAATTAAAGTTATTATGGTTTACAATGCACTTACCAAGCTAGCGTTAGCTGCTAACCGGACCGTGCTGGGCCTTGCTCCTCTTCAGCTCCACTATCTCATCCAAATATGATCATAACTGGTTCCACAAATCTGACATCAAGTTATAACAATAATGCTATAACAATAATAATAATAACAACAATAACGGTTGTGATTGTAACAACATTATCTGAAAACATAATTACAACAACAATACTAGCACTAATAATTGCAAAAATAGTTGAAGCTGAACACTGTCAATGCTCTTTAGAGACAACTTTTTTACCTTTTTTGTTTTTGTTCTGATTTAAAAAAAGAGGAGCTCCGACACATTGGGAGTGATTCGTTGAACCGTATCAGGGTTGCACTTGGAGGGACACGCCCACTGGTCTTATTTTTAACCTTTAACCAGCTGGAGCTGCCCTGAGCCTAGAGGGGTCTGAGCAGCTCCACTGCAGCAGTGAGGGATGGCGTGCCTTGCTCAAAGGCACTTCATACGGAAGGGGCTGCACTTTCACTCCCTCCCCTCAGGCTTCTCCTGCTCCAGGGCCCTCTCTCCTGTCCCTTTAGAACAGTGGCGCCCCCTACTGGAGACTACTTTCTGACCTGGAGGCCTCGCATGCTTGCCGTCTCGTTACTGCAGCTATTGCTCTTTTCAGAGTCACAGGTATGCACAGTTGACGCCAGCTACATGTGGCGCTCCGCGGCGTACTCGTCCCGGGGGCCACCACTTGTTCGTGGCTCTGCTCGAGCCTCAGACGGGGAGGAGCAGCGGGAAGCTGCCTGCTGTCGACATGGCCGATTTATGACGCCTCGTCTCACTTTGAAGAGCAGCTCCTATTTGTACACACGGAACACTGTAACCAGAGACACACACTCAAAGTCACAAACACACACATACGTACACACACACACACACACACACACACACACACACACACACACACACACACACACACAGAGCAGGCATCTTTGTTGGGAGCAATTCATCAAGTCACCGATCAACAAACACATGCTATTGTTACAACAATGGTCCAGTTTAGAATACTGACCAAATATCAATGACTACCATGCATTATACTGTGTGTGTTTATGTTTATGTGTGCGTGTGTGTGTGCCATGTGTGCGTGCGTGTGTGTGTATGCATTTGTGTGAGCGTGTGGGTGTGTGTGTATGAGTGGGCGGAGTTGTATTGCAAGTGACCTATGGATGAACCCTGAAGACACTTCCTCTAGCTGTACTTTGACAGAGAGGGCACACACACACACACACACACACACACACACACACACACACACACACACACACACACACACACACACACACGTACACACAAACACACACACACACACACACACACACACACACACACAAACACACACACACACACACACACACACGTACACACAAACACACACGTACACACACACACACACACACACAAACACACACACACACACACACACACACACACACACACACACGTACACACAAACACACACACACACACACACACACAAACACACACACACACACACACACACACACACACACCTCAGTTGTTGTAATTGGAAAACAAGCATTATAATGAATTCTGCTAAATAGCCATTAACACTGAGAGAGGTAGAATTATATATATATATATATATATATATATATATATATATATATATATATATATATATATATATATATATATATATATATATATCAAGAATAATAGAGAGGTACTGAGATACTGAGAAAGCAAAGGAAAGAGAAAGACAGAAGGAAAGAAAGAAAGAAATGCTGTGGACAAGAGAGAAAGAGAAAACAAAGACTGAGAGTAGGAATTAGAAAAAGAGAGAGAGAGGAGCGAGACAGAGAGAGAGAGAGAGAGAGAGAGAGAGAGAGAGAGAGAGAGAGAGAGAGAGTGACCTCTGTCTGAACTCACTGGTGAACTTCTGCCTCAGTGTACTCCAGTTAACCTGTCAAGCACACACACGCACACACACACACACACACACACACACACACACACACACACACACACATACGCACGCATGCACACGGGCACGCACACACACAGTTCCATGAGGCACAGTTTCAGCTCATATAATGGAGTGCAAGAGGATAGATAATATGTGTGTTTTCAGTTCAGCTTTGGAAGTATGAATGGGAGCTGATCCCAGCATTAGTCTTGTCAGCACTGGCTCTCTCTCTCTCTCTCTCTCTCTCTCTCTCTCTCTCTCTCTCTCTCTCTCTCTCTCTCTCTCTCTCTCTCTCACACACACACACACACACACACACACACATACACAAGCATATACACAACAGCACAAATCTGACCTCCAGTTTTTCAAAGCAAACACGTCACAGCAGAAAGAAAACATGAAATGAGGGAGAAGCGCAGGCCGGGTTTCCCCTCACTGTCTGCTAGGACGTCATTAACTCAGTTCATTGAAGACGAGTATCTTATTGAAGAAGGTTCTGCATGAGCGGAGATCAAGTCCTGCTTAAGATGTCTGCTCGCTTATCCTGTGGTGTCGACCTCCCGCTGGACACTCGGCTTTCAGGCAAGTCTGTCTCACACGTAAGTTGCAGCTACCCACGGTCACAAGCAGCAGTAAAAATCATTCTGTCCTGGGGCCCCAAGAGATTCATCATGATGTTTACACATCAGAAGCATTGAATTATGTTCCTATTCCAACTCACTGCACTCCAAAAATAACACTCAACCGTTAAGCAGGTGATGTCAGTAAGTCCTGAGGGGTCCAGTGTTGAGGCCTAAAGGGGGACACAGGCATTGGGCCTGAAGTAGCCTCAGAACCCGCGCTCATTAAAACCAGACGGGTGCACGTGAAACGACCGCACGGAACAGTATGGATAAACCGGAAAAGAAAAACCTCTTCGCCGAGGGGCATCTTCCGGTCCGTGTGCACAGACGGGACCGTGCAAGCAGTTTTTCCCCACGACCACCTGAAAAACGATTCTTCGATGTGAAACTTCATTCAAAAATTTTAAACTTTATTCCCCTGCCTTTTGCCTATAAACTAAAAAATCAATAAAATACAAATTAAAGATCAGACTGACAGGTTTTGTTGGCATGGAAATTAATAAATAAGCACAATTTCTCACCACAATAATATTATACCTGGAACAATGGATATATTTTATGTAGAAATAATAGTATTTTTCTGAAACATTGGTTTGACAAAAACATGTTGTTGGTGAATCAGCTGATTAACCATAAAGGTTTTATAATGACCTATGCCGATTTAATTTTACACTTCAACGTTCCTGTCCAGGGGATGGAATACGCTTCGGTAACGAAAGCTATTCCGCATGGGTCTGTGATTCTGTCCAGCTGATGTGTCCCTGCTTCATATTGTTGACAAACCTTGTGGGAAAATGTGTTTTTCACCAATAAGAATAATAACCGAGCTATTTGTTTTCTCTTTCAGTGTGAAATTATCTCAAACCTTATGTCATCACATATTGGAGTGACTTTGTAAAGAATATTCTTTGGATTAATGTTTGGTCATTGCCCCATAAATGTTGTCTCACAAATAACATCATAGTTTTCCTTCAGGATTCTACATAAGTGTTACCCTGCAAAGCATGTTCTCAAGAAATAAAAAAAAATGTAGGTATAAAGTTGTATCTTTTGCACAGTTGTGTACAAAGATTTTGTTTATATATATATATATATATATATATATATATATATATATATATATATATATATATATATATATATTTATATATATATACACATATATACATATATATATATAAATATACATATATATAAATATATACATACATATATAAATATATACATATATGTATATATATACATATATGTATATATATATATATATATATATATATATATATATATATATATATATATATATATATATATACATATCCCTCTCTCTCTCTCTCTCCTCTCTCTCTCTTTCTCTAATTCCTACTCTCAGTCTTTGTTTTCTCTTTCTCTCTTGTCCACAGCATTTCTTTCTTTCTTTCCTTCTGTCTTTCTCTTTCCTTTGCTTTCTCAGTATCTCAGTACCTCTCTATTATTCTTGATATATTTATATATAAAGAGATATATATATATATATATATATATATATATATATATCTTTATATATATATATATATATATATATATATATATATATATATATATATATATATATATATATATATATATATATATATAAACTCTGAAAGGCTGTTCCAAAAAAAATAAGGCCATGAGAACTGTAGCGGCCTGCGTTGTAATTACACAATCGTGTCTTTTTTTATGCTTTGTCTTTCTTTTGTTTGTCGTTTTCTCTCTCTTCGATTGCCCCTCTGACTTGTTGGATTAACTGTAAATTAATTTATTTTGCCGTTTGCTCCTTTCAATTTCTGAAATTGTACATGTTCAATTTATTGAATACAAAATTATAATAATGTAACAGATTGGTTGTGTCCTCCAATTGTGGGCTAAAGAAGGCTGCTCTGATTGGTTGCATTGATTCTGGTGTGATGAAGGCTGAAGTCTTCATCGCAAACATAAGTAACATGGCATAACACCACCACCTAGTGGCGACAACCAAACAGTGCAACTCAGCTGAACACATCCAATGCATAGCACATCATTCACCTTTATTCCCCCCAAGCTCTCCCATTTACTTTTAACTATGTTTATGATTGAGCATTGCCTGTATTCACATATTCTTTTTTTACTAAATTAGCTGGATAGATGTGCTTTTCACATTCATTTGTTTGTTTATTGACCCTGACAAAAAAGTTATAGATCAAAATTCATTTATTTTTATGTGATGTGCAACATTTCCCTTCTTTAATGTAATGACAGTATGTGTGCTTACATTTGATATGGGACAAAAGAAAAGGATGATACAGTATATGACTGTGCAACAGGAAATATATTTGGTTTTCTCTTGCTGTGGTTATGATTTGAGGATTATTTCCATGACTGCATCCATGAGGCGAAAAGGTTCTGGTTTGTGAGCTTTGCTGTCGACCATAGTGCTCATGAAACACCAAAGAATGAGAAGAGCTGTGTGAGGCCTTTTTGAGTTTCTAGTGCCTTCGTCTCATATTTATTAATAACAGCACCAAACGTTTGATAAATCCATTTTAATGGAAAATGTAAAACCTTTTTGAACTTCAATGTACAAAGCATGTAACACTTGCACTTTAAAATTTGAAATTGAAGCAAGCCATGTTTTAAAAAAATACTTCAGTGAATGTATATATATATATATATGTATATATATATATATGTATATATTTACATATTATAGTAAACATTTTCATCATTTATCTTTTAACTTTAAAAGTTCACCATAGTAAATCTTAACTAAACAAAAAACAGGACAAGTCAGTCTTTTCTTAAATAAATTACATCTTTTCTGTAAATGTCTCCATTTTACAGCAAATACTTTTCCCCCCCATAAAATGCTGAAGTGTATAATCCATTTTGTTCTGTTTTTACATAATACAACTTTACACAGGCTTTACAATAGTTTGGCAGTTCATTAAAAAAAAAAGTATTTATGGCATGAGGACTGAAGAGCATCAACATTTCCCAAAGTTACAGGCATTAGCTGGTGTGTGTGTGTGTGTGTGTGTGTTTGTGTGCGTGTCTGTGTGTGTCCTCCATCACAGTAGAGCCGTATTACAACTGAAAACCACATACTCAAGAAACAAACAAAAATAAAACTGTACAAGTCACATTTACATGAATGTTTTTTTTGTCTCATTAACATTGCGTATCATACAGCTATAAAATAAATACATCTTCACAGAGGAAAACAAAACAAATGTTTGTGTGAAAAATTAAGAACACAACAGCAACAGACAAATAGAACAAGAAGGAAATAAAGGACAAAGACAGACAAACTACAGACGGAACAACAAATAAGGAAGCAGCACAGCTCGCTGCTCGAAACCACTGAGATTTACGTTTTGCATTTTCTTTTTTTCTCCTCTCCTGCTAATATTTATTTTTTCCTCTCCATTGTTTTTTGTTAAAACAGCAGAGATGAGGTTTGGATCCGGCTGCTGCTTGCTGCTGGTGATGCTGTCCTAATCAGCCACATCTTCTCTCCAGGACGTCCTGTTGGCTGCTGCTACAGACGGGGATTGAACCACAGCGGTGCGGAGCTCGTCGCCTCCATCGGCGTCTTCTGCCGCCCTTTGACCTGTGAACTTCATCCGACAGGACAGCCTGAGTCTTCATGGAAACGCCAACAGTCACACTAAAGAGTTTCAGTAGAGGCTCGTAGTGTCGTGTCACTCCAGCATAGTGTCTTTTTATAAGGCTTCCTAACCTGCACGCTGTCCTCTGTTTCCCAGAGTCCTCCCTGTAAGTGTGTGAAACACAGAGGCGTGTGGTGGCTGAGGTTTAATCCGGCAGCCCAGTGGCCCCTCCTTCTTTTGGCAATGAAGGTTTGGGGCGTGCCTCTCACTGGCCACCTGCAGGTGATGCGATGCGGGTACGCCTCGCGCGCCGGGAGGTCCCCACAGGTCACGTGACCGGCTCGAGGCATGAGGCGCCGGCAGGGGTTGGGTCCCTCTCTGGAAGGCGTGGACGAGGCTCAGGGGGTGTCATGAGTTCTCTTCCTGGTCGTCTTCCTCAGAGCCGCTCCTCTTCAGGGAGTTTACCGCCTCCTTCACACAGTGGTAGAGGATATTCTTCACCTGAGGAGGAGGAGGAGGAGGAAAAGTTGTCATCGATGCACTGATTTCACAACGGTTGTGTCACTACCGTTGTGATCACTACCGTGTTCTACCGTTTCAACCCAGAAGTGAAAACTATGCGCTGTACCAGAAGTGTTGAACTGAACCCGCAGCGTTAAGGGCGAATTATACTCTTGCAATTACAACTGCGACTGACCACGCAGTTGGATCGACAGACTCGTTTTGGTTCATAGTTCCCGTGTGTTTTTCATAGGTGGCGTAACGGCCGTAGAGTCGACCTGCACACCGACGTTCACCGATATCTCCCTCCAGAAATTTACCTCCATCTGCGTGTCCTGATACTCCGTCAGACGGGTTTTATAAATGCTCATATTTGCGGACCTCTTCAGCCAAACGTTCTTCAACAGGATCCATTGTTTGTGTTTCTGCGATGGCTTTTAAAAACAGAGGTATTATGCTATGAAGCCAGAAATGCGTGACTCAGAAAGGACGTGGTTAGCAGACCAATCACAGCCTTGCGGGCTGCGTACGGCTCGCGTAGCTTTGGCGGATAATCAGAAATTTGGGGCGACGCACGCAAGCACGCAAAATGGCTGATTTGAATACGCAAGGGGGTCCATGCGTGTCTTGCGTGCTTGCGTCTCTGCGTAAAACCAGAGTATAAATCAGCCTTTACTGTTGAAAGGGCACTGTTTGTTCTCAAGTCAGTCCTCAACACGTCCTGGTCATACTGGCCTTTAGGCATCACACACAGCCAGTGACACAGTGTGAAAATGTTATCAAAAGTTCACAGTAGCTCTGGCAGGTTGTAATTGTTTTGTGTTATACACTTGATGTCATTTCGATTCTTCATTTGTTGTAGTTATCTTTGAAATAGTTTTAGCAGGTTAAGTGGTCAAATAGCAGTAAGAAACAGCGTAGCGCCGGGACGCAGCAGGGTGGAACGTAAACATACGACTGGTTGACGCTCACGGACTGCAGCGAGTCACAGAAACGAGCGCCGGCCGGCGGTTTGTGGCTGCGTGTCACCGGCTTTCATGAAAAGACTTGTAAAATGTGGCTTTGTGTCTCGTAGGGTAGACTCTGAAATACTCCAATGTACATTTTTAAGACCTCCTAAAAAGCATTTAGAAATGCATCGAGCGTATTTGTAAAAGCCTCAGACATGCCGTGCTTTAAAAAAACAAAAAAACATTTTAATAACACCAAGCACCCTTTGTATAATCATATGATGATGTCACTTTCCAGGCGCGTTTGTGTGGTACAGGGTTGATGCTCTCTCTGCCACGCTCTGTACACGGTTCTTCTTACGTCTCTTAATTGCATCCTGTTTCTTCCACAAGCATTTGTGTTTTAAAATGTGTTTTAAGAGAACGAGACCTCTTCTTTTCTCAAAAGTGAAGAGACATCTGTTTCTTATCACAGCTGTTAGACGGCTTTAACAGCTGGACTGACTTTTCATCACTGTACTAATACTAATAAAGACACAGTTATTATCATGCGCTACCTCTCCATAATCAGAGTATTACCGACAGTATATTGAGTTTGGAGAAAATAATCAGTTAAAGTGAACACTTTATTTAGACATCTTCTCACATGTTTACTTTGTCAGACAGAACTTTCTGACGGGGAACTGAAGCCGTCGTCTGTAGTCTTGCCAAAAGCCTCCAGACTCCTTTGGGAGAAAACTGTATTTGTAGCTCTCAGAACACACAGCCGCTGCTCTACTGCTGCCTCCATCGGTTCCTTTGTTGTGTCATTGTGAAACTCTGGTTAGTCCGACTTCTTTGACGAGAGCAGAAATCTGGATCTATTCACCGGCTTCGGCTACACGTCAGAGATCTCTCTGCAACAAAACCCGGTGAACATACTGTGCCCAAACTAGCCCAAACGCACTGAGCACAAAACATTTCTTTTTAGGCGTCTAACATACTTCCACAGCAGTACACTGCTTTGCTCCCGTGCCGGTAATCCTGTCAGTTTCTAAAATCCACTGTAGTCACACACTGACTATGGAGAAGTAGCTCGTACTACCACACTTTAAAACACCTGAATTCTTCCTTTAAGCTGCACTGCCACAACCCCACACTCAATGTCAACATGAGAGCAACTCTACTACTCTCATGAAAAACGCCTCAGTTTTCAGCAATGCCGCGTTAAATGACAGCAGGTCACCTGTAGTTTATCCTCGTAGTTGACCTCCTCTTTACTAGGCCGGAGCTCCTGGGTCAGCTGGAAGGAGTTGGCCACGTGCTCCGGAGACACAAAGTCATTGATGACCTGGACACAGCTGTGGAGGTTCTGGACCTGACGGAGGGGACAGAGAGAGGACGTGAGGACACAGTACTGACCTCCAGAGCTACAGCATTGTGAGGTTATGAAAACATCCATTTATCATAAAAGAATATATGTAGCAGAAATGTAAAGTACAGCCCACATGTGATTTGCGGCATTCAATGGTGCCAAAATGCGCATTCATTTATATATTAAAATAAGACTAAAAAGGGCTGTGAAGAAGCATGTAGTATAATTTCAATTCAACACAAGCAGAAATCTTTTTAAAAATAAGGCTGATATAAATCAATATTTTGTCCCATTAAAAGACCGGGGTCATAGGGTTGTACCCGTCTCTTAGTACTGCCCTGTGCAGTCTGCGACGCTCTAAGCCCATTGGTGCCTACCGAAGATGTAAATCTTAAAATAAAAACAGCTCACAAGAATGGTGATTTATTTTTAATAAAATAAAATGCTATATAGGCTCAATAAGGTCCTAAAAGAGCCTGTCACCACAGATTCCAACAAATGTACCTGGTGCATGGCCCCTGCTGGTATGAGTACAGAGTCCCCCAGGAACTGAACCACAGTCCAGCCCTGGACTCCGTGCTCATCCAGCAGCCGCTGACGCTGCTTCCTGCTCAGGTACGAGCCCTGCTCTCTGATCGGGTCCTGGTCCACGATTGGGTCCGATCCCTGCTCCGTACAGAGCCGAGGCGGTGGGGGGAGAGAGAGGCGGTGATAAGGTGGAGTTCGCTACATGTGCATTTAAAAAACAGCCATTGGTTATCTTTATCGGAGTGCTGACCTTGTGCAGGAACTCTCTGACTTTATCCATGTCGTTGTTGAGGTAGATGTGCCACAGAGCCCCCGGGGTCTCGCTGGAGTCCTTGAGCCTCTTTCGGACCCCGTCGTCCAGATCCTCCTCCTCCAGACGCTTCAGCACTCCTGCACACACACACACACACACAGATTTCTGAGGCTGCACTAAAGTAATTGATTTTCTACTTTGTTTTTATGAAATAATTGCTTACTATGTCACATCCACCCGACACTCCCACAAGCTTTGCTATGCACTTAACGATGATACGTAGAAAAGACCCTGATAACTGACATGTTTGTCTTTCTGCTGAATAAATGACTAAACTGGATACATTTTATATTGATTCTTGAAATATATATAATTTATATAACTACTTAATGCAAAAATGCCCTCATTTGAAGTTCAGTGTTTACTTCACATGATGCAGCAGTCCCAAAGACTGGTGAAAGCGTAGTTAGCTGCATCTTGTTAACATCATTGCCTCTCGAGGGTCCAGTTTAGAATAAGCAATCTGAGACCTTACTTCATTCCTTCATCTCGTTATTGATCCTTTCCCTCCGGTACGCGGTATTCAGCTCACCCGGTCCCCAAGTCAGTCACTTAACGGACTCTAAGAAGCCTCACCAGTTTTGGACAGGACTCCGTTGCCTTTCGCCACTCCTACGTAGACCAGAATGGAGACAACATCGGAGACTTCCACATGGAGATTGGCGGTCCCGAAGTCCTGGTCCTGAGACGCAGCTACACCTGCAGGGAGGAAAACAAGAGCTTCATAAGAAGGGCCGCGCGGGGCTACAGGGAACATGTACATGTACTCTTTGGTGATCCGATCAAACCGTTCTGAATTACAAACATGAACTTGAGCTGTAAATGGGCGGAATGATCATTCAACGGGTCAACCCCAGGATCCAGATGTTTGTCAGGTGTAGATGTATCGGTTAACTAGGGCAACTTAATCTCATCTTGTGAGCTCTGACGCTATTTAATCTATTCCTGATCAGTGCTGCTGCCCATGCCCGTCCTCACCGTAGGCACAGCACAGTCTGGGCCCCAGATCGGGCCGGACGAAGAAAGAAGGCAAGTGGGAGGCCAGGTTGAGGTTGCCCTCTGGATCCGAGTACTCTGGCAGCGGCAGGTTCTTCATCAAGTCATCATATCTGCAAAGAAACAGCTCTTTCAGATGGGCTCACTATCACTTCCACAGAGCCATTCTCATGAAATTCATTATTATCATCAGCAAATGTTCTGCAAATTAGAAGTTGACGTTCATGGGGTAAAAGGTCACTTTGGTATTCTTTAACCCTATTTTTAAGTTTTTGTGTCTCAATGACATTTACTGACAACTATTTTTGAAATTGCTCAAGTACTGAGGGAGAGCACAGCAGAAAAAGAAAAAAAACCATTTTATTTCTTTGTTGTTTTTTTCCCCCTAATGTAGTCAGACACTTAGAACAATCTGATTAGTGAGGGTTCGCCCCGAGCGATTACATTGCAGCCTGTTTTGCTGTTTGTCTGCGGCGCTCTCCCTCAATACTGGACCCAAAAAAACAAGGGAGCAAATGTTCCAGGGCGAAGCTGTTCTTGAAGTGTATTTGGGTACCTGGAGGGCATGAGGGCCATAAACTCCTCCCCAGACGGCCAGTCCTTCAGTCTGTAGACCATCGGTTCTCCATCCTTGGACTTGGGCCGCTCTGAACAGGAAAGAAGACTTCAGTTAGTCACTGAATCCTAGGTTGTGGTGACATCATCTCAGCAGCTATCTAATCGATCAAACAACTTACTGGTGATGTCCTCAAATCCATCCCAGAACTCCTTGATCCCGGAGTTGGACACCACCTGGTCTTTACAGTTAAGGAGGTCTCCCTGATGGTCTGCAAACTCCTGGTTAAAGGAGTCAGCTTTCCACAGGCCGCCGTTGAGCCTCTTATGGATCCCTGACACCAACACAGGCTTGACAAACATACACAAACACATGGACGCTGTTATCACTCGGGACTTTTAACAGCACAGTTACTATGACGACTGTTACTGCTGCTGCTGGTAGTAGGGCTGATGTGTACCTGTCCTTGTCTCCAGCACTCTCTGAACAGCCTCCAGTTGTTCTGGTTGCGGTGATCTTTGAGCCACAGTAGCCGTCTGTTGTTTAACCAGCAGTGGGGAATATCGGGATACTGATTGGTCGATTCCTCCGGCAGTGCTACAGTAACGTGCACCAACTTCTTCCTGTCTGGCTTGACGTCCTCAGTGATAGCAGGGGCAGAGATGCTGTTGTTGTTGCTCAGGATGATGGGCTCGTGCTTGATTGACAGTTTGGTGGTGATGCTCTGGCGGCTGGCAGGGATTTTGTTCTCAACTACCGAAGCAATGATGTCGTCAAGGATATTGGGCATGGTCCTCCCACCTTTTCCAGTCTATGGACGGAGAGGAAAAACAACAATTTATTTTCTAAAATGTGTATTGATACAACCAGGCAGTAAAGCAGACGATTCCCAAACTCATCCTCTGTAACATCAGACAGGTGGCACGTGTGTACCTGTGACGCAGTAGAGTAGACCGGTGCAAAGGCGATTCCTGCGTCGGTGGATCCCAGCTTCAGCTTCCCTGCTGTGGTGGTGAGCAGGTCTCTGAGTGTGGAGCCCTGCTCTGTACTGTTGGCCACCAGTGAGGTGGTTTTACACTGCTGCAGGACCTCCAGGCTGTCCCCCACCTTGTCTTCCTTCATTGATTTCCCCAGCAGCACCGACTTGTTTTCTGCGAGAGAAAAAGGAGGAGGTTACTGACATCTGGCGAAGTATACTTAAAGACTTCATGAGGCAACCTAGAAGGAGCCAGGAAGGGGATCAAATGGCCCCCTCGCCCTCACCTTTCTTTTCCTCCCTGGACTTTTGCTCAGCCAGGTCCGCCAGGAAGTGCAGAGGCGACTGGGACTCGGGCGGGGTGACGGCAGCACTTCCTGCGTCGCTCCCTGGACTGCTCCCCCCACCACCTCCTCCGTTGGTCTCCACCTTGGTTCCTTCTTGGTCAGAGTTCTGGTGAGAGCCCAGCTCGGCCTTCACCAGAGACAGTTTGTTGCTGTGGTTCAGAACGTTCTGCAGGACCTGGCAGAGAAAGAGCGCGGGTTACTCACAAGCTCATACTGACTTGAGATCCTTCGTAAAGGAAAGTCAGAGGGAGACGAGGAAAATCTACCCTGCGACATGTATGACTCCAACTCACAAACAAACATACATATAATGCATAAAACCTGCTTATGGGACCGTTTAATCATAGTTATTGTTAAGTGATCATTCTTTAAAGTGGGAAAGTGTGTTGATCTTGGATATATTTAATTACTTAAAAAAGAGCACTTCGAGTATAATATAATCACATTATAATTAAATTAAAGTGATATACTGCATTATAATGAAACAAATATTATCATGTTTAACAACTATGGAAATTTATTATACCCTATTAAAAAACTTGACACTCAATTATGAAGTATTTATGTAACTTTTCATTATATTATACAAGTCATTATAAAATGCTTAATTATGATGCTTTTCTTTAATGACTGAACAATGTGTGATTCCAGCGCTACCTGTGAGACTCCGTTGGTGGCTGGTAGTTTGGTCAGGACGTTCTGCTTGTTGGTGCAGGGACAGTGGGGTTTGATGTTGTGTTTTTCTCTGAGAGAGTGCATGGAAGCCACCAGCTCGGTCAGCACTGAAACGTTTAAAGAAAAACAAGATGCAGCAGAGTTTAAACACTTAATATAGAACATGATTGGGTCTGGTCAGGGTGTGATGGTTATTACATTATTCAACGTAGTGTGTGGACTGTACCTGTGCCAGGTATAATCTGCGTGGGCATCAGGTGTTTGTGGTCATGGGGTTGGCCTTTCACACACTTCAGCCAGCCGTAGAGTTCCTTATCTGATCACACAAAGAGCGACGCATGTCAGCCGCTGTATTAATGCCATAATGACCCTAACAACATAACACGACAACCATCTTATCTAAAGTGAGTAAAGGAAAGGTTTAGCAGTAAAATGTACTTGTTTATTTAGACTGTGGTCGTCGGCTAAATCCACGTCGAAACAAGTCAGTAACACAACTCTGCATGTATATTTGGATTTGCTGTATTAAAACTTGGGATGTTAGTTTTGGTTATTTTATTTCTGATAGCCACCCATGAACTGGTAACTAACCGGTTAATTTTAAAGAAAAAAAACAAGAAAAGAAACGCACAATGATGTAAAATAGCGCTCCATTAACTTAGTGAGCTTTGGCCTCACATTATGAAGCACCAAATTTAAAATGTTTCCAGTAGTCATTTGTCTGCTTTCTCGTCTGCTCTGAAAGCCATACAGCCTCCTTTCAGTGGCTGTGTTAGCTTCACATATAGACTATGATAGAGACATGTAGTCCACAAAGTCCTGTGGAGTCCATAAAGAGGACTAGATCCCTATGTAGATGCGAAGGGCTCCTTCTAAGGTAATAGGAGTACAAGGATTCTTAGTTTCTTTGGGGATTATACGCTAAAGAAAACATACTTCTTAAAAAAAAAAAAGAATTCTTATGTGTCACTGCCACCTGTCTGTCCAGGACAATAAACCTTTGAACCTAGACCAAGCTAGTTTGTATAAAAAAGAAGAAGAGCTCACAGCACAAAAAGTCTGAAGACGCAAGTACGACTTGACATTTTAGGACGCGCCGTATGACCTTTAATGTGGTTCATCCTTGCTCGACTGGTAGCAGTGACTCCCTGTGAAAACAGTGCATGCAGGAATCCCTGTACAGCCTGCTTGTCTGTCCAAACACACACACAACTGACCTTTGGAGCTCCTTCTCTCTTTGGCCTTGTAGCAGTCCAAGCAGACAACAAAGCCACACTTCTGACAAACCCAGTGGATGTTGAAGAGCGTCGCCTCGCAGGCGTCACACATCTCTCTCACCCCCCTCACCGCTCGCTTCCACGCCAACTTGGCTGAAATGCACACAAAAAAAGTATAATTATATATTGTATTATTGTTATTGAATCCAAGTGTGAGTCATTTTAAAACAACAGCTCACCATCCTTCTTGACCCAGGTGGCGGCGGTGTTCTCGGTCACAACCATCTGACAGAACTTGTCTCCTATGAAGCTGAGGATGTACTTGGCTGTGCTTTGGTCCAGCTGGCTCTCCTCCATCAGCCCGGGGACCCACAGGGACAGGGCTTCGTTGTCAAACTGGTCCGGATTGGAGAAGCCATCCATCCGGAGAACTCCGTTTTTACTGTAGGACAGCCTGGATGGGAGGAAACGAGTTACTAGCACACAGTTGGTCCAGTAAAGATCAAAGTATGACATGAAGATTACAGTAGTAGGACAGCACACTAACACACACTAATGCTTTACCTTTTTGCATTCATTTGAGTGCTAACCACATCCCTGACTCCTGCAGCATATTCAAAAGATGCAGCTGCAAATATTAATATTGTACTACAAGCACACTCTTCATCCTCATGTATTTGTGTATCTCAACGTCGTCGTCGTCTGTGATACGTAACATACTCCTATGGTGAGCGCATGTAAAAATGGATACATATATATTAATACGTAATCCTCATAAGTATACACCCCCCATGTTTTCAAACAGGAGGGCAGTGATTTACTGCCAGTGCGTGTCAGAATGTGAAGCTGTCTCCCACGCTCTGTGCTGTCCTTAAACGACCCAGTCAGCTAAGGTGAATATTATGGCTCAGACAGGGAGGAGGTGGGATAGAGTGAGGCAGGGCCAGAATTAGAAGTGGGGATGCAGAGAAGGGGAGACAGACAGAGACAGAGAGAGCGAGAGCGAGAGCGAGAGAGAGAGAGAGAGAGAGAGAGAGAGAGAGAGAGAGAGAGAGAGAGAGACCGGGGATTGCAGCAGCAGCAGTTCTGCAGAGAGGAAAAGATTATAGAGCAGAAAATCCTCTTTGGCAGATTTACCCTGTTAGACCCCGACTGCAGCTGCTGCTTATCCAACTGAAGTATGTGTGTGTGTGTTTGTCTGTGTATGTGTGTTCAATGTGTGTGTTTAAGAGAGAGAGGAACACAGACAGAAGCTGTACATACTGCACAAGCCGTATGATGAATAATCTATGCGTTGTAGCTAGGGCAGGGCTTTTGATAAAAACAGGCCGTCCTTCCTCTCTCACCTCTCTCCCCTCTTTCCCCGCTCTCCTCCTCTCCATCTGTGTTATTCCTGCACGCTTCAGAGAAAACTGCAGTGGATCATGGAGCCCTTGTTTGTCGCGTGAAGGCAAGAAGAGAGCAAAGAGAGCATCTCCAGGCGTGTTTGAGGAGGGGTTGGGGACTTATTACAGCTGCTACGCCTTGTTGGGTTTCATGATCCAAGATCTTTATGGAACAATATATGTCGGAATAATGGGCGCATGTGGAAGTGCAATCGCGTGCAGGATAGCAGAGGAAAACCTTGGAAAAAACACATCAGGGAAAGAAAAAAGAAAATTGGGTTACCGTCTGAAATAGTAGAAGCGGCAGAAGACGGGTGAATGCGTTGGCTCCTCTCCCTTCTTGCTGCGGACCACCCTGCACTCCCGACACTTCTGCAGGTTGGGCCCGATTTCGGCACACGAGTCGTCCTGCAGAAACGACTCCCCAGTCTGCTTCAGCTTCTTCACCTTCCTCCAGTCCTTCAGGACGGAGCGGGGGATCCCGTCTGAGGAGAGTGGCCCTGATTAGAGTCACTGACAGTGCCTGCATTTCATCAGGATCGGTAACTGTACACTGCCCTCTCACTGACCGGAGTCGAAACGGTCAAAATTAAGGGCTTGTGAAAGCACCTTGTAAATGGAACATGTTGATGTCACGCAGCCGAGAGGTTTAAAATTCAAACATACGAGTTCCTCAACGCTTTCTACACATTGTGTGATCGTTCATGAAAAGTTGTCTCATACAGCAGGTGGCAGCCGGACAGATGGAGAGGTGATGAAATACACACCAGCAAACTACTTTATCTTCAAATGTTTGGATCCAGAAATACTGGAAGAGAGAAATCTGACACGTTTTATATGTGTAATAGTGGATCATATTTACGACAAATCTCACAAAATACAGACAAACCATTAATGAGAGCATAAACTAACAGGCATTATGTATGTATCAAAGCCAGATGTATCTTTTTTCCTCTGTGTCAGAAAGCTCCATTGTTATCCAAAAACTATTGACACTGTTGTACCATGAGAAAACACAAACACCCACACACACAGTAGTTCCTTCAGTCCCACACAAAAAAAATAATTGCACTACTTACTCCTGTAAAAACTACAGTGTGTACAATCTGCTGTGAGACAATTATTGAGGTTTCTTACAAAATGAAACTATGTATTGTAAGCTAATTTCAACAATCTATATTTCTCACGGCTGAGAGTGCACAAGAGACCGAATAACACGCTGCTGGATTTTCAATGAAGTTACTTAACAATAACAAAAGCACAGAATAATTTCCACTTGCTGCCTGGGAAACAATTAAAGACTTACTGGTGCTGGCTAGTTTGAGTTTCGTCTTCTCCCGGGCTGATCGGAAGATGCCATTGGGTTTAAGGTCGTCCTCGTCCTTTTCATTGTCTCCTTTTCTCCTGGCCATATCGTTCTGCTTCTTCTTGTAGGTGGGTTTAGGCTGCCGCTTGGCTCGGCCCTCCATCTTGCTCTCGCTGGCGTCAGAGTCGTCTCCCCCGCTCTCTGAAGCGGACTCATAGGACCGCTTGTTCCCTCGCCTTAATGATGGAGCTGCTTTTCTCTCCTCCCCTCCCCCGACGGCTGCTCCTACCACCTTCTCCTCCAGCTGCCTCTCTCTCTCCGCTTTGCAGTCTTTGCTCAGCTCCACCTCGCTGGAGGTGGAGGCACTGAGGTTGACTGTACAGGGTTTGATCATTTCTGACATGGCCACGGTGTTACTTGTGCTGGTGCTGGTGGCGGTGCTGGTGCTGGTGGCGGTGCTGGTGCTGGGCAGTTTCTCTGGTTTAGTACTCGTAGAGCTCGCACTAGCCGTTGTGTTCCTGTCCTCCTCTGAGTGTCGGGTTAACCAGGCTTTCTTCAGCTTGTGGTAGTTGCTGGGCTGCCCGCTGCTCGTTGAGGCCGACCCGGAGGTCTGTCCGTTGAGCAGGGGACTGGACTTCCCCGTTGTTGTGCTCCCGCTGGCTGAGCTGCTGATACTGCTGTCGACCGAAGATGACGAGGCTTGGCTGGAAGAGGGTGGAGGGGGAGAGTTGTGAACGGGTGTTTTGTCGACTGAATCCACAGGTAGGAAGCAGTTTCCGGTTGCGATGGATGTGGGCATGATGGAGAAGTTGCTTCTGGACTGGGCTGCAGCCAAGGCAGCTTTGTGCTTTTTAAGGTGGACAAAGGAGGAGGAGTAAGGCTGACTGCAGCCAGAAATGGAGCTGGGTGTTGGGGTGAGGCTTGGACTGGGCTGGGGTGTCCCTGCTGGACTAGGGGGAGGCAGAGACCCCCCTGGAGATGTGGTGCGTGAGCTTAACCCCTCCTGGTTCTCTCCTCCTGGTCCTGAGTGGCTCAGCACCCGGCCGCAAATACCAGTTTTATGGGTTGAGATTGAGTAACCCAGCTCTGGGATGGCTGCCCCACTCATACTCTGTATGCCAAAAGCTGAAATTGCAGTCCTGCACACAGAGTTTGTGATCCCGGCCGCCATAGTTCCATGCATGCCACGCATAGAAGCATGTTTGTATTGGACGCACATGTCGTCCAAGTTTGAGTTGGGTTGGATCACCCTGCCGGCTACAACTTCTCTCACACTCTCCCCTAGTCTAAGACCCTCCCCATGAAACTTGGCTGGGTAGAACCTACCTTGGGGGAACTCCTTAGTTATCATAGCACCAGATTTGTTAGCACCAACAAGACTGTCGTACTTGATGGATGACGACGGACGCACGATGACGGACGCCATCGCGGATTGGGGCTTGCCCCTCGACATGCCTCCTCTGTCCTGAATCAGCTCTCCGCGCCTCCACGCGTCTACGGGCAAAGTCATGATGTCCCCACCGAGGGCTGAGGCCACGGAGGTGATGGCAGCGGTCCCATGACCCTTGACGTCCCTGAGTTCCGGCAGCAGCGTGGGGGGCTTCTGCTGCTCCACGGAGGTTTTGCTACCGGCTGCCGCTAAGCTAACTGGCTGGATGGGCGTGAGGGTCGGTGGGGACAGGCGTCCGCTGTAACTGGCTCTCTCCCGCTCTCGCTCCCTCTCTCGCTCCCTCTCCTTCTCCCGTTCCCTCTCTCGCTCCGCAGCCTCTTTGCGATCCAGTGCGTGCTGTGTGGGCGGATGGAAGACAGGCGCTCGGTGGAGAGATGGCATTGCCCTGAGCTGATGATGTTGTTGCTGCTGCTGCTGCTGCTGTTGCTGTTGCTGCTGCTGTTGCTGCTGTTGCTGCTGCTGTTGCTGTTGCTGCTGTTGGTGGTGGTGATGGTGGTGATGGTGGTTGTGGTTGTGGTTGGGTGCTGTGGAAGAAGATGTAGAGGAGGAAGGAGAAATGGCGGGGCTGCGGCGTTCTATCCTGTCCATACCACCCGTGAGGTGCTGATGTTGTTGTTGGACTAGTGTTACCTGCTGGCTGAGCTGCTCGGTGATTTTCCCTGCTAAACCCTCTCCTCCCTCCGGATGGTGCTTGATGAGGGGAGGGGGCTTGGAGAGGGAGGCTTTGGAGCTGTAGCTGCCCAGGGACAGAGCTCCCTGGCTTGGTAAGGCGGCCCCGACATTGTTCACGACCCCTGGAGCTCCACCGGACACTTTCTCGTAGTAAGAGCTGAGCTCCTTGGAGGGGTAGAGTCTCGGAGGCTCGTTCACAACGCTGTTGGACAGAGTGGTGAAGTAATTGCTCTTTTCTGATTGGATGACGTGGGGATGGATGTGGCCGGCCTTGGGGCTCGGGGAGGCGAGAGCCGGTAACCGGACGGGAAAGGCTGAATCCCTGCACCTCTCTCTGTCCATCCCGGGGTCACCGGAGCGCTGGATCTTGGCGGTGTAGGGAGCGACCTCAATGCTCTCTTTCAGGATTTGACGATTCTCCTCTTTGTATTTACTGGCTCGGTCCGCCGCCTGAACGGCATCCTGTGCAATAAAATGCAAACACTGTTAGGGATTGTTTTTTACATTTTCAAACAGACAGACTGCAGCATGACACTTGTGTATTATAAGCTGCTTAGAGCTGGTGTTAGGAAATTAAACGGTTCATAATTCCCTCTGTAACGTCTATTTTGTTTTGCTGTGAAAACATCTTCAAACAGCTGGATTTCTTCAAGTTTCTCACCAAAAACTACAATTTACAAGATTACATTTGAGCACATTATGATAACCTTATTGTGCTAATCTATTAAGTAGAGCTTAAACGCAGCATGTAAGTCACTAACTCTGTGCTATCGGCAGAAGAGTAGGTCACTGTGATCACTCTGAACAGAATTTATGGTAATAAATCTATGTAATAAGAACAGGATTTCTACACAGCTGAACCTGTTGCGTGACACCACTCTTAGTGCTACCTATAGCGACGGCGACAACAACAGTGCCAACAATAAAACCGAGGTGCAGCAGTGTACCTGTGCATTTGCCAGGCGGGCCTTGCAGTGGGGGTCTAGGTAGAGGCGATGGAGGTGGATGTCTTTCCCCGTGGGGGTTCGACTCCGGTCTGTCTGCTCCTGTTTCAGCTGTGCCAGCGTTAACGTCCTGATCGGGTCCACAAAGCCTTTCTTATCCACGTCTCTGCACAAGGACAAGTCAAACATTCAGCGAGAAGGACAACAGGAAACTAACAGACTGGTTCATGTAGGGTATCAGGTTACTCGCTGTTCAGCAGATCTTCAGTGGCCGTGACATAACTAGGCTAATGAGTTTGTGATGCTTCCTCCGTGATGCTTTGTGTATTCACTGGTGTCTAGATAATGGCGAGTGGTTACATAAGGAGCGCAGAGGCTGCTGAATGAACAGCATTCTGTCTCAACTGCTCTCATGTTGGATTAGTGCCACTTTACTTTGTCTGTCTGACCTGGTATCACCCGTCTGCTTCTCAGGGCTAACTTAGCTCTCCAGCTGCTCTCTGAATGCATCCAGCTTTACAAACGCTGTTCAAATGTAGAAAACACCAATTGTGTGCCTCTTCTTTCTTGCTCCGGAGTGCTTCTTCCAATCAGCTTTCAGGAAAAGGGAATGCCCGGTGTTTTCAGTGACCTTGCAAAGGACAGCTTTACTGGCTAGCCTCTAATGCAGCTGGGCTGGACTGCTATGAAAGCGTGACAGTAGATAAACTCCCCTTGACACACTTCATTCTATTTCAAGGAAATCCAATCTTATATGGAGTATATCTTTGAACAAAAGGATGCTTTAATGCGTTATGGAGAGCCTCACATGTTCCTGCGCTTTCTACTCACTCTTTATGAACCTTTGACAGTGGAGGGCTCGCGTGAGCGCTGATCTTGATCGTGGGCCGGTGAGGGTCGGCGCTCGCCGGACGAACAGGAACATGGCTCAGCAAACCCATAGCGTCACCGACGCTGCCAGCTGCCTGGTGCAGCCACGTACTGGTTGTGTTCTGCACATGTAAACACACAAACAACCAAAACGTGAAAATCCACATTTTCATGACGGCATGATGCGTCTGTTTCAAACAAAGAGGTTCTCTTAGTCTGTAAAAAATGATGTGGAGGTCAGGACAGTAGTGATGAGGTGACCTCCCAGTCAATAAAAGGACAAACCCGTTGAGGGCACGGGGAATTTGAAGCATTGCTCTTTGAGCTGAGAACCAAACTGTAGTGACAGTGTTATGTAAGGACAAATCCTGGGTGGACTTCAGAGACAACAAATTATCAGACTCATTAATGGAAACAGGGACATTTTCAGATTCACAGCTCGAGGCACGATGTGCAAATTAAAGTCAAGTAAATTGATTACGTTAGTCCATTTCTTTTTAATATAGTTATGTGTGTTTCTTTTTTTTGGCCATGCGTTAAGCCTATGCAAGCTCTAAGTAATAGCTGGGCACAATAGCTGCCCCCTTGACAGAATCTGTGATCGGAGCCTGTTTTTACATTTGAGGGCAGCCTGTGTTCACCACTTCTTCATGTGGCGGTATGCTACTGTAGAATCCCCCCAAAACACACAAACCTATACACTTACCCTCCTGAGCGAGCCCTCGGAATTCACGCTGACAGAGTTTTCTGGGTGGACCCACTTGGCTGTGGGTGGCAGGTTGAGCCCCGGGGGGTAAGAGGTGGGCGTTCCGTTGGGGTACTGCCAAAGGATGGGGTAAAGACCTAGCCCCGATGCCCCGCCGTGAGCCTGAGCAAGTAGAGAGGGTGGAGGGGGGCCCTGACTCTGAAAGCAAAGACACATATTTGGTGTAAATAATGTTCAGTTTCAAACAGACATATCCTGATTGGATCAGCTAGGAGAGAAGCTGTATATTTATATGGAGTCAAACCTGTAGGAACTGCTGCTGGTGAGGAAGGCCGAGGTGGCCCAGCCCGCTGGGGGAGTCGAGCCGGGGGTGGCCCCCTAGGAGGGACGCCGCAGGAGGAGGCATAGCTGGGAGCACCCCAGGGGGTAACAGGTGGGGGTGAGGTAGGGCAGAGGTGTGAGGAGGGGCGAGGAGGTGGGAAGCGGCGTGGGGATGGGACGCAGAGGTGAGGCAGGGGGAGTGAGGGGAGGGGGAGTGAAGGGTGTGCAGGTGGGGATGGAGATAGGCTGCCACGTGGTTGGAGGACACAGAGACGGAAACAGAGTTCTCAGCATCTGAGCGGACCAGCGCTGGGTCCCTGTAAACGGTGAAGGTCTCGTTCTTATCGATGATCAGAGGGCTCTTGGTGTTGCTGCTCAAATTGACTCCACCTGACTCCAACCGTGCCAGCACCGGCTTGAAACAGGACCGCGGGGGTTCTGCCGTTTCTATTTTTGTCACCAAGCGGCCTATTGGGGGCGGGGAGGGATCAGAGTACCTCTGTATTTTATGCTTAGAGACCTCTGGGGAGGTGTTGGGTTTGGGTTTGGAGATGTCCAGCAGTCCCGGAAGGAGCTTAGCCTTGAGAAGGTCAGCTGGATTTGTGTTGGGGTAGGGATGGCTCTGAGAGTTATTGGGATGCTGGGGTTTCTGTTTCAGGGCGTCGAGCTGAGCTGGTTTGGGGCTCATTCTGGATCTGGCGAGTTCAGAGGGGAGAACTGTGTTCATCTTGTGGGAGGGCGCTTGATGAGGGTGTTTTCTCGTCTCCTCAGACAGAGATGGGCTCTTAATGCTGGTATGGATGGATGTGTAGTGTTGCTGCAGTCCATGCTGCTGCTGATGCTGCTGCTGTTGATGATGGAGGTGATGAGGAAGAACAGTTTTCTCCTTTTCCACCAGCACCACATTTTCAACCATCGATGTAACAGGCCTAAAAAAAAAATAAAAAGCACAGTAGAAAATGTTTTTCACATATGTACACAAAAAAAAGATCTCCGTTGTTTTGCTATTGAAGCTTCATTAACGAGGGAAAACGTAGAAAATGTTCCCTCACATTCTCACTTGTTGAAAAAAGGAAGAACTGCTCTCACACAGGAGTTAAAATAAGCGACCATACTTTAAAAATATGGGGAAACCGAGTTACTGGCCTGCAGCATTTATACGCAGATTAACAGTGCTTAATTTTACAGGTCTTAATACACATCAAACAGTGATTTAAGTCCTTTATGTCTTACGGCGTGAAAAAAGAGATGCAAAACTTGCTATTTGCTCACAAATTCCTCTACTGTACTAGCATTGACTGTGGAAGGCCCGCCCTGTTCTAAGAAAGTGTTAATGCATGTTACGCGGCCCACATAGGCCGCTGGGACTGTTCTATATTCAACCGGCTGTATTGGCTGTTTAAATTGCTGAAGAAAGAAATACAGAAAGGTCTGTTAACTCTGAGTAATCAGTGACGTTATCATCCTGGCTGGGCGGTTACAAAAGACCCACACCAGTAGCCTGTGAACACAAGCAGAATATGGGATCTGTCTCAGCTTAAAAGGGCGACTTCTGCTCGTCAAATATCTTCTCCATGTTCTTAGCAGATGGATCACAGGCAAAGAACACAGGCATGTCATATTCCTTGCAGCTATGGAGACGTGTGTTGATTCACAGAAAATACGTTATTTTGACATAATAACTAATATTACTGTCAAATAAAACACAAGCCGTTAGGTTGAGAACCCACAAGTTGCATTTAGGGTCGTTTGAATTATGACTGATGTGTTTTAACAAGTCCATTTTCCAAGACTATTTGAAGACTTCTGTTCTCACCTGATGACCTCAGAGGGAGCAAACTCCATCTTGTTGCTTAAGCTCCTGGCTGCTGTTATGCCACCTCCCATAATGCCTTGCTGCTGCATGGACAGCTCAATGTCTGTCCTGCGGCCTCCTTCCGATGGTGAGGGGGACGGCGGGACGGGCGGCGAAGAGACGGGAGAAGGGTTGAGGGGGAGGTAAGGGGAGAGGGCCGTGGACTCTGCCTTCTGAGAGGCGAGCAGTGCCGACACGGCCTCGGAGCTCTCTTGGTGCACCGTGGCCTGGGCCTCATCCGTGATGTCGATCACGCCGCCTCCACTTCCACCACTGCCGGCGAGATGGGACAGCGATGGCGTCTGTGATCGAGAAGACGCTTCAAAGAAAAAAACAACCACATTATACGATAAGAATACTAAGCTTCCAGATGATGAGCACATGTATGACAGCTGCCTGTACCTTTTATAGTGCTCTTGCTGCTCTCCACACTGCCGGGCTGGACCACCTCAGACATCTGAGGTGCTTGTTGCCGTGGAGACTGGGTGATCTGTGTCACCGCCACTAACTCCTCCTCCTCCTTGGTTGACATTTTCCCCGTTTCCTTGACCACGCCCTTCTTGCAGTCCTCTGTTTCCTGAAGCTCCGTCCACGGGGACAGACGGCCAATGAGAGAGGAGGAATCGTTAATTTTAGTGCCCTGCATTGGCAGCGGCTGCTGCGGCTCCTCCTCCTTTTTTGAAATGCCGCTTTGTTTCACTTCACTGGCGCGAGACTTGAGCTCGTTCTCAGAGTTGGGCTCAGAAGAGGAGGAAGAAGAGGAGGACGAGGAGGACGAAGACGATGAGGAGGAGGAGGAGCAGGAGGAGTGGGCGGTTCTCTTGTTGTGCGGGTTTTCTGAGTCGCTGCTCTCGGACAGGTCAGAGGTCATGTCAGTCTTCAGCCTCTTTAGACCCACTTTCTTCTCATCTTCCTCGCCCTTCCTGCGTTTGTTCACCGCCTGTTTGAGCTTCGACTTGGAGTCTGGAAAAATTAAAGAGAAAACCAATGGGTCACTTTCAGACTCAAACACAGCTTACATCTTCTCCATCTTTTCCACCTCGTCCTGCCCAAATTTTAGCCAAACAGTTTTGTGTTTTAAAAATTGAACCATGAAGCCTAAGGCACCACAATGTGTTCTATCTGGAAGCTGTGGTGTGAGTCGTAACCGTTGACCGTCGAGAAGCATTTGGACCGGTTAAATGCCATCAGTTAAAGCTGCAAGATTCAAAATTGAGTTTTGATTGCCTCTCAACAGCTCTCAACATGTTATCTGGTGGCTCATAGCCATTGTTGCGTACACATATATATGTACATAGAGAACTATCTAGTGCCACCATTTTGAATCTGTTATTTTACAAGCTAGCTGGAGATTTTTGTTCTCTGCACTGGGGCTACTATAAAAAGACACATGGGAAATTGTATGCTTCTATTAATAATTTAAATGATAGGTGTATATGTTTATTTGTTGAATGCAGTGGGTTCTCTTTTGACTATGTCAAATATGTAAAGGGCTAAGCATTCCAACCAGGAGCAGCGGATCTATAAAATCCTCACCTCTTCCTGTGGGCTCCTCTCGCCGGTCCTTGTCCTCCTCTGGAACGCTGCTGTCCGATCCTTTCCTCCTGGATGAGCGAGAGTTGCGCTGTTCCCTCTGCTCCCGCCCACTGTTGCCGGGCGAGTGGTGCGATTGGCTGGCGGGTTGCTGGCTTTGCGATTGGTTCTGCTGCTGAGAGGCCAGCGTCCCCTGGGAACTTTTGGGGTTGGGGCCTGATGAGGTCGTGATGGGGCGGGGGCTGTTGGCTTGGGCTCGAGTGTAATGACTCTGCAAGTGTATATTTACAAAAACAGTCGTAGGTTAGCTTACGTAGAGAGATGTGCAGATATTACTATGAATAGCAATTTATTTTATACACATCAACAGTTGCAATATGAGAAGCCTGCAATGCATCCTATCTGCACACACCTTGCTCAAACCATTGCTGTCCAATGATATTGCTCTGCAGCAAACCCCGCATGAAGGTTATAATGTTCTGTTCTTATTAAGAGTTTATTCAACTCCACGGTCAGTTTGAAGCACATAGTTTGGGCTGCTGATGCGTTTGTGGTCCTGCAGTGACGCTCACCTGCCCACCACCTACCTCGTCTTAAAGAGACAGGTGCTGTAGACACGTGTGTGCCTGAACATCCTCAGTTTTTTACAAGCTTAAAAATAGCAGCATATCGTCACATAACCTTAGCCAGCTCCACTGACAACAGCTGAATCAGCCAGCAGGGAGCACAGTCCCCCTCCACAGCCAAGGTTCTGGAGAGTACATCAGAAATACAACAAGTGGCTGCCGATGTCTTGCGTCTCTCCTCATCCAAATGGAGAGGAGTTCACTTTCCTCCCACATTCCAACAGTGGATTTGGTCCAGCTTTTTAGGCAGCATCAGAGGGGGCATCAACCGCTGGACTTCATGACCGAAGGGTGTTTCTAACATTCCTAATATTCCTGTCACTTCTGTTTCAGGTCAGGGAGAGAATATAGAACATACAGTCTCCAAAATGAGCATAAACAAAAAAAAAACTTGCAACAAGAGCGTAACATTAGAACCTTCATGACGGGACGACGTATAACAGGACTGTTGGATTAAACCACATTAGTTTATCAGACAGTGGTTCCATAACATAATAACACCACTTTAGGAACTCAGACAGCGGCCTGGTGTTGTGTTCTGCGGCTCACATTATCACAGTTTTACAAGCGCGTTGAAGAACTCAATGGCCTTGAGGTGTTGTTAAAAATTAAAAAATAAATTAAAAACATCTTTAGAGCCAGCATTTGGTTTGTCCTTCCTGGGCTAGTGTAGAAACATTGCAGACTCCGTGAAGAGGACCTGCTCTCTATAAAGGGCTCATTCTAAGCTAACACAATGAGTTTTTTGAGTCTTAGGTGTTTACATACTATTGAAAACATAGTTATGAATATTTTATTCCATTTCTTTCAATAGATCCCCAGAAACGCAACACACTTGACCTAAGAACACCAAGTATTTCAGAAGTTTTCCATCCCCCTGTTGTATGTAAACGGGAATAGACATGTGGTCTCGAGATGTCAGCCTTCCAGCAGCTGGAACCCTGTCGGGTGACATAACTAAGGCTCAACATCAATTCTGCTCTGCTCAACATTAACATTTAGAAAACTTCTCTCATCGCAAAGCAGGGTACAAGAGCGCCATCAAGAGATAAATGCTGACCGGTTTGCTTTATGAAACACAGGAACAGAAATACTATCATATGCAACATGACTTCAGAAAGCTGAAACAGTATGATTATGGCATAATGAAAAAACAATATTAATGTCATAAATAGAGCGAAAGTATGGTTTCTATGACTCTGATCCATTTCCAGGTGTGGCGTGTGTATTTGTGACCACACCAACCTATGATGGAGCTTTTTGTACAGTGTAAAAATGCTGCGCTGCACAGTGTGCGGTAGAGGCAGCAGCCACAAGATGGTAGTGCAGGCAGGAGGTCTGCTCTTTTAATACTAACACTTCGTACTTCACTTTGACATCTCATCTGACAGGTTGTGTCAGACATTTGGTAGTGTGAATCCAAACTACTGTCAGACCAGCCCCGTAAAGATTACCCCCGCTGCCCCCGCGCCGCAGGGGGGCCTCGAGTGGGGAAAAAAACAAAACAAAACAAAAACATTTTTATTTTAATTTAATTTTTTCCAGTGAATAAATCTTTCGAAGGTAACTCCTCTTACGTTGGAGTTTGAGGTGATATTGGGCTACTGAAATACAAATAAATGTTTAACTATTTCTTTAACTAAAATGTGCATCACATCCTGTCATGTCTCTGTCAAGCCTCTTCCCCTGCAGGTGGCCAATCGTGATTCACAAAGCCCCGCCCTTAAAAAAAGAATTCACGGAGAAAAGTAGAGCGTTTAATTGTACGTGGGTGTATTAATTTCCTTTCACTGCCACCGATGCTAGCTGACCGGTCTCCTGATATGTGCGGAGAAGTTAGCAAACAACAAAACATTTAATGTTGAAAGACTCTTCCAGAACAAACACACAGCATCTGATGAACAGTATCAAGCTGCAGGTGGGCGATTCCTCAACTGCTGCAGCAAACTGAGCAAAGTAAATTTACTTTCATGAAGTGGATCACGTCTCCAAACTCCACTGCTGCTGCTGGTTCTGTGGCGGCTCATCACACAGTGAGGCGTCGCTAGTATTGACGCATCAGTTGTCCTCCGTTTGCGGTGCTCTAAAAGTCTGACGTCGTGAGGACACTCAGTGCAAACGCAGCAAAATATATGCGTTTTAAAATGGACCCTAACGTGTAGAGGACTGGTATCAAACCTGCTACCTTTTGATTTACAGGGCAACCACTCTACCACATGAACCACATACACAGACATGATTCCAGGTCCGCATACCGTCGGATGGTCACACAGACCGGGAAGCCCACAGTGAGAGGAGGGTGCGGGGGGTGCGGGAGCCTCTCAGGGTTTTAGTCTGCGGGGAGGCCTCATGTGTTTCTGTTACGGTGCTGTGTCAGACCCCACTTTCTAATCTTTTCTTACTCAGGATTATTCTCTTACCTAATAGCTCACCCCCAATAACTGGTAACAGTTATTGAGTTACTCAGTCTGAGTACTTCCTCCAAAGACCATATATGGTGCAAATACAAAAATGTTCTTGGTAATTTCTTTCAATCAAGCAAAGTTCATGTCTGTCAGCTGCTACATTACACACTAAATGTAGAGTATTCTGGAATGTGTGTGTGTGTGTGTGTGTGTGTGTGTGTGTGTGTGTGTGTGTGTGTGTGTGTGGTTACCTGACTGCTGCCAGTGGTCCCGCCTGGTCTCCCTCCCGCCATCTTTAATGTGTCAACAACAAGAAGACAAAACAGATCAAAAAGGGAAATAAGGAAATTAATGACTATAAAGAAGTAACGGGACAAGGAGAGACTGTCAGTGGACTGGTTCAACCACTGAGCTCCTTCCATATCTGACGTCATGCCGAAAGTGTACTAAATTGTGTTCTGCTGACATCACTGCCGCATGAGAGGAGCACAATGGTAACCAGCGCGCTGAGAGTTTGAATGTAAAACTCACAGGGACATATTTTACTTTAGAGTTCTCTTCATTACGAAAGCAAAAACACGAGACGGCAGACGTGGGTCAAAACAGTTATGATAAGGAAATCTTAGATGACCACAATTATTGTTCAACAACATATACTGACATGTTATGGCAGTCAATGAATCCAGAAAACAATCAGCAGATTAACGGATCGTGAAAATAAATTGCCAAATTAGTATTTCATATGTGAAAATGTGTTGGTCTTCCTGTTATGGGTTCATGTTGCCGTTGTCCTGTCGCCCCACAACAGCCCAAAGTATTGACTGGATTTTTTTGTCCAGTCCTCATATACCTCTATTCACCTGTTTGTAGTTTTGACTGAATTAACGCTGTCGCAGGAAGCATATTTATGTTGTTATTGGGCAAATAATTCCATAATAACCTTTCAGCAAATAATTAATAATAATTAATGTAGTCGGACAGAAAAGCAGAATCTGTTTTCAGGCTTCCAGCCTGTTATCGTACACCAACATTATATTTAATTGTGCTTATTAACATTATTATAGATTTATTTTCTCTAAAAAGGCCAAAATAAACCATTTTCTGTTGTGTCTACTGCTTCCATTATGTTCACAATTTTAATTTGTGATGTACGTAGGCTAGTTTTTTCTTTTTATATTTTGACAGAGGTCTGTCGGTGCTTTGAGGACAACATGAGATCATCTGCATGACATGGATTTATGCTTAATCTCAATCTTAATTTGGATTTAAGGCCAGCGTTTCTAAATATTACTTCTATCCCAAAACATTTTATTTCACGCGATCTCCAACTTTTGTCTGATGTTTCCATAAAGTACTTGATGTGACCATTCTTTGGGTAACATTTGTATTTGTATTGTCTTCATTTCTCTGCGTTGTACTTTTATGCATTATTAATACATAACACGGTGAACAGATAGTTAAAGATGTCAACATATTTTTTAATGTGTTTGTCCGCTTCAGTACCACTGTCAACTGTTACTAGTGCTGTGTGTGTGTGTGTGTGTGTGTGTGTGTGTGTGTGTGTGTGTGTGTGTGTGTGTGTGTGTGTGTGTGTGTGTGTGTGTGTGCGCACTCACGTGGGCAGAGTTGTTGTTCTGGCTGGATCGTGACCTCCGTCTGGAAGTGATGCCAATGTTTTCTCCTTTCAGCAGGGAGTGGACCACGTCGTCCAGAAAGGTCATCTGGATCATAGAGGGATCCACGTTCTGAGGTTCTAGCACCTGAACACACACCAGATTCACTTTACACATTTGGAAAAAAAAATCTCACTTCTCATATTAACTAACCTAAACTAAAAATCAATTGTGTGTTGATGTGTACCTGGTCATTCATAACGACCATGTTTCGACTGAAGAGGTCGTGGTGTGTAATGATGCCAGTGAACCACTGGGTGGCCGAGTCTTGTCTGTACACACGTACACGGTAGCCATTCAGTGAATAGGGACCTTAAGGAAACAGGTAACATGGAATTATTGTCCCGCTGATGGATGGATCAAACTTTACGACGTGCTGCTGGTATTGGGAAGTGTACTTCATAGCGAGGCGACTGAAAGAGTTAAACGACACACATTGTGACGAGGAGAGCCATGAAAGAGCGTAGTGAAAAGCTTACCTTGCATAAAAATTTCCTGCACCTTCTGGTCTTTGAGCCAGCCCCTCACTTCTTCATGTAGCTGATGGTTGTCTCTTAACACTGGGTTCTGACTGTCCACCTCATCCTGGAGAACACACACGGGACATCAATGGATCAGACACACACACTTCAGACAGACTTTGCTGAACGGTTGTCCACACTGGAAGGACAAGGTGCTCTCGCACTATTTCTCCTCTCTCAGGTGGTAAACAGGTGTGCGACTGTTGTTCGTAGTGCGGGAGAGAACTTTCACCAACTTCACCCGTTTCTCGGGCAGTGAGAGCAGTGGGAGGGGTTTCAGGGCCCTGCAATACGTCAGTGGTGGTAATGAGGGTGAAACAAGCATTACTTATTCGCTTTCCCCCACAAAAATATACCCTGACCACACCAGGATCGAACCCCCGAGAGCTAACTGGATTTCATGAGCTACAGTTTGGCTGAACTAAAACAAATTCGGGATTTAAAAATAAAAATTGTAAATAATGTAAAATATAAATGACAATAAGTATCAGCTGTCATGAAATACAATGTGGAACTTATTATGATGCGTTATTCTAAGCCTGAGAAAAACTACCAACTGTCATAGATGATGTCGCCATTACGACAATAGGAGGAACAGGAACCAAGCCTGCTGTAACTCTGTGCACCAAGCAGCAGGCGTTCTGTTGAGCAACTCGGAGCAATCAATAGGGAAATGCACACAAGTGCACAAACAATTTCACTGACACTAAATCTTCACCTAAGTGCAGTTATATAATTAAACACAGCACAGCTGGAATTCACTACAGAACAACAACAGAAAAGCCTTTCACTCACTCACTCACTCACTCACTCACAGCAGCAAAGAGGGGAACCATGAGCCTTGAAGAAGACTGTTTCACACAGAGGGAGCACGATAGGAGAGAGAGTGAAACGCTAAAGGAATCCAGAGAAAAGAATATTTTGTTGTTTGATGAAAATTCTTCCCCACTCAAACACACACAGAGCAGAGCACACAACGCTGACAGATGGCAGAGGAGGAGGAAGAAACCAAACCACAGTCACCACACTGGTAGCACACTCAGTGTGTGTGCGTGTGTGTGTGTGTGTGTGTGTGTGTCAGAGTTGAATTGAGGTTGTTTTAAAGAGTCTTCAAGGTGATGCATCACAAGTGAGCCGTGCATGAATGAGATGCGATGCCACCAGCGCTTGCCATGATGTCTGAAGACCTGTGAATTCATTCACGATGCACTTGGATCTGAGCAGTGCTCAGTGGGAGGGTTCCTATGTTTTCATAAAGAATGCCACATTTGCATAGCAGAACATTAGTTCTCCACTCAGTGGATAAGGCCTCGTCCAGCTCTAAATCAAACAGTTAAAGTAGCTCAAAGGAATTCGGGGCTACAAAGGTCAGCAGAAAACCTCCCTCACATATTCTACGAGAGACACACATCTCTCTGCAGCCTCAGGAAACAACACACATGTATGAGCCCAGAGCCTCTGTTCTACTATTCCAGCTTACCGTTGGCCTGTTTGGACACGATATAAGCATAGAGACTGTGTTACCAAGGCAACATGGTCACCATGACCACCGATCAAGTGCAGGAGACGTTGACTGCAAATCCCTCCCCAAAAAAACCTGATTCAAGCTCGTCATCAGGCTACAAATTGGTAATAGTGAAAGTAAACAGACAGAAAATGTCTGTTTGGACTATTGAAAGGAACAAAATGGATATTTGTATATCAATGACCCTTTTTATAATTTGCAGTTCACCGTGGAGGCTTGCAAGTTTCCTTCAAGAATAGTTTTTAAGGGTGAAGCATTCCTGTAAACATTAGAACAACCCACATCAAGGTCATCATCACGTTCACATCAACACTGATGCAGCAGCTTTGGGAGTCTTCATCTGTCTCACTCTGCAGCAGAGAAGCACACATCACATACCGTTACAGCCACTCACTTATACGCTTCAGTGAGTCACAACTCATTCAATCCAACATGAAGGACCTCCCCGTTCAGTGGTGGCGTAACAAGATGGTGCAAGCTGTTTGACTGCGTGACAGTAACCGATCCGGTGCTGAGCGGACAGCAATAGTGCCGTACAAGGTGAACAGAGCACAGAGCCTCTTCTGGAGCAAGTTCATTGTGTGCTTTTTGATCTACAAACTAAAACAACATTACGAATAACCATGTTTATTGTCGCCTTCAACCTGCGTCTGTGACTCCAACCTATTTGTTCCTGCGTGCTGTGAACGCACCACAGGGCTGAGGCGAGCACGGCGCAGTGTGACACAAGGACAACTGGTGCACCGGGTAATTAGCAACATGACAACAAATATGACACGCGTTCACATATATCGGGAGACAAAGACAGATGGGCTGTGAAACACTTCGAACGCCATGCCTTTTCAGGGACAAAAGAGTTGCCGTGGAGACACTGAGGCGGAGGGCACGAGGGAACAAACTAGCAAACTGCGGTAGAGTTTCCGATGATCTTTCTTTTAGCAGTGATGGCACTCAGGGATTGACACAGTGGATGTTGGACATCATGGAGGGAGGAAGGGGGGATTCAATACACGTAGCTGGTGTCTATTTTAGACACTGTGTCAAAAGTTAATTTCAGAACACCCACACTCACACACACACACACACACACACACACACACACACACACACACACACACACACGCACACACACACACACACACACACACCATAAATGAACCTCACATTCTACTGTAAATGCTTATATTGAGCTGAAATGTGTAACTAGCTCCTGTTGGCTGAGAAAGAATCAAACTTAAAAAACAAACACAGAAAGTAGCTCCTGTTAGGAGTTTTCTTTCCAACAATCTACGGATCTTGTTTAATGATCCTCCTGGTGAACACAGGTGTTTTCCTTCAGTCTGCTTCCATGCTCACAACCTGAATCTCATGTGGTTCGTATGGCTTATTGTCAGGAATTTAAACTCAGGGAGTTTAAAAAAGGTTTGATACCCCATCACACTCTGTGGACATGATGCATCAGTTTCAGTTGATATATGGAAGGCCTTTATAATGTAATCTATATCTGCATGTATCAACGTATATGGGCATGTGTGTACATAGGCGACAACACATATACTCATATCTGAAAACAAAACCACATTTTTCAGCCGAGCACTTCATGCATTTTCACGAGTTTTACGTCAGTAATCTACAGCAGATGTCATTCCACCCGGCCAAAAAAATTGTCCCCCGCTGAGATGAGAGGCCTGTTGTTTGGTAGTTAGCGAGCTGGCGGCCGCATGTAAGGCAATCCCTCTATATCTAGCAACCGTGTGAACTGACACCACAGGTGTCTGTATGGTGTGTGTGTGTGTGTGTGTGTGTGTGTGTGTGTGTGTGTGTGTGTGTGTGTGTGTGTGTGTGTGTGTGTGTGTGCGTGTGTGTGTGAGATGTTGTCAAAGTAACGTGACACCAGGATGAAGTGTGGGACAGCAGGGAGGAGGCACACTGTAATTGTGTACTGGAAAGTATTTATACACATGACTTGACGCCAATAAAGGAAATAAATTCTCACTTCTCATATTTGTATTTTCATCTCAAGTCATCTTCACTCTGTATGTGTTTGATACATCGTAAGATATCGTGAAGTGAAAGTTTAGCTAACTTATTGTCATCTGTATATTTTACTACAATGTTGAAACACAGCTCTGTTCACACACTTCTGTATTCTACTTATTCTACATAGAGATAAGGAGAGAGAGATAGAGAGAAAGAGAGAGAGAAAGAAAGAGAGAGAGAGAGAGAGAGCAAGAGAGAGAGAGAGAGAGACAGAGAGAGAGAGAGAGAGAGAGAGAGAGAGACAGAGAGAGAGAGACAGAGAGAGAGAACAATGCTTTGGAAACACACTGTTCTGTGATTGGACTTGGACTCTGTGTGTGTGTGTGCGTGTGCGTGTGCGTGTGTGTGTGTGTGTGTGTGTGTGCGTGTGTGTGTGTGTGTTGTCTGGTCACACTGAGTCAGCACTGACAGTTTTATTCTTCATCTCCTGTCCCTCAGCCTCAACACACACCATCACTTTCTAGCAACACGCACACACGTACACACGCACGCACACGCACGCACGAGCAGCAGGCTGGGTTGGCCTACTAAACAGTGACTTCATTGTACAGTTTATGCCAAACAGATTGCAGCCCCCTCCCCCCTCTTTCCTGTCCAACTGGAAAAACAGAGAGGGGAGTGGTCACTGTTGCACCGCTCTAAGGGAATGTGAGAGGGAGAGAGAGAGAGAGAGAGAGAGAGAGAGAGAGAGAGAGAGAGAGAGAGAGAGAGAGAGAGAGAGAGAGTGTTTTTACTGGTTGGTGGGGCTCAAAGGTCTCTAAAAGAAAAGGCAGCTCTGTGTGGGCATAGTGGTTTAAGAATGGAGGAATGTGTGTGTGTGTGTGTGTGTGTGTGTGTGTGTGTGTGTGCATGGGTGAGGGGGGATAAGTACATCTCTAAAGTCTGAAGTTAGCGGTACCAGAAGAGCGCGGCTCCACTTTCCTTCTCTCTTGAGTAAACCAAATCATCTTGTATGTCGATAAGAAGTACACGTGGACAAGGACTACAATCGGTTACAGCACCAGTTGCCGTTTTGAAAAACAGTCGAGTGAGAGATAATGAGAGCTTTCAGCTGTGAGTTTGCTCTCTTCATCCTCTGTCCCGTTATCTGGTGTATTGTGGGTGAAGAGGTGTCCTGGCAGCTTAGCAGGCCTGCCGAGTTGAACGTCTCAAAGATTTGATCAGAAACGACTTTACTCACGGCTCCGCTTTTTAGGGGATGGATGCATAGCTACCAGGCGACAACCTCTGCTCCTGAAGAGGGAAGCCAATGAAGAAGTGTCTTGAACATGCATTATTTCTGATGGCCAGCAGGAGGAGACTTTTGTGGTTGCAAAAAGAAGTCTGATTGTATAAAAGTATATGAGAAAATGACTCTACTCTCTTGATTTATTCCCTTAGTAAACATTGTAAACATGAGTTTATGGTCTCAATCTCTAGTTTCAAGTCTTCTTCAATACAGCATGATGTTCATTAAGTAAATTATAGTCCATTTTGAGTCAACTAGACCATAAAGCAGGGTATGCTTTATTTATGCTTTTTCTACCAGAAACGTTTCCAGCATCTCTATATCACTCCGTCGAAATATAGTCACTTTCGCTCACTGGTTGCAAAAAGTCAAGAGACCGTGATCTAAGACGGCAATGGCCCAAACGCCGTACCCAAGGCCTCAAAACGGCAGTCCAGAAACCAAGGGGTGACGTTAAGGCAACTCCTTCCACTTCTCATATACGGTATGATGGCCATATGTGTCCACAGACGTGCAACTCAGTGTCTTAGTGGCAGCAACGAGAACTGTGATTGGTCAACTGTGGTCAGTGGAGGAGGACGTGGAAGGAGTCATAAAGTTTGGTTCTGTGGAAGGAGTTTCCGTATTGTCGTTTTAACTCATCCCGTTTGTGCGACGTGATTGGATGATGCCGCTATGTGCAGCCGGGAAAAAAATCCACCTTGTTCTGGCCCAAAAAATAAGGTTACTTATTTTTAGCAATGTTCTGTGTGAATGTTTTCATGACAAAATAAAAATAAAGAGGTAAATGAATGCCATGTAACAAATAATAACAATCGTCCCTGGTGTGTAAGTTAAACTGTGACAACCCTGAAACAACCATGTGACAACACTGGAACAACTCTGTGACAACACGGTAACAACCCTGTAAAAAACACTGTAACAACCTTGTGACAACCCTGTAACAACACTGTGACAACTCTGTGACAACACCGGAACAACCCAGTAACAACCCAGTAACAACTCTGTGACAACACTGTAACAACACTGGAACAACCTTTTCCACTTCGAACACAGACCTTGAAAAAGGATCCCATTTCTCCCGTGAAACTGGAGCCGTGTCTGTATGTTAATGTGTAAGACTCAGTCCAGGTCATGCCAGACTCCATGTGGAGACAATTAAGTCGACAGACTGTCACTGCCACAGATATCAGGTATGTCTGTGTCAGCCTTCTATAGGAAATAGGACAAGACACTGGGGATCATGCAGATGTTTCCCTGCATCACACCGGGCTCTGAAACAGCACACGCACGCACGCACGCACACAAACACACACACACATACACACACGCACATATCGTGTGCTTACTGCAGAGCTTTTAATGGACTACATTATGACTTGGTAATAAGCGGCTTTGAGACGCATTTTTGTTTTGAAATGAACATGCTTCACTCCCGTATCTGACATATAAAATGTGTCCTCCTCTCATGGAACTAACAGCCCAATGTTTTGGCTAAAGGAGCTGTGCATCACACGGCGGCAGTCTTTGAACAATGTTCCCCGAAAATCCTGGCTACAGTACAGAGTATGAAAGTAACATATTGCACATAACTCAAATTAAAAGAGCGCGGACAGGAAAAACCAAAATGCACTCACTTCACATGCACATGTAAAAGTGAAAGTATCTGCAATACAAATATATATATATATATATATATATATATATATATATATATATATATATATATATATATATATATGTATATTTATATACACACACATACATATATATGTGAAATGAATGAATAATTGCGAATAATTCTCAATCATTTTGGCAATAATCTTGCAGCTCTACTCTATATATTTGATAAACAAGATAATAAATGACACTGGTGTAATCCACATCCTGTTACAATCATCCAGTATATTTTCAAAAGCAATGCCAGCAATAGGCAACATCAGTGATCTCCTGTCTCGAACACGGTCCATCAGAGACATCATTACGCAGAGACGTAGGCGTTAAAGGACATTTGAGCCGATCCATAAAATCCCCACCCATGCAAAAAAAAAAAAAAAACTCAAATGTCAGCATTGAATGCAAAGAGCCGGTGTATTTGGCCGCAGCGGCAGACAGTCACAGAAACTCATAGCATGAGTCACTAGAGGACACGGCAACAGTCGCCCGGACTTCTAAATTGGCTGCAAACAAAAGTGGAAAAACAGAAATAGAGTGCGTGTCCCTTGGTATTTGCACATTTCTTAAGCAAACCACGATGATCGACGAGTGCAGAACACTGCCTTCCCATCTGGCTTGACACCGAGTGGAACACGGCGTTCCAGCCAGCACAATGCAACACACACACACAGACGCAGCCGCAGAACAGAAGCATACATCTCTGTGATTTACTGCCATTGTGGGGCAGTATCTACGCTGTGTCTATGTATTAACCTGTGTCTATGTATTAACCTGTGTTAACGTGTGTCATGTTGGCTTTGTATTCACTCTGAAGCCCGGCAGTGTCTGATACATACAGAACTTAGCGCCCTCCGCGGCTGCGGTGTACAGCCATGAAAACGACTCTGAATGAGTCATTACTTCATTAGCAAATGAGGTCCGTGCGTCTGCCAACGGACTTCTGCTGAGCCAACAGGGAGCCCTCATTCACTCATTGACAGCAGGTGGCTTTGCTTTTGGTCTGATTTCGTGGTGTTCACCACTCTGACTTTGAAACCAGGGCTATCGTTCCACATCTATCAGCTCTCTTACTAGTGTCTGCTGTGAAAGTATTTTTCAGTATTTTTCATTTGGCCTACAATTTATGTCAGTTTAATTATTATGTTTCCTTCACAGAAATTCTCACATTTAAAAAAAAAATATTTTAATGGTCTCTGTTTTGAATTCTAATATTTTTTTTAATTTTAGCATCTGAAATCTTTTCATTGTCTGCCAGTTAAAAAGTGTGTACTGTGTGTGTACCGCGAGTATGTAAGTATGTAAAAGTAAAAAGTCATAAGAAAATGTTTTGTGGCTCTATGGATTCTCAACACCGCCGATTTTTAAAATATGTGGCCCATGAAAGTAATAAGATATGATGCAGTGTGTTCTTTAATCTATGTAAATTTGCAATCTATTGACCGGTAACCTCTGTACCATGATACGTATCGTATCTCCAGGCACAAAAATTGGAAAGGGCTTGATGACCATGTGGTGCATTCACGAGCATGATCGTTACCTGGTACGGTTGGAAGGCCGAGTGATCAGACAGGAAGTCCAGCTGTCGGTCCAACAAGAATTCCACAGCTGTTACTGAGGACAGCAGGCTTTTCCCCACCACTGGCTTAAACGCCTGCACACACAAAACAGAACAACAACAGCATGGTCAACAACAGCACGGAAACAAGAACGTTAAGTCAATTCCATCACAATGACAAAGCATTTGTTATGTATTAGATTTCTCTGTGAAAAAACACTGAATTCGAGTGGCAACAATAAGTCGACTTATCAATAAGTCGATCGACAGAAAAACTGTTTGGATGATCGTTTGAGCATTTAAGTACTATGTCATGCAGAAAAGGCTGAATATGCCGTTTTAAGCCTCTCGAATGTGTTGTAACATATATGTTACATCATATATGTTACATCATATATAACTCAGTATCTTTGGGCTTGTGCTGCTGACAAAACAAGTCATTTAAAGGCCATGGACATTTGAGGAACCAGGACATTTTTCAACACCATAGTTATTTAAGGAAACAGATTTGTCTTGAGATACAAGTAACTGATGATGATGATGAAAAAAACTATATGAATTGTTGGCTTCTGTGCTACTGTAAGAAGCAAACGTGGGAGCACGGAGGAAGCCGAGGAGCAAAGCGAGATGGATGAATGACAGTGGAGAAGAAACGGAGGAGATTAGAGGGAGGACACGATGAAACGAGGCAGAGAGGGAGAGGAGAAAGAGACGGAGCCGTGAATACATTAATAAGTAGAGGAAGGCTGACAGTTCAAAGGCAGTGCACTTCACTTTGATGCTGCCGCTTTCTCTCTCTCTCTCTCTCTCTCTCTCTCTCTCTCTCTCTCTCTCTCTCTCTCTCTCTCTCTCTCTCTCACACAAACACACACACACACACTCACACGATGTCTGTCAGCCTGCAGCCGCCTGAGCTCAGCTTTTGTCGCTCACACGAGACAGACGTCAACATATCCTCATCATGTCCATCCGTACTGATAAATGTTATACAGTCAGACAATCGGAGAGAGAGTTGTCTTCATCAGTTACTGGTCAACGTATGTAGCTTCTAGCTGCTTTGATTTATTTTTTAAGATCAGTCTGATGAGAGATTAGAGGTGAGAAACACGACCACTGTGCCCACCCTCCCAAACAGTACAACACACACACACACACACACACACACACACACACACACACACACGTTTTGCTTGCAAATGTGTTCCTGCCTCCTGTGTGTGTCTTGCTCTATTTCTAACCATCCATTCATATCACATTTCCTGCCTCCAACAGCAGAATGGATCAGGCATGCAGGCCACATCATCACATTATTATGGAAAGGATTTTCGATTTTCTTTTTGTTTATTTATTTGTCCCTCTTCTGGCAGCAGGAGTGTTGACCAGAGTCCTGTTTTGCCGGAGCGTCCTGAAGGCCTCGAGTTGGAAAACAAAATCAGAGCGGTAAAGTGGCCAACGTCGTTGCCTCCTTGTGGACCTTCTGTACATCCAGAGCCGGATGATTGCATCCCCCGAGTCAGTGTGATCTGAACACACGCCACCAAATAAGCAACAACTGGATTCATGACAGGAAACCTCGCCTCCTCAGTCACTTCCCTAAAGCCAGTCCACCAATGCCGCAGTAGCCAACGGAGAGGCTACGTTGTAACATGAAGACTGTGTTTCTGAAGTGCCCCTCGCATTCGTTGCAACAACAAAAAGGTTAAGTAATTGCCGCCTTAAGAAGTTCCTAGAATCGTAAAATTCTGTCTCAATGTTCGTGACGTTTGATTATCTTGTTTACATATGCAAAAAACAATTATAGGGCGAAGGCAGTGCATGATGGGACCTTGACACGCTTTACAGTATGCTAATTCGGAACACAGAAAGTCAGCTCGTTACCGTGACAACCGCTGCCGAGTGTGTGTTCTGAAGGCAGCAGAAGAGATGCTCCGGTTGTTCCATTCTCTCACAAATATTTCAGCTCTGGTGAGAGATGGAAGACATTTTATTTCTACAGTTTCAACATAGAGCATGGCGGCCATCTGTGGATCGCCTCTCTCTCTCCCCCCTCTCACCCCCCTCCCTCTCTCTCTCTCTCTCTCTCTCTCTCTCTCTCTCTCTCTCTCTCTCTCTCTCTCTCTCTCTCTCTCTCTCTCTCTCTACCTCTCTCTCTCTCTACCTCTCTCTCTCTCTACCTCTCTCTCTCTCTACCTCTTTCTCTCTCTACCACTCTCTCCCTCTCTTTCCCTCTCTCTCCCTCTCTCTCCCTCTCTTACCCTCTCTTACCCTCTCTTTCCCTCTCCCTCCCCCAACAGTCCCTACATCCCCTGTAAAATGAATTTGCACATACACACACACTGTGAGTGACTGTTGCTCAGTGGTGAGCTGGGTCATCCTTCAATCAGTGAATCGGCGGTTCGATCCCCGGCTCCGCAAGCCCATGCCGGTGTGTCCTTCAGCCAGACATTTAACCCTAAATTGTTCCTGTAGCTGCGCCTACGATGTATGAATGGTTGATAATACTGATGTGGCACCTTACACAGTAGCTCCTCTCATCAGTGTGTAAATGGGTGAATGATGTCATGTAGTGTTAAAGCGCTGTTAGTAGTCGGACTACAAGAAAAAGCGCTATACAAGTATGGGACCATTTACACACACACACACACACACATCCCACTTGACCGCAATTGGGTCACATCTGCCAGTGTGCCGGAAAAAAAGCATTCCGTCACAGCGTATTTCCAGACAGGCAACTATGAGGCAGGAATAACGTGTTAAGAGGACAGACAGGCAAAAAGGTCTTTCTGAGAAAAGTGAACGCAACACATCCTCTGCTGTTTGGCCCGCATGTTTAATAATTGATCAGAAAAAAGTGGAGCAAAATTTAAAGGAGATGAAGAGCCAATGATGGATCTTCATGCATCGCTAAGTGATAGTGAGAGGCTACGCCACACACATTAAAGCTGGATGAACATGTCCTAAATAACAGCACCTTAGAGGGGTTCCTAGGAGGGATACGGGAGATAGTAGATCTCTCCTGCTTGGTGTCATCTGACTTGTAATCTACCATCCGGTGTACTGGGTGCTGATTAACTGATGCAGGTAGAACACCCACCTGGATCTAGAGTTCAGTGGGTGGTTCAGAGCAGAGGTCTACCGATCGTGGATCTCCAAAGGCAGATACCGTGATGATAGTTTGGAGCAGCAGGAAGTGGAATAAACGACAGATGCCTACTGGGAGCTCATAGTGCCAGTAGGAGCAAGCTCAAATTGTGACAGTGGCAGCTCGTAGAGGCACTTCCTGTGGCAGCACTTAAGTCTAGTTTTTGCGGCAGTTTCTACTGTTTGAGGCAGCTGCCATTACTTGCCGCGGCAGCAGCCTCTATTAGAGAGTGGTGCCGCGACAGTTTACCCTTTATTTTTTGTTATTTGACAATATAATACACTGCCTGGCCAAAAAAAAGTCTAGGTTCAAGTCTAGGTTCAGCAACGACCAGGTTGAGTAATGACCAAGTTATTCCATCAATGGATTTTTTCTTCCCCGATGACGCGGGCATATTCCAAGATGACAAGGCCAGGATTCATCGAGCTCAAATTGTGAAAGAGTGGTTCAGGGAGCAAGTGTCACGGCTTGGCCGTGTCGTTTCCTTTTTTGTTTGTCCTTTTCTTTTACCTTCACCCTACCTTGCCTCTCCATGTCTGCATTTGGAACCAGCTACCAAACCATCAGCATGAGACATAATTTTCACACATGGAGTCCAGACCTTAACCCTAATGAGAATCTTTAGGATGTGCTGCAGAAGCCTTTGCGCAGCGCTCATACTCTACCATCATCAATACAAGATCTTGTGGGAAATGAATGCAACACTGGATGGAAATAAATCTTGTGACGTTGTAGAAGCTTATCAAAACAATGCCACAGTGAATGCGTGCCGTAAGCAAAGCTAAAGGCGGTCCAACAAAATATTAATGTGTGTGACTTTTTTTGGTGGGACTTTTTTTTTTTTGCCAGGCAGTGTATGTGACAATACATAAAGGTCCTGGAAGGTATGACTGTTGGTAGTTGTCAAAAAAAACTGACACATTGAATGCAGCAGACTAAAGGAATGAGCTTTATTATAATTAACCACACAAGATATGTTTTTAGATTAAACACCAGACTAATAGTCAACAATTGAGCGTTAAGTATAAACTTCACGTAATAACCAATACACATTAGTAACTACACATTAAATAAGGATTGACTGTGCTCCAATTTTCTGCACCCAGTACATATTGAAGACAAGTGTTATTGACCACAATTGGGCCACAAGAGGGAGTATAACTTCGTATGAGAGCTTCTGTCAGGGGTAAACAAATGCAGGGCACATACATATTTTGTATTTATCAACAGTATTGTTTTTCTCTTTTTTATAAATCCACTGTGCAATGAAATTTGCATAGTCGTTCATTCACTCTAGATTAAGTGCCTCTGCGAGCTGCCAGTGCCAGGATTTGAGCTCGCCCTCTATCCATAGTACTGTGTTTTAAATATTGGGAAAGTAACAGGAGAGGTAACTCTTAGCTGTTGCCGGGGGCAAAAGGGGCCCTCGGTGATCGCATAATGATGACGGACGCCCCCATGTGACCGCCGTGATTGGCTACTAACGAGCCTTTTCCATCGCCAACAATATCCTGAAATTCATTAATACCTCATTTATTACTTCGCTGAATAGCTGTGAGCAAACCCATAAAAATAGCGTTGAAGGTTTTGAGTATCGGTATCCGGCCCGAAAAGTTCATTGATCAGTGTGGGGCAGTGGCGGACCGTCAGGGCCGTCTAAGCCTTGTCTGGTAAACAGAATCACAAAGTTATAGCTATTTAATAATGTAATTGTTTTTCACAAATACATGTATTATTATTTTTGCCTATTAGCTATATACATATTTCATTTGTCTATGTATATGATTATATATATATATATATATATATATATATATATATATATATATATATATATATATATATATACACACATATATATATATATATTTCTTTTTGTTTATATATATATATATCTATATATATATATATATATATATATCTATATATATATATATATATATATATATATATATATATATATATTCTATTTCTATTTTTTTTTGTATATATCTTCCATCCCTCTTCTTTTATTTTCTTTTATTACTTATCTTGTGTGTTTAGTTTATTCCATTGATGTTGATGTCTGTAAATGTGGGACGCTACTTTGACAAAAAAAATTTCCCCCTGGGGATTAATAAAGTACATATCTATCTATCTATCTAGCTTATTTTCTTATTGCACAGCTGCCTTCATCTGCTCCTCTGCTCCTTCAGGCCTCTCGTTTGGCTTCTTTGGACCTGGTTAACAGCATTTTTATCCAATCACATTTCACCTGTTGTCTTCTATGAAAGAGAAGCCTGGTTAGAATATATGAAACAGTCTCGGGTCTGGACATGTGATTTGTCACAGGGCCCGCGTGACCATGCCGTGGTTTTGTTGGATAGATTTGGACAACATGTATTGTTGTTGACCCGACAGGTTTGGGCTCTCCCCTTGCTGTGCTGGCCCTTGCCGGGTGCGTTTCCTCCACTAAAACCCACGGCCCGCCACTGGTGTGGGGCGTCTGCTCCCAAAATTAGGTACCTATCATGCTGCGGAAATGCATGTGGACGGCGACGATGAGAAACAGCCGTTAAAACTACGGAAGCCAGAAGGACAGAGCCCTTAGCAGCACATTATTTTCTTTACCAAAGAAAGAAAGGTAGTGATCAACTATTTTCTCTGTTACTGTGCATTGGTTTTTCATAGCCATTTTTTTGTCGTATTGTCTGCACTGCTAGCACTATTAGCTTCTAGCACCATTAGCTTCTATCGGCTGCCCCAGTTATCTGTGTGTACAGGCAATAGACATGCATTGAATTCCACACTAAGCACCTTTTAGAGATTGAGATTGAACCAGAGGATGTTTTGTATTTCTGCTGAACAAATGACAAAAAAGATTAATCAATTGTGTGGTTTGGCCTCCAAAGAGCAAAATTGTTTCGTGATAGTTTTTTTTAAACCAGTGGCACTGTTGTTTACATAAGGGTCACACTGTTAAGATTTCTACCAGGAATCTAAATCAACCGGTTGAAGGAGGGTATGAATATAAATAATGTTTCCATCAAACAGGTGGCTTGAGTGCTTTTGCCTCTGTGCCACCGCCACATTCACAGTTGGATGCCACCCGGCATGAGCAAAAGCTCCTGCAGCTGGCAGCTCCACACTAACACCGACATCAGACAGCACAGACTTTCATTTGGACCTTCATCCCAAAGAACAATGCTGCTAAAAAGTAAAGGTGGTTGTATGTTCAACACCAGATAGCAGAAGTAGACAGCTGTTATTCAGGCTACAAACAGCTCTGCAGAAGACAGACCATCTGTTCCAGAACAGCAAGCATATAAAGAGTTGAATTATTTAATATATGGGGGGAGCATTCCAGAGACTCATGACAACTGCAAACGCAAAGGGCATCAACAAAGAGGAACTGAGTCTACAACCTGAGAGGAGGAAAGAGGAATCTAAGACAGACATACATACATACATACATACATACATACATACATACATACATACATACATACATACATACATACATACATACATACATACATACATACATTTAAACGTACATGTATTTATATTTCAACTCATGTTAGGTAAAACTGGGACAAGAGTGCCCCTACACTTGTTGGAATTTTAAGATGAATTTTGAGTTTTAGGACACGGACAAATATATACTTGCATCAGTCACAGTAGCCCTGCCCTAAACTCTACTCTTTATGTACTCTTTACTCTCTACTGCTTTATGGTCCGTTTAACTCTAAATGAACTAAATAAACATCATGCTGTATTAGGGTTGCAAAATTTCCGGGAATATTCAAAGTTGGAAACTTTCCACGGGAATTAACGGGAATGTACAGGAATTAAAAGGAATTAAGAGGAAGTCGAAGCTAGATTCAGGAATAAACTGGAAATTTTGGGGTAATTTAACTGTATTTACATTGTCATAAGCAGACATGCATGCAAACATTGATAATACAACTTTTCAAAATTACATTTTTGACCTTTTTCACATTTTGTGAGTAGAACTTTATTCTTTCATCAAACAACGAAAACATGAACATTGAATAAAAAAAAAGGTGCATTTCGCATGATCACCACCCCCGAACACAAATTTTTGTTTAGTGTTTTTTCCCTGAATCCTTTCAGGTCTAAATGCTTTTTTCCTGGACCTACATGAACTAGTTCAGTTCATAGTTCATAATTGGAAAATTTGAACTAAGTACACAGATCCAAAAAATGAACTCGTTCAGTTATTTTTTTCAATATGTTGCAGCTATATTTGAAATCTCTACTTGTCTGCTATACCGCTATTGGCCTCTAGGCAACTCGGCGTTCTCACACTTGCCAGGCGTCGGGCTAAAACGTTCAGACGCAACACTGATGACAAAGACGTCAAAAACAACAGAATGTTTTGTGTTTACGTTTATGTTTCTGGCAGACGATGTTCCCAACCAGCTGCATTCAGGGTCCAGCTGAGCTTAGCGTGTAAAGTATTTTTCTCAACTACATTTAAGTTCCCTGTTATATGCTTTTGCAAAAAAACATAAGCACATTTTTTTTTTCAAAATTCCCAAAATTCCCGAGCCAAAATTCCCGTGAAAAGTTTCTGGAAAGTTTCCGGAAATTTGCCAGAAACTTTCCGCCCCTTTGAAACTCTATGCTGTATTGAGAAGACTTAAACTAGAGATTGAGAAATGAACTCATGTTTACAATGCTTACTGAGGGAGTAAAACAGAGGTAACTGTGGCTCGGTGGTTCGAGCTCTGGCTCTGCTAATCCATGTCGATGTGTCCTTGAGCAAGACACTTAACCCTTAATTGCTCCCCGTTGCTGTGTCTACAGCGTATAGAGCAAAAATGTAAGTTGTTTTGGATAAAAGCGTCAGCAAGATGAAATGTAATAAGGAGAGAAGTAGAGTGATTTTCTTAGACTTCTATACAAAGAAGATGAGTCGCCCCCTGATGGTCAGTAGAGATAACGCAAGTTTAAGGCACTGTGTCATTGGCTTCCCTTTTCAGAAGCGGAGGTTGCCCCAAAAAAGCAACATTAAATATAATTCAGTCTCTATGAACTACTGTTGTATGAATAACTGTCAGGAGGATAAGATTATCTTGTCAGACATACGCCTTGAGGTGCATTCAAACCCTCATTAAAAATGATTAACGGGCTAGTTCAGTCCTTTAGTAAGGCACTTTAATAAAGTTGAGGGACTTGCAAGAGAATGGCATATTATGTAGACCAAACAGGCACATATGGGTGCTTCACAAAAGGCTAAGCCTTTTTTTGGCGGGATTGAAACCAAAGGTGCCACAGAGACAGATCAAGGGCTGTGATTTAAAAAGGTTTGTACGGATTAGTTTTGCTGTCCAAGCTGATCCATGACTCAACTCAGCGGCCGGATGTTGCTGTTTGATTGGATCGCCAAGTAGCGTGTAAAGCTCTGTGAGCTCTGTCACTAACCGAGCTGTTAATAGCTAACAGTTTGATGTGGGCTGAGATTTGGTTTGACGCTGCTGTCTTGTATGACTGGAGCAGCAGCAGCCTCCGACTCAAGTACCTATTTGTCAGAAGTAACATTTAGCCGTTTTTACCTCACTGACGGTAAATATTAATTTGCCTCAAACCTCAGAGCCTCGGCTATAAATATGGTTTCCTGTTTCTCTCCTTATGCGACAACGCAATTCTTTCCCCCTGAAAAAGGGCCACGGCCATGGCGCTTGACGCTTGATGAGGTCTGATCTCTCCCTCTTGTTGAAGCTTCTCCAAAGGGACAGCCGTTTTCACATGCCAGTGACCACTTCTTTCTGACATATTACCTCACTTTCTCTAGTACATGTAGTGCAGTGTCCTCTTTGAGCCTGAAGGCAGGGCCGAGGTACGCACAAGAGAGCGAGCTGCGCAGGTGCACACACTGTCGATTTGTCCATAGCTTCTCAGAGCTGATGAAATCGCGACGGAAAAGCCAAGAGGCACTGTAAATTAGAAACTGAAATGTCCTCACTGTAAACCCTGTTTAGTGCATCGGCAAACACACAGTGTGGAACACATGAAATGATTTACCGCCTTCCACCCGGACAGAACGGTAAAACACAAGCAGGGAGATCGGAGTTTGAGGAAGATGAGGTCACACAGAACATGAAAATTACAACTACTGAGTTTTTTGGGGGGAGGAGGGGCGGGGACAAATAAATTTCGACAATCTACTGGCACTATTGTACTTTTTGTCTTCTTAAATCTACAAGATGTTTTTGTGAATCAAGTATTCCCACTATAGTGAACATTCTGGAACAGAACGACGCCATCTGCTCTACATTGACACCACAGGATACAATTTGACAAAGCTGTGGTATCGATGACAACAATAGTTGTGGGTATTAAGTAGTAAGGAGGGATGATTATAATGCTAATAACATCTTCAGAGACTGTTACAGGCCACACACACACGCACCCACACACCCCCACACACACAGGTCGAGATCTCGGATCGAGCAGCTCAGGAAGACCATACAGCCTATTCTAGGAAACGTCCTCAGCTCCCTGGCAGTTTGATACTTTATTCTCACGAATCAAACTCTGGCTTTTCGATTAAATAAACGGCCGCGATGAGTACGACTGCAGGGGATAGAAATTTGTAACGTTACCTCTCTCCTCCGTCTCCAAGCAACATCAAGGAGCAATGGCTCTGAAGAAAAACACTTGACAAAACTAGCTTTGATCCAGCGAGCAAAGGGGGAAGAGGCAGGAAGGACAAAAAGGAGAGTGACGAGGGTAAAAAAAGAGGATAAAAAAAGGCAGAGAGACAGAGAGAGAACAAGAGCGATGTGTGGTTCCTTGTTGTGGCAAGAAAAGACAGATGGCCAAGAGGGAAAGAAGGGAGAGCAGAGGACGAGCTACACGGCCGACATTTTAACTGCTGCTGACGCAAGGAAGGGGAGAAAGGAGAGAGAGAGAGGGAGGGACGGAGGCAGGGCCGGCCGACGCACACTTCCTTTCTCTCTCCCTCAGTGTGTGTGTGTGTGTGTGTGTGTGTGTGTGTGTGTGTGTGTGTGTGTGTGTGTGTGTGTGTGTGTGTGTATCTGTGTGTCTGTGTGCCTGTATGTGTGCATGTGTGTGTGATGCAGCTTCGCTCTCTTACTCACCACTCTTTGAATTTCTCTTCTGCCTCTCAGCTCTCTCTCTACAGCAATCTGTCTCACTCCCACTCCTCCCCCTCTGCTCTGTTCAATTGAGCTTTATTGACACTCATTGCCTTCTTCACACATGTACTAATATCTGCGCGTGAAGCAAACATGGGATTATAGGAAAAGTATGTATTTTGTAAAGTCATCTTCACACAGCTGGCTGGTGCAGAAAAATACACAAGCATAGAGCTGAATGCAATAAACCGTAGTTTTCTCATTTACACACGATGTTAACGTGCAGGATTTATATACTATAATACTAGAATATATATTTTTTTCTACTACAGGGGCAAGGAAAGCTCACTGAGTGACACTGATTCATTCTATTGGTCAAGTAGGTTTATACAGTTGTGTGGTTACAGGGTCACTATCATAAAACTCACAGATCGGATCGCAGCACAAAATAAAAAACGGGGCAGTCAGTAAACCATCAACATTTCTAAAGGGTATACTTTCACTTTGTCACAGCAATTCACGGTGCTGTTTTCTTCCTAAAACACACATTTCAAATGATTAGCAAATACAATATTTCATTTTTATGGATTAGAACAACTCTTGCCAAACAACTATACAACAGGTCATAATTCATCTCTAATATCTACTTAAAATTGTTGTGAAAACTTGATTTAAGTTTCTCATCAACACTATATTTTACAATTTTCCCTGAACGGCGCCTGAAAGCACCATAAGTAAACAAAGCCTTTGTTTGTTGGTTGTTAGCACAGCAGTTTGTCAAACGTTAAAAGTTCTCCCCGTGTCAATTTAAACACTGATTGGTTGTTTATAATGTGACATCAGAAACCTGCAAGTAGAAAAGCATGAAAGATGTCCTGATTGTGCACGTGCACGTGCACACACACACACACACACACACACACACACACACACACACACACACACACACACACACCTTTCAATTCATCAGCTGACAACAAACCAACTCTGATTAATCTAGTCAAAGCTCCGCAGAGCTTTGACCATATGCCTATTAAAGCAACACACGCACTATTAAATATGCCTATTAAAGCAACACACGCACACACTCACACAGTCACAAACAATAATACATGCTCCAAAAATCACAACAACGGCTAAACGTGTAGAACACACACGTATGTGCGTAAAGCAGGTGTATTCTCTCCATTGGCGTCTAAACATGGAGGCCTGAGAGGAAGTGTGAGCTGAAGTGACTGAAGGGAGGACAGAGACACATCTCCTGTGTTCTGCAGAGCAAGGGGCCCGACCTGCTCCTGTGCATTGAGACTAATGGCTTTTTTTCCTGCAGCACTCGCTGCCATAAAGGTAAGCTATAATTAAACATGCACACACAGATCCACAGGAGGCAGGAGATTACACGAGACGGCTCCATCTGCTCAGGGGGAGGGGGTGAGGGAACTTTTATTGACCCAATTTCCACCAAAAACTAAATCTCAAACTGGTTAACTCTCTGCCGGCTAACAGCCCCACAGACCTGTTTTAGTAGGTCTGTGGGTAGACATGCTCCACTATCTGTTACCAATACACTACAATGGAGAATGCGGTGCAGAGTTACAGCTGGTTAAAGGAGAGAGCCGCGTGTGAGGGCGCACAAACACACACACATACACCTCTGTTCTCTTGTCAACAGAAACAGAGCCAGCATAGTGACCAGACAACAAGATGCCTGCTGATATGATGTGTGTGCATGCGTGCGTGCGTGTGTGCGTGTGTGTGTGTGTGTGTGTGTGTGTGTGTGTGTGTGTGTGTGTGTGTGTGTGTGTGTGTGTGTGTGTGCGTGTGTGTGTGTGTGCGTGTGTGTGTGTGTGTTTCATTCTACAAAGTGGGCCTTTGTTGCTAGGTAACGTAGTAGGATTAGCGCTCAGGGAAAACAAACAAAGATATTTCACTCATTTGTTATTCTCCGGCTGTTGTCTTCCACCGGCTTCCCCCTTACCTGACTACCTGCTGTTTAACCTTCATGTCATTAGTGTACATTCGGGGTGTCACCAGAACCGATACTTCTTCTTTTTTTAGTGCCGCCGGTAGCATAGGTGGAGCTGTTCCCATGACGATGCCGACACGGCCTAAAATATATGTTTCAGCGAGTATGCTCATCTGTGCACCGGTCCGATTTCACGCTGTTACATCATTCATTAGCTCGATTACGTTTAAGTGACGCTCACTACCTGATCCATTTGAATCAAATCTGAAAAGTGAAGCCGATGCCCTGAACTTGCATTCTCTCTGATAACCACCACAGGTTGACTCCTCTGGTTGTAAAGAAGTCTATGCTTCATGTGTTAAAAATGCATTCTATCTGCTAATCACCTCTGGTTGTATAGAAGTCTATATAAATGACTCTACTTCTTTCTTGATTTATTCCCTCAGTAAACATTGTAAACATTTGTTTATGTCTCAATCTCCAGTTTCAAGTCTTCTTCAATACAGTATGATGTTCATTTAGTAAATGATGGTCATTTAGAGTCAAACAGACCATAAAGCAAGGTACGCTTTAGGGCGGGGCTACAAGGTTATTGACAGGTATCACCCAAAGCTGTAAACTACGTCACCCCTCAATCCAAATATGGTGACTTTCTTTCACTTTTTGCAAAAAGTCAAGCCAAGATGGCGACGGCCAAAACGGGCACCATTTAGTAAAAAAACTAATATTTGGCGAAGGTAAATGATGTGTTCTGATGTAAAATGCAGCTTTTGGTGAGACACCTGAATAAAGCCAGTTGTTTGACGGAGATGTTTTCATAGCGTTAGAAAATAGATATTAGAGAGGAAATTAAAAACCTGTATACAAACAGTAATAAAGGATTGTAAATTGTCATCGAGCATTGTGAAATTTCACTGCCATTGGTACCGACTGCTACATTTCTATTATCGTGACTGCACCACTGGTGCAGGGCATTTTGCCAGAGCTGAGGAACAAGGAGTCTGTTAAAGAAGCCATCTGACAGGTATGAATCACTTCATCGCCCTATCCCAGCAGTAGCTTCTCTAACGAAGAGAGATAAACGATGCAAGCTTATGAATCACAAATCATCGGAGCCGGGGGGTTTGTTTTGGGAGGATATTTATAGCGTCTGTCCAGCCGGAGATATTTGCATCAAATCCTCTCTGCTGACAGCGGCTACAGATAAAACCTCTGCAGGAGTTCATTTCTCTAAAGTACAGTACACATACACACACACACACACACACACACACACACACACACACACACACACACACACACACACACACACATAAACAAGATCTGTGAAATTATAGCTTCTCTGTCTGCCGGTCTGCGTCTCTCCCGCTCTGAAATTAGGACAGAGGAGAGCTGTGTAGCAGCACATGGGCACCAGATCACAGCATGAAAGAGAGTGTGTGTGTGTGTGTGTGTGTGTGTGTGTGTGTGTGTGTGTGTAGAAGGGGGCGGGGGGTATCCCATCAGTTTTATTACTGGCTCTGCACCATTTGCCTTTGCTACAGAGGTGGCAGACGGACACACAATCACATGGTTAGTCCAGCAGTCTGTCTCTCTGCCCCAATTCTGATCTACTGGGTTTCCAGTGGGCGACACATGGATGGGGGGGTGTGATCTGTTGCAGAACCAGCATGCAAACGAGCGAGTGGTTTTTGCCGGAGTGGGTGTTTGAACGATGTGGGATTTCCTTGTCGACATGGCTGGTATCGTGACAACCTAGATGGAATATTTTTTGGGAAAAGCCAAGATGCGACTGCAGTGATTTAGTACATTTTCTGTGAATGACATTGGCCAAGATGAAATAACCAGATGTCTTTTGCCTTCTGTAAACAGTCACCATGAGACACATTTATGGTTTATGCAACAGATAACAATGATAATACTTTTTTTGATGTTTTATTTAAACCTTTATTTAACCAGGAAAGCCCCATTGAGATTAAAAGTCTCTTTTGAGGTAGACTTTAATTTTATAAAGCGTTTTTCTGAATACTCAAAGACACTTTACTTAGGACAGAGACAAACAGAACAATAATATATAAATAGAAAGACAGAGAAGCAAACAAAAGAAATGAACAAAGAAATGTTGGAATAAAAAAAAGAAATGGAAAAGCTGGAGTGCAGGGTGCAGGGGTGAGCAGGTGAAGGATAATGGTAATGCTAAATGGACCTGTACTTGTATAGCTTTTCTAGTCTCCCGACCACTCAAAGCGCTTAAACACTACATGACATCATTCACCCATTCACACACTGATGGGAGGAGCCACCATGCAAGGTGCCACATCAGGGGTTAGCAGGTGAAGGGTAAGGTGCACCGTGCATGGGTTAGCAGATGAAGAGGAGGATGCAGGGATTAGCAGGTGAAAGGTAGAGTGCAGGGGTTAGCAGGTGAAGGGTAGGGTAGTGTGCAGAGGTTAGCAGGTGAAGGGGAGAGTGCAGGGGTTAGCAGGTGAAGGGTAGGGTAGTGTGCAGAGGTTAGCAGGTGAAGGGGAGAGTGCAGGGTTTAGCAGGTGAAGGGCAGAGTGCAGGGTTTAGCAGGTGAAGGGTAGGGTAGTGTGCAGGGGTTAGCAGGTGAAAGGTAGGGTGCAGGGAATATACTTGATTTACCTCATCTTTCCTAATCCTATGGGAAAAACAGACCACCATGTTAACCGAGACAAATTATAACAAATGTTTGCATGAAGAAATCCTACATCCTTCACTTCCTCTCTCTCCCCCCGCCCTTGGGTGTCGTCTGGTGATTGGAATTCACTTTGTCTCTGATGGGAGTCTGCAGTGAAAGTCTTTAATGAGTTCACACAGTGCTCAGCGCGCGCGCGAGAGAGATGATGTAATATCTGGATGAAAGTTGCAACCGTCTCACACACACGAGCGCATGCACGCACACACACACACACACACACACACACACACACACACACACACACACACACAGACAGACAGACAGACAGACAGAGCTACTCGCCCTTGCCTCCCGAGACCACAGCACACATGTGCAGCAGAGGGGATTTGGATACATGGATTCAGATGTAAATTGTGTTGGTTTTAAATACAGCACTGTGTATTGACTTCAAATAGAAACGACTTCCGAGTGCTACGCTCAACCTGGATGACCTTTTTTCAAAGTGCTGAGATTTTACATTTGGTTTCCATTGTTTATGAGCATTTGCAAACACAATTGAAAACAAACAGAGATGTGAAAAAATGCATGGAAGTGTCAGGTACTGCAGTAACACAACAGACAGGCAACAAGTTAGCACTGCCTCAGTGCTTCACAACATTCTGGGCATTGAGGTTTACGTCAATGTGATAAAAATGGCTTCGTCAGGTATTGGGTCGAGTAGAGCATAAAGAGGAGTATGCTTTAGGGCTGTATTCCAAGATGGCCAAGCCGAAATAGCCAAACTCAAGGCTTTCAACGTCCACTTCTTATATTCAGTCGTTTTACCACGATTCAATGTGCCTGTAAGTTGACAGACTAAATAATCATGAATGTCACATTTAATACTGCCTTACATCAGAGCTCTTCATGTAAGATGTGAACCATCTGCACCACAGAACCAGCAAGATTTTAGGACACACCTTAATCTTTTATACTTTAACTGATCCTAAAAATAACAGTGATTTATTTTTCTTTCAACTACTTTTCTTGTTCAAATAATATTTCAAGAACGAGCAACGGACGAGATCTGAACAGAAGTCAGAAAAGGCCCAGTTAACGGATCCTTTTACATGCCAACCATCAGTTTCAACGGACAGCAGACTGAAACTGAAACACAGGAACTTTGAAGAACAACCCAAAATACAACATCAGTTTCACAATATAGACACTTTAGCATTTAAGTTACATCACTGCCGCATGAACTTGATAGAGAGAGAGGAAAAGAAAGCAAATCCAGCCTCACTAAACACCTTATCAGTCCCTTGGCAGACAGGAAACCTGCAGAAGACTTGTTTCACACACACACACACACACACACACACACACACAAACACACACACACACACACACACACACACACACACACACAGTGCAGTGAATGGGGAGGCGTGAATGCTTCCTTTCCTGTGAACAAAAACAATACGAGAAAAGCAGAGCTGTGACAGTCAGACTGCGTGTGTGTGTGTGTGCGTGTAAATGTGTGTTAGTGTTGCAACGGATCGCTAACAATGCTACTGGTTTTAACCTAGGTGGGCAGAGCAGGAGGGCGGGCCTGTTACACTTCTGATTGGCTCAATTTACTGAAATCACTAAATATTGTCCTTAGAAAATCAAAAACAACCATGCCAGCAAATAAAAGTGTACTTCTAGAGCATTCTGCATTTGACAGAAAACTTTCTTTCATTATCAACTTATCTCCTCATTATTTTCTCATTTTGGTTAATAACATTAGAAAATAGTGACAACTAAGCTGCTGACACCAATCGTGGAGGAGTCATACACCAGATTAGGACTGAGGATATCACAATACCAGAAATGTAGCAGTTGATACCAATAGCAGGGAAATTCCACGATTCTCAATATCAAAACAGCAATAAACACGTTAGTGTGTGTCAAACAGGTCATGATTACCTTTATTATTATGTTATATTGCTGTGATAACCACATCATGCCTGTGCACAAATTAAGCTCATCACGCTTCCAGAATTTAGACATCGACTAGGTACTCGTGAAACGTCCTCAACTAAAACTCATGAATTGCCTATCATCTCCCTCTCGCTCTGTGAAAAGATGTCTGCATCAACACAGCTGCAGACACACACAAAGTCACAAACATCTCAGTGTGTGTGTGGGTTGAAAAAGGCCATTCTCCTACAGGAGAAATAAATGACACTGCAGCCTTACGTCACCTAACACCACCTGTCATCACACACACGCACACACGCACATGCACAGGCAAACACGTTCTAAAAAGGGAGCAATCTCTCTACACTCGAGCATTTCAGCACCGTTTAAAAATGATCTCAGTTCAAAGTAATACACCTGAAAACGAACATCACATGACCGTTCACGTGTACTGGGGGTAGCGGTGTAAACAGGAAGCAAATTGTCATCAAGGCCATGTGAAACTCTCTGCTGTTTCTTGTCGTTGAGATGGGAAAATCCATGAAACATGTGGATTATCCAGCTCCTGGGGGATTAGTTCCTCTCCCACTGAGTCTGTATGGGAGGCGGCTCTGAAACACATGAGGACCTATCTGTCGTTTGCACACCTTTTCAGACGCAAACTGATGCGCCTTTTGTTTTCATGGAGCACACAGCTTCTATGAATATTATGCTGAAGTGCAAGCGTTTGTCCAAAACACTGCTAAAACCAGAAATGGGTGCTCAATGTGTTTGTTTACTGATGAGAATTGAGGAAAGCTCATTGGCTGGTCTGAGGATGACTCTTAGGATAATAAGAAAGTGTCAACCGGGTGATGGATCTGAAGCGGGTTGAATGGAAAACGTTAGAAAAGAATCACGGTTGTACATTTTATTATTACTATTACTGACCAAACCTCAAAGCATTCGGTGCGGCGCCACACTGCAGACTTTTGAACAATAAAAATGAATACTCTATGCTGAAGTGATACGATTTTTGGATCCTCCGGCTGCAGCTATGCCTGTGGCATTGCACGTTACATTAATACTGCCTTCACAGAAATACTGATTTACCCGCGTTTACTGCCGCACAGTGAAAACTTAATGACCCCTTGAAATGACCTGTAGAGCTAAACAATTACACAATTAAAGATTAATGGGCTAAACATCAAATCGTAGCAGACTATCATATCGGAAAATTAATCGCTTTGAGTGGAAGACTTTTGATTAGAAAGTAATCGTAATATTGACGTTGGAAAAAACAAGTTATACATCCACATAAGATCCGAACGGTTCATATACTGACTTTTGATCATCATTTGATGAGGATATGCCTCTTGATGATCCGCTTCACTCAGAACTCTTTCAATTTTATCCTTTCATTGTTATTCATTAAAACTGAACGCATCACTGAACATTGTCTTGCAGAAATCACTGATTCTTGAGCTTCACGGCTTCATTTCCCACTATGGATGTGTGTGTGTGTGTGTGTGTGTGTGTGTGTGTGTGTGTGTGTGTGTGTGTGTGTGTGTGTGTGTGTATATATGAGTGTGTGTGTGTGTGTGTACGTACTATACTACATTTTGATTCTGTTGCTATGACAATAGCAGTGAAAGTGCAATGATATCACAGTGAGTGTAAAAAAAACAGGAGGAGCCAGACAGACAAACAACCGGAAAAAAACGGAGTGTGTGTGTGTGTGTGTGTGTGTGTGTGTGTGTGTGTGTGTGTGTGTGTGTGTGTGTGTGTGTGTGTGTGTGTGTGTGTGTGTGTGTGTGTGTGTGTGCGTGCGTGCGTGCGTGTGTGTGTGTGTAAGTCTTTGAACTCTTATCTCCTATGCCTGTGCCAGATGGTGCTGTGCACTCTGCTATTACATAATCAAGACAGTGAATCACATTTCCGTGCGGACACATTCACAGCCACAGTCGGAGCCACAGAGAGAACACACACAACGTAGAGAACACTCACACACAAAAACTCTATATGACAAACATTGCTGAACTAGATCCTGTCGGAAACAAACACACACAAAAAATAGAGGTTTCTGTGTTTTAGTGTTGTGTGATGCAGCATGTACGGTGAGATGCAGTGTCTATGGTGTGATGCAGTGTCTATGGTGTGATGCGGTGTCTATGGTGTGATGCAGTGTGTACATTGTGATGCAGTGCATGAGGAACAGTGCGACATACAGGTGACAACAAAAAAACCACGAACCACAGCACCACACCAAAGGGCATGTGTGTGTGTGTGTGTGTGTGTGTGTGTGTGTGTGTGTGTGTGTGTGTGTGTGTGTGTGTGTGTATATAATGCAGAGATGCAGTATGCTGATGTGTTCATTAATAAAGACACACACACACGCACACACACACACACAACTATTAAAACCACTATCAGATGTCACATGTTGACATCTGAACCCTCCTGCAGTTTTGTGGTGTCTTTTGCTCTTGACTACAATATAAAAGTGCAGCACAACCATCACTAGAAGCAGTAATAACTCAGTTACAAACCCATACGATTAAACAAAAAGCAGCATCTCTGTCATTATTAGTAAGTGCTACATGTCATATTTACATTAATAAAGCAGTAAGCAGTAAGGAAGCAGCAATGTAAAGATATAGAAGAGTGATAGTTATTGTTGTGGATGTGTAGCCCCTAAAACACTGTTAGCAATCAGTACTGTTGCTGTAGTCTGTGCTGTTAGCACCGTTTGCCGCCAGCTTGGTTGTTGCCATGTTGAGAGCTGTGTGGAAGCAATACCTCAATCATAGCCTTTAAGTCAAAGTAACAGGAGGTGACAAAAAGCACGTCCACTCCTCTCTCCCTTTATCTCGCTCTTTTAGACCAACTTGTTTCTTAGACAGTCCCTGGGATCCTGGAATGTCAGGCGACTCAGGGCAAACCCGTTCAGTCGCTAAGCTGCAAAGAAATCAGTCTCAAAACAACAAAGAAATGGAAAAGCGTGTCAATGTGCCAAACAATGGGGGATAAAACAGACACAGCCGGTAAACACAGCAGGGCGGCCCAGCCACCACCCAGACAGACAGACACGTGAACCAGCACAAAGCCAGGATCAAGAAGGACCCAGCAGTGTGGTCCTCCTGCTATTACCGTGTGCGGCCTATAAATAGAAACACAAAAGGTCTTACCAGGGCAGGCCACTGTATGTGTTTGGCCTTGGTTCCCTGAAGCAGTCCTCCTGCTCCGCCTCCTGCTCCCTCCTTCCTCTTGGCCCAGACCAGCTGGTGCTCCAGCAGAAACAGCTGGAAATCCTCATAGACCTTCACCCACTCTCTCTTCTCCCACTCCTCGTCGTCAAACTCCACATATACCTGCACACGGCACAGAGAGGCAACGGTCAGTGACAACATCGGTTAGTTGAGTGCAATTTTAAATTTGTGTTTTAGAAAGAGAAGAAGAAGAAGAGGGATGAGAAAAAGGAGTTATATAATAACTTGTGCATAGGGCTGCACAATGAATCCAAATATTAATCAAAATCAGAACACAGACCCTTGCCATTTTCAAATCACAACATTTGTTATAAAAAGGGTTAAAAAAAATGGCACTTTAAATGAAACATTGTGGGGTTCTGCTGAGACGTGAAGACATCAAATTCTACAGACGTGAGAAAACACAGACCACCGCAAGAATCACACCATAATGATTTTATTATTGTCAATGTTTTTTTTCTATATCTTCTGCACTACTTGCATAGAAGAGAGGCAGTACTAAAGTATGCACATTAACACGTACAAACAATACAATTTAGAAGGCATATAAACTCAACACATCATTGCATCATTACATACGTCACCGTAAATGCTTCATGTCATTGTCTGTATGTCTGTCTTTGATGTTCATGTCACAATGCATATTTTATTTTGTCACATGGCTTCACTAATAAAAAAAAATACATTTTTTTATACAAAATATTTAACAAAATAGTATTACTAGTATGGTTATTGGTAGGTCATATTAAACGCAGATTGATCACAGACTGTGTGTGTGTGTAAGCCATCTTCCTTTCTTCATCTCATTTCATCTTCACTCACTCCTCCCTCTGATCTTCCTCTCTGTTCCCTCACTCCTGCTTCTATAGAGCTCACCCCTCCCCCGCTGTTCCCTCCATAGGCAGAGAGAGAGAGAGAGAGGGAGGGAGAGGGAGAGAGAGAGAGAGAGAGAGAGAGAGAGAGAGAGAGAGAGAGAGAGAGAGAGAGAGAGAGAGAGAGAGAGAGAGAGAGAGAGAGAGAGAGAGAGAGCGAGAGAGCGAGGATCAACGGGTGCATCTCTCCTCAGTCAGCCTCCCGCCCTCCCCCTCTCCCATGATGCACTACTGCAGTCGACTGAGCGATTGCTCCCTGCCAGCAGGCATGGAGGTGGCTACCTGAGTGGGTCCTCCCTTTGTGTGCCGTTGCTGCAGTCTGTGTGTGTGTGTGTGTGTGTGTGTTTGTTTTACCACCTGTCTGTATAGTGTTACCGCCATCCATCCTTGGCGTTATGACCCGGCGCGCACCACACACATCCGTCTCCACTGATCCCTGGTCTCTTTATCAGGGCCAGTCATTCCAGGACACTAAACCCTCAGCGGGTGGAGTCACATGCTCCACCAGCCTCTATCCTCCACTCCTCTCGTCTAACTCACTGCAGACCTATCTGTCACTCAGCCACACCAACATCTGTCCATTAGTCTCTTAACTAGCTGCTCACTCGGTCAGCATCGCCTCATTTAGGGACACTCCTGTTGTTGTCACCATCCATCCACTGTATATGTTGACAGATTGTTTTATGTTTTTAATTAGTTGTTGATTAGATTAGTTGTTGGAGATTTTGCGACTGGAAAAGATAATGAGGGCTGCAGATTATTTTGATCGACCTAGTACTGATTATTCCATGAATTAATCAGGTGTATAACACTTTTTCTTTATTGAGGACAAGAGGAAATAAACAATCATTTGTTTCTCTTTTATAAAAATCGGCCTTTTTTATTGCTTAGTAATATTATCTTTCCAAAGCAAACCTACTGAGTGTATTGAAGAGCCAGATTACATAGTGGGGTTTCAAAGCTCCCGGCACTTTTTTTAACTACTATCGTAAAAAATCTTTTTTAAGTCAGTGTAAACTGATCTTTTTATTTTGTTATTGTCATCAAACACAAATTTTAAATGATTGGAAAATAAATCGAAATAAATAAATTTGCTTCAATTGAAAGATAGAAAAAACATTCATGGCATTTCTTGTTTTGATGATATATTATAATCTGTTTAGAGCCAGTGTTAGAAAGTTAAACAGCTCAAAAATCCCTCTCTAATATCTATTTATCTTTATTCAAAATGGATATATTCAATTTCCTTACCAAAAAAACAAATTTTACATGACTACATTTGAAAACATCATGGTAAAGAAATGTAACTTTGCCCAATACTTATTTTTACCAGGCAGAGCTTGAACGAGTCATAATACAACCTCATAATAATACAACCTCCGCAAACATTAGCTCCGTTACATAGCCAAGAAGGGCTGCACTGCTAACGCTAACTAGCTCTGTCTAGACTCTAGAAGAATAACTTCAGCCCAAAAAGATAATCACAGCTTTAAAGATAGAAAACGGAGAGCAGCTCAGTATTGTTACAGTTGATGCATCACTAAACTGATGGATAAACTTATTGTTTCAACACCACATATCATTACAAGAATGATGCAAAACATTAGACAATAAAATATGAGAACAGTCCGTAATCACTGTTGATTATTAAAAAAACACATTATATAGCTTAGCTTATCACATTCCACAATTGAGAAAGAGTCCAAACAGGAGTAGATCAGTTTCCAGTCAATTTAGGTCCTTCAAGAAGCCACTTCTGAGTAAACAAGGTCCTGTGTGGCTTGAATGAGAGCTGAGACAGAGCTACATGCTAATGGAGCTGCTGATTATGCAGCAGAGTCCCTCTGAGTAAAAGTAAACACCAAACACAGTCAAGGACTGTTGGCATTTTAATTGGTATTTTTAACTTTTCTTTCCCTAAATCACCCATCTCTTAATAGTAATAATATTGAATCATATAGATATGACAATGCCGATCCATACGTCTCAAGAAATAGATGTGCTTCATTTTTATCAGGTGTGTGTGTGTTATTGTAATAAAAAAGGTAGCTAAAGTAGCATTCCTCAAACATACAAACAGGACACACACGAATACGTATGCACGTTTACACATCATCCCCAGCCTGGATGTCAGCACGTACCATTAAAACTCAATCTGACACTAAGTGTTGCCCGTCGGCACAGAGCCAAGAACAGGCCATGTAGGGACAGTGAATTATAGGGCTGAGGTGAGTGGACCGATGCTGGGAAAAGAAAACGTAGACAACCATAGAACTGGCCTCCATGGCTGCTTCGAGCCCCTTACACCAAACTTCAACATACAATCCTTTCTTTACTTTTACCACTTTAATGCCTGTGAAGCGCTTTAACTGTTAACATGATGACTCGGACTCTCCAAATGCAAAAACTTAATATGGCAATTTCCTATTTTTATTTTTTTGACGGCTGAAATCCTTCTCCTGATCATCACAATGTGAACGCGGCAGGCGGCCTCGTCTGTCTCTCGCCACAATCTGCTGACTGTCACTGTCACAAGATGACGGACGACGACAGGGAGAGTGAGACGTTCCCACAAAACCCGTCGGGTCAATCACCTCACATGTGTGTCCATGTGTGTGTGTGTGTGTGTGTGCGCGCCACAGTGGCAGCAGCTGTGTGATGAGCCTTGTTCTCTAAAGCTGTCAAACGACAGCCTAAAGAAATGTTAAAATCCCTGCACACAGATGCAGGGCGAGCGGTGTGACTACATGTGTGTGTTTGTCATGATGCTGTCTGGGCCAGTGCTTGTTCAGTCAACTGCTTTATAGATCACAATACTGTACGCCAGAATATTGATAATCTCCACACGTCCAGAGCGAGGGTGATGCTGTGGTCCGTCTACACACACGCACACTGAGTAGTTGGGAGTACACATGGTAGGAACAGGGAGGTTTTGTTGCTATAGTAACAGGAGGCAGCAGTGAGTATTGGACACTAACACACACACACACACACACAGACACACACACACTCACAGAATCAGTAGGCTTCTATCAGCCACAGAGAGGGGCAGGAATAAGAGACAGAGAGAACAAAGGAGAGCAGGTGCCACACTTGAAACACTGCACAGCATCTGATTTTAGCAACAATGGCCCTCACCACCATCACCACCACGGCCGCGTGTCACGCTAGTATGAAGACACCGACTGCGAAGCAAGAATACAGCTCACTGCATTCTCTCAGGTCATTTGAGACGACCGGCTTCCACACTGTGTGTGTGTGTGTGTGTGTGTGTGTGTGTGTGTGTGTGTGTGTGTGTGTGTGTGTGTGTGTGTGTGTGTGTGTGTGTGTGTGTGTGTATGGGTGTGTGGCCCACAGATGGACCTGTTTTTAGGCCCGATGATGCTACCTGCATGTGGAACTTCTCACATGAGAGTAAGCATCGTGCCAGCAGCATCAAGGCCATAACGGATACTGCCACGGCCGGCTTTTAGTTACTTTATTTCTCATTTCTTTTTTCGCTTTTAAGGTTATAACGTGTCATCACATTGGCGTGTTTGTTATCTGCATTATTTTCGTCTACTAAAAAAAAACTAAAAAGTATATAGATACTTCACATTCACATATTTAAAAAAAAGTAGTGCATGTAAACTAAACTATAAGTTTAATCGAAAATGAATAATACACACACATCATCATTTCAGAATGCTCAAAGCCACAATCAACTTTTCTGTTGTAATACTACTTCAATTAAATATTATCCACACTTTCCTCCATTGACAAACGGTGAAACAATGCCTCAAAATAAAAAAGGGAAGCACACTTTTAGTGTCGCGATTCAACCCTTCCATTTCTGTTCATCATAAATCCCATAAAATCCCCAGATAGGACAGGAAGCCAGTGAATGCACCAGCCTTCCCCCTGAGAAACATGGTTGTCTATTTAAAAAGGCCTCGAGTGTGATGTAAAGAACAACGGCTGAGGCCACAGGAGTGTGAGTCTGTGTGTGTGTGTGTCTCTATACCATGACCGTATATGTGAATGTGTGTTTAATCTGCCCATCACTAACGGCTGCAGATCCGCTTTCTGGCAGCCAATGAGCACGAAGCATGACGGCGAGCGACCAATGCGGACAGAGTGGCGTAATCTGCCTTTTAAATAGAGCGCCGGAGAAAGCTGGAGACAAACACAAACTGATGAAGAAAACAGAGGATACAAGAACAGAGGCTGTGCTCTCTGGCTGGATTATGAATGTGATGACAACTCTGTGTGCACCACTACTACTACTGATATGATGTGCACTACTACTGTATATCTGTGTGTGTGTGTGTGTGTGTGTGTGTGTGTGTGTGTGTGTGTGTGTGTGTGTGTGTGTGTGTGTGTGTGTGTGTGTGCATGCCTGCATGTAGCTTTCTGTATATTGGGATTTTACTGATTAAATTGCACGTGAGAAAAGGGTCATTTATTTCCTCTCTTTATTTGAATTTAATTTTACAATTCTTATTGTATTTTCATGTAAACGAGATGAGTGAGGAGGCAAACAGGTCACAACCGTACTTTCATCCTGCTGCAGTGAAGTTGTTGTGTTTCTCACGCACACACACCTCTATCCTACTCTCCAAAAGCTCTAATCTGATTTATTGAGGTTGACTGCACAGAAAAAATGTGGACTTGCCAGGCTAATAGGATACCTCTATCCCTTCTTTTACCCCTCTAATTTGACTAGAACGTTGTTGATTGACTGAATGGAGTGGGGTGATTGAATGCTGCACTGATGTTGGAATAAAGGGACACGTCATGAGAGATTCCATCCTAATGTCTAGTCCATCTTGATGGAACAACCGTATCTCGGCATGATGTAGATCTGAAATCTCCAAACTTGACTTGTGAATGGAATATCAGAACCTTCGTGACGGTAGGATTCATTGCAGTGTAAATATATTCTGGTGGTAGAACCCGGACTTGATTGCATCTCTATATTTCTAAAAATCTGTATCTGTCAAAGGGAAGACTATGTTGTTTCATACATGGCACTTGTGTTGGCGTATGTCATTGTTAGAAACATCGGCGATGTCATGCAGGAAAAGGTTTCGATGTGGTTCAGCTTTTTTTCAGATGGATTATTTTATTTTTCCGTCCTGCGAATGTAACGTAGCTACTATAAATCAATTCAGGGATGAGCCAACAGAACCGTTTGGGTAGGAGTCGGCTCATATTTCTTTTGTCCCTTCCTTTAAGTTTTCCTTCCGCTGAATGACTTATTTCCAAGAAACCTTGTGAGGACATATCTGGTGATTTAAGGAGATTTAAGATTTAAGGATAGAGCCGTTCATGTTTTCATTTAGCAACCACGAAGGGAAAGCAGAGTTGAAGGCAGCAGTAAAAAAATAAATGACACTTGTGTGAAACTGTCAAAGAACACAGACCTGCAGATCCTCAGAAGAGGCAAACAATACGAGAGCAGGAGAGAGGATCATAAGAAACAAAGAAGTCATTATCTTTAAAGATAAATAAAGAAGATGGAATGGATAACGGAGAAGATGGTCTCATTGAAAAGGGAACAGTGACTAAAGGAAACACTCAGTGAATCGATAAAAAACTGCAATCATTGTGAAAGACCAAAGCTCTTTTGGGGTGTAAACAGACACCAGCGGACAAGAAAAGACAAGACAAAAGGAGGAAAGTGACACTGCTGATAATTAGAGGAGTGCATTTGATTTGATTTTAAAATGGAGAGGGGGAAAGCAAAAACAAAATGAATCTGATTACAATGTAATGAAGGAAACGGCAATAAAAATAAGAGGAAACGACAGGATAAAAAACAACGAATTCAACAGCACGAGGGAGGAAATGGACAAAGAGAGGCAAGGAAGAGAAGAGGAAGACGATAATGATGAAGGGGGAAGGCATCACCAGTGACGGAAAATTAAGCACGGAGCGATGCGATATTAGGAACAAAGAGGAAGCGGAGATGAGAGCATCATCTGTACCCAGTGATGGAGCAGAATGTGGCTATGAGGGCAGAATGTATGAAGGCAGAACATTGCAACAAAAAAGAAAAGGAAGATGGAGGAGATGAACAGAAAGAGGAGAGTCCAGCTGCTTGGAAACAGAGTGACTAGCCTACCACAACGGCAATCGGGTTGACAACACCGTAACCAAGGCTCCCTTCCCTGACAACGGACCAAATGATGCTGCTGCAGCTCTCTACTCTCTACCACTACAGAATATCAATCAGCGAAGGAGAGAGCGGGAGAGAGAGGAAGAGAGAGCGGGAGAGACAGACAGACAGAGAGAGACACAGAGAGACAGAGAGAGAGATACTTTGATAGAGAGATGGTCCCCCAGAGGTACATAAATATATGAAGCAGATTCTGAGGTGCTGGTATGCTGGCTTCACCTTGCAATTACTGAGAGGCGTGAGAGAGAGCGAGAGAGAGACACAGAGAGAGAGAGAGAGAGAGAGAGAGAGAGAGAGAGAGAGAGAGAGAGAGAGAGAGAGAGATATCTCATCATGCAAAAAAGAAATTCATGTAGGGCTGCTGTGATGTTCCCTCATACAAACACAGAGAAGGCGAGAGACTGTCTGTGTGTGTGTGTGTGTGTGTGTGTGTGTGTGTGTGTGTGTGTGTGTGTGTGTGTGTGTGTGTGTGTGTGTGTGTGTGTGGTGTCATTACGACTAAAATTGCTACATGGGAAAATCGGGGGGGGGGGGGGGGGGGGGCAATTGTTCAATGAGAAGACACAGATGAATGAGGACAAAGGGAGACAGAGAGGCAGAGCGAGAGAGAGGGATGATGAGGGGATAGGAGGGTTGGTTCTGTTAGATGCAGGGATAATCACACATGATTACATTAGGGATGTCACGAGAACCCTGATTTTGGGACCAAGCGGATGCCAAAAGGCTGTAAACGATAGTAGCCATTTACGCAGGGGGGGGTTCAGGGCTGCATTGTGAACGTCAAACCTGTGTTGAAATTGGTAACGTGAGCTGCTAGTAGACGTGAGCTGCTGGTAGACGTGAGGTGCTGGTAGACTGAGCTGCTGCTAGTAGACTGAGCTGCTAGTAGACGTGAGCTGCTGGTAGACGTGAGGTGCTGGTAGACGTGAGCTGCTGCTAGTGGACTGAGCTGCTAGTAGACTGAGCTGCTAGTAGACGTGAGCTGCTAGTAGACTGAGCTGCTAGTAGACGTGAGCTGCTAGTAGACTGAGCTGCTAGTAGACGTGAGCTGCTGCTAGTAGACATGAGCTGCTAGTAGACATGAGCTGCTAGTAGACGTGAGCTGCTGCTAGTAGACGTGAGCTGCTAGTAGACGTGAGCTGCTGCTAGTAGACTGAGCTGCTAGTAGACTGAGCTGCTAGTAGACTGAGCTGCTAGTAGACGTGAGCTGCTAGTAGACTGAGCTGCTGGTAGACGTGAGCTGCTAGTAGACTGAGCTGCTAGTAGACGTGAGCTGCTAGTAGACGTGAGCTGCTGCTAGTAGATGTGAGCTGCTAGTAGACGTGAGCTGCTGGTAGACGTGAGCTGCTAGTAGACGTGAGCTGCTGCTAGTAGACGTGAGCTGCTGGTAGACGTGAGCTGCTGGTAGACGTGAGCTGCTGGTAGACGTGAGCTGCTGCTAGTAGACGTGAGCTGCTGCTAGTAGACGTGAGCTGCTGCTAGTAGACGTGAGCTGCTAGTAGACGTGAGCTGCTAGTAGACGTGAGCTGTACAGTAATAAAGAAGTGTGTGTTGAGGTGAATGGAAGTCACTGTTTTTGTTTCACATTGGGCGATTGAGAATCACCAGCTAAACTTCCACTTTGTGTAGCAGCTTCTAACTGAAACCTGACCCAGGCTTCGGCCGTCTCTTGGGCTTTGAATGACAGCTAACTTTGCTTTCATCTCCTGCTCCTCACCTGTTTTCGGCACTCGATTGCGACTGTGTTTCGGTTCTCGCTATCAACTCCCACCGATGTTTACACTTCCAAGTGTTCCATGTTGTAAGACGTTGACCTGTTTACAGCCTTAACT